>NC_072821.1:16318027-16644971 GCF_027744805.1 Dunckerocampus dactyliophorus | reverse complement strand
CCCACAATGACTAACCTACTTTTGCTTTCAAACCCCTGTCAGGAGTGGAAAATTGTCATTTGTATGTTTTAGTTGTGTGTTATATGTAATATCTAGTCATCAGTGACATATGGTGAGATTCATGGCTGGTGTGGTACTGACTCCTGAGTTTTTTTTTTTTAATGCAGGTTGCTCAAAGACAATAATTCACTTTGGTTAAAAACAAATGTTTGCAAACACTTCTTTGCCCCGTTATAAATGAAAAACTTTTGTAGTCTTACCTATTTTCCTGTGTATGAAGTACACGCACCCTTTCCTTCTCCAGGAAAAGTTCTGATACTTTGCTGTAAAAGTCTGATTACCTTCTGGTGAGCTTGGGTATACAATCCTCCCATCTTGGCATTCACTTATTCATTCAGCAGAGCATAAAGATATCTGGAATGCATTTGACATGCTTAAATGTCAAGCTAAAATAGCTAACAAAACCTTCTCTACTGTTAGTTGATAACAACATAAACGTATTTACTGGAATACATGCACACAGTTGAGCTCTTTTACCTACAGTAATCGAAATTTCCCTTCTCTATTTAACCTCAGTATTCAATAGTGACATCTAGTGGTTGAGATAGACAACTAACCAAAGTGTGTTACCTCAGCTTTCCAATAGGGGTCAGAAGAGACTTACTTTACTTAGTCTGGGAAACAGAAACTTTTGGGTCAGTAAGACGTGTAAAGAAAACATTGTATTAGTGTGATCAGTGAATTAATTAGCTTGTTGTCAACAAAGATGAAGAAAGCCTAGAAGGATGTTGCGCTGATTGGAATAGGTATCTTAGCTCTCAAGATCTGTGGGTGCAACCCAGATCAGGAGGAGAGACTGTTGTCATGGAAACCCATTGAAAGGTGACTCATCTTGCTCTAACTCCTCCCCTATATCCTGCTGTCTCCTTTATTTGTTTTTAGAGGGATGCAGATGAAATCGCCGATTGTCCTATTCACAGTTGTCCTACTTGTCGCTCCCCACAAGTGTACCTCATTGACAACCACAAATGATATGATGATATGGATAAGTATATTAGCAGTGCACTCAATAATGACGTCATCCATCCATCGCGTATAATAAATGAGTAGAAGTTGCACCCCATGGTCTCTTTGTACACTCTTCCATAAGCGTAATAGTTTGATTTCCATTTTGAAAATGTCAGGAAGTGATTTCATCTCTAACCAAGAGGGGCTCATTTAATAGATTCACCATTTGAACATCATGAATTTTGTAACTGAGCGAATTAGATTTCACTGTATGCATCCCAAAGCAGCACCTGCACTCTTTGTGTGCTCCAGGTGAATAACACATGAGCACATTTCATCAGCATCCTCCAGTGCAGTCATACAATCAGCGTGTTCAACCCCTTTGATTGAATTCAGGACCATTTTTTTCTATAACGTCATTCAAAAGGTATAACTTTTTAAGTAAACAGCAGGCTTGTTGATATCGTGAGTAAAAATGTGAGGAGAACATGCATAAGAGTCGTTCCCGCCATGAGTTCAGAGTTCTTTATAATGTTATTATCCTGGAGTCCAATTATGGTCTTTCCCTCTGCAGTTCCACAATGATTAACTAACCTGTTGCTCCTTAGAGCTACAGTACGGGCTGATATCAGGAAGTAAATCAAATATTCATGAGTTCACACCTTTTTATATAACGTAGGGTAATGGAGACTGCAAATTTAATTTTACTGAGAAGTTCATTGAAAATGCCATCGAATCCACTGAAAATGGCAAGGAGGTTATAACATATCGTTTTATTTTTTTTAGTTTCTTCATTGTAAAGATGAAAGATCCAGTTGAGAAGAACACTGTTTTTCCCATGCATAAAGAGACCCACGTCATTGTTTTACAATTTGTCACATGCACGCTTTGAGCCATACAGTAGAGGCCTAGTGAATGGGGAAAACAATAATCAATTACTGTCTTAATTCTTAAGATTTTTGTTTGTTTGAGTAACCTAGTTAACCTAAATTAATGACCTGTTTGAGGGGTATTCATTCATTAATCTATCCATCTTTTTTCTATGCCGCTTATCCTCACTATGGTCGCGGGGGTATGCTGGAGCCTATCCCAGCTGACTTTGGGCGAGAGGCAGGGTACACCCTGGATATCATTCACAGGGTTATTCATTCAACACTGGTTATTATTGTGGTTGCTCTTTGACGTGGACTGCATCATACTCAGGAATGAGTAAATCTGCAGTGAATTTATGTAATATACACTATACACACTTAGCTGAATATACAGTATTATTGGTGGGGCCTCTCCCTTGTTCCATTTAAAACAGATTTTCTGGAGCATATTTTGTGGCGTTTTCTTCTCATCCCAGACTCTGTTTGCATTCTCATTTTAGTAATTAAAAAACAATAATTTTTTACCTTTGACACAACTGAACTTGGCTGAGTACGTTTGAGATATGTTTTTCTCTATTTTTCTCAAGCTTCTCTGGCTCACACTTTGAAAACCCTTGCTTTCAAGCTACAGATAAGAATCAGATTGAACACTGCTGATATAAATGTTGACGCTGATAACCTATGATGTCCATAATATGGAATGTTGGTAACATTCCCTTAAAAATAAAACCCCAGAAAAATTATTATCATACGAATGAGAATAAAAAATAAAGGTTCCCTATAATAGATGTAACAATTCGGCGCAAATAAAGAAGACTATTATTTAAGGCTAAGCGATTCACATTTTATACCAAAAAGGGAACGAACCCATATAAATTTATTTTGAAAGCGTAACGGAACCATATCGTTGTTCTTCTTCTTGATTGGATGCGCTAACGCTCCCTGCGTCATCACGTCAACGTAGCGGGCCAATGACGAAAGCGGGCTGTGAGGTGGTGCTCCCCGAAACATGGCTCTTGTCTTCGGCTAACAGGGTGAATGCAACCGGGGATGGGAGCCGTTTCACACTCTAAAACGGTGTTTTATTTATCCGGAGCTCCTTCATTTGGACGTTAATATTCACCGAGGTCACTAGGCGCTGTTTTACATTAAAAGAAGATGGCGGAGTTCTCTCCGGTGTTACCGATGCGGGATGGAGGAGGAGGGCGAATCGGGCAGCCTATCTTCCCTCGATCGAGGTCCGGTTCCGAGTCAGAGAGTGAACTGTCCCAGAGCTTGGCTCGGACTAAAATACGTTCTTATGGAAGCACAGCTAGCGTCACGGCATCTCTGGGGGAGAAATACATAGAGCATCGGGTTACAGACAGCGATACCCTGCAGGGGATTGCCCTTAAATATGGTGTAACGGTAAGTTGACTTTTTGAAAAATATCATCTCATACGGATTTTACGCACTGCAATGCGTTGTGCAATCTATTTGTGCTGCCATCTAAGGTAGCCCACAGGATGTTATTGTTGCATCTTGCAGGCATAGACAAACTTGGGCTCTTAGACAAGTCTACACTTGGGACACTGATGTGACACGTGTGGCAAGTGTACTCCACCAATAAAAATACCCGATTACTTACTTACTCCTATATTGACCCAAGTACAAGACTTGTTTTTGGAAGTTGAAGAGAAAATCAAGCTTTTTAAAAAATGTATCCTGTCAGATGGCGATCCATCCATTTGTTTTCTATGCTGCTTATCCTCACTAGGGTTGCGGGGGTATGCTGGAGCCTACCCCAGCTGACTTCGGGTGAGAGGCAGGGTACACCTGGACCGGTTGCCGGACAATTGCACGATCGCAACTATCATTCAAACTCACATTCGTACCTGTGGACAATTTACTGTAGAGTCGCCAGTTCACCAAACATGCAAGTTTTTTTTTAATGTGGGAGGAAACGGGAGAACCCACGCACACACGGGGAGAACATGCAAACTCCACACAGAGATTCCCAGGCGGAGATTGGTCCGCAAACACGAGACTTGTTCGAGAAGTTGTTACAGTGCAGTGCACCGCGGAAGAAAATAGTTTGTGCTCAATATTGGCTTGACTTTAGCTGCTATCATTAAGGATAATGTTTGTGTTGTAACGACCAGCTGGACGTCAGGATGATGAGGAGGCTGTCGATCAACAACCTCTTTATTGCGAAAACAAAACGGGCTACTGTCAGCCGAACCATGCTACAACAACATCAGCAAACACGGCTGTCTTCTCTGCATGCAGCCACACAGATAATCAGTACACAATTTTATTAGTTTCATTTAATTCTGGTAATTCAGTGTTTTATTACTACATTTGATGACTTTCATGTCTTCTGTGTACAGTGATTTAGGAGTCAATTTAGGTATAATATCCGACTTACACCAAAACTGCACTTGCACCACAGTTGAGAAACGGAACTTGTGCATAACCCGAGGACCACCTGTAGTTTTAAAGAGCATCGTTGCCGTGCACTGCGTGCCAATGCGCGTGTCCGTGAAGCAGTTAGTTGTGAAGACTGTACAGACGAGTGTTGACATTATAGTCTCTCCGCTCTCTCCCTCTGTGTGCGTGGTAGAACGCGTGGCATGGGGCAACGGCCTGTTAGTTTCCATGTATAAACCTCTAGACCCGGAATATAATATGACCCATCTTTTTCAGACATGTTTCCTTTGGGGGGGGAAAACCCTCTTATATTCGAGTCAATACATTAGAGTTTTTGATCCATGAACTTGGTATGACGATAGGTAGGTACTCTTCAAAGATGTTTCTATTATTATTTGATGTCAGTCCAGACATTCATGGTGTCATTAAAATGATGGAAATGTAAAATGTCAAGCGGATGAGACGTGAATTGCATTTGCTATGAAATTTTCCCAGATGGAGCAAATCAAGAGAGCCAACAAACTGTTCAGCAACGACTGCATCTTTCTCAAGAGCAGCCTCAACATCCCCGTGGCGACGCAGAAGCGCTCCATTTTTAACGGACTGTCTCTAGAGTCTCCTGACGGGGACGGCGAGGCGGCGTGCCAGGAGACGGAGGCACCTTGTGTTGTGTTGCAGCAGGATGTCGAGGGACCTTCGCCGTCGCCTTCGCCGCCGCCTGAAGACTCCAAAGCCCCCCGGCCTCAAGCAGAGGAGCTCTCAGCCAAAGACTTCTTACACAGACTGGACATGCAAATCAAACAGTCAAAGCAGGCAGCACGCAGGCTGAAAGAAGAGGAAGTAAGGTGAGGTCAAATAAACCACAGCTTGTTTCGTTGCATGCTGCAGAGTTACTGAGTCATAGGCCACGTTAAAAATACCTGCACAGTCGATGACATTTAATGGAACAAAAACTGTCGATCAAAACTTCATCCATCCCTTCAGCTGTGAAAGTGTATGTTATGTTGTGGCTAGTGATTGTATGCACAGAAAATACAGTAGTATATGTAGAGGAGTGGCTCTGCCGACAACACCGGCATGTTTTCGAAAGAAGCTCTCCAATCACAAAAATAACGTCATTTTAAACAAAGTGCTTGCAGAAAAGGTGGCTGGCTGTACAGAAAGTGTGGGTTGTAGATTCCTACTTAAGTGCAGTCGTGGGAGGCACTGTTCATTTGCTTCAGTGGTCTCAAACCAATGACTCTTTGCATTCTTTGATATGAATTTATAAATATGTTTGTTATGTAAGCATATGAAGAATGTGCAGGTGCAACAATACTCTCATGATGCTGCACTTAGGCACAATGAAGATCATATATGTTAAGAAATCCACCGGACACTCCATTAGGTACAGCTGCACATTCCTTCCTTATTTCAATGTACAGGGGTACCTAATGAAGTGTCTGCTGAATTCTTGCGAGAGCACGCTGCAGTAGAGGGGCTGAGGACAGGAATCAAGCTTCGCTAGGCAGGCACCACCCTATGCAAATGTCAAGTATCCGACTGACTGGCTGAGTCAGGCCTGAACACGTCTCTGGGGCTGCTTAAGTTGAGAGCACGTACGCCTGCATGGAGTCAAATAGTGCCCACAAGTATTTTAGACAAAGGCAGAGCTTTTACCATCTTGCCTTTAAAGGCCAGCACAATGGATCTGACATAAAACAATCGATACTTGCAGTTTGCAGTTAAGAGCAATTTCACATGAATATGGGGATTATCATTTGGGAATCCACCTCCATTTTCAGGGCCTCATAAGTACAGTACTTGGACAAAGTAATTCATTGTCTAAATACTTCTGGACCCAAGTGTACATCATTAATATAAAACATGCTGCCCTAATCTGTTTTAAAAATTGGATAATTTGTTAATGAACCCTATGATTGGACATGGTTTACTGTAGGGGTGTCCAAACTTTTTCCACTGAGGGCCACATACGGAAAAATGAAAGGATGGAACGGCCACTTTGATAATTTGTAAACCAACACATGTAGATATGCTAACAAGTTATATATTTCAAGAAAAAACTGCATCTGAGCTTTATGATATTGGTGAAAGGACATAATATTAGTATGAACTTGCTCTTTTGGTTGGGTTTGCTTGTTTTTTCACATTTTTGCAATTTTTTTTCTTTTGAAAATGTTCTTTCTTAATAATAATCGAATTAATAATCTTTGTAAATGTTCTTTTCATAACATTCTGACTTAATCCCATAATATTTTGACTTTATTCCTATAATATTAAACCCTTTTCTACAAACCTAATTTTCCAAAAAGTACAACTTTATTTTGTTTTGTTTGATTCTCATACTACAATTAAAATAAACCTTTTTTGTGTGTAATATTTCAAGTCTATGCTACTAAAATGAAATATTTTTTCCTCATAATATTATACATTTATTCTTGTAAAATTGTGACTTTTTTCTCGTTAGAATACAACTTTTTTCTCTTTATATTTTGACTTGATTCTTGTAAAATTACAGCATTTTCCCCCCATTTCTGCTGGTGTTGCTTTTTTTGTTAGATTTTTCCAACTATGTCAACTTTCTTCTAGTAAATTTTCTTCTGGTAATGCCGACTTTAGTCCCATGGTATTTTGACTTAATTCTTGTGACATTATAACTTTTTTCACGATCCTAATTTTCCAAAAATTACAGTTTTATTTGTTGTGTTTGTTTCTCATATTACAACTTAAAAAACCCATCTTTTTTTCTTTAATATTTCAACTTTATGCTGCTGAAATATCGTTATTTTGTACTCATATTATGTTATTCTCGTTTTTTTCTTAATGTTTTGACTTTATTCTTGTAAAATTACTGCTGTTTTTTTCCATTTTTATATTTTTTTATTTATTTTTTATCTTCTTAAAGCATTTTATTAGAATGTTCCGTGGGAGAATAAAACAAACAGCCTTGGGCCGCTATAACTCCTTTACTAAACAAATTCTTAGCTGTCAGTTGACTTCAGTGTTCCATCATGAAAGCGAGAAGCCCTTCATCTGCATGTTGACTTACAGTTACACATGCTCATCAGGCATTACTTCATCCAAACCTGAACAAAAAATCTGTTTAGTGAAGTCAAGCCCGTCAACCGATTGTATATCATCATTTTTGTACCATTCCGGTGACGCCGTATCTCACATTTATTTAGAAAAGCCTTGTGTAAACATGGAAGACCAAGTTTCCCATTCATCTGTAAACATTTACAGACCAGCTGAGGCGTGCAGCCTGCTTCTGAGTTGAGCCACATCACATTGGCTTGCAAGAACTGCACTGTTTAAGCACCCAGGCAAACATGGGCCGTGTGCCTGTCTAGCTTTCTTCTCTTTGAATGAAGCAAACCACTAAGCCTTTAAGACAACAATTTGTCCCATAGGAAATAATGAAAAGTGAATTATTTATCAGTGTCGTCCTTGTGAAACCTGTAACTGTACAGGCAATGTTTCCAAGTAACACTTTTTACATTATTAACAATCTTAAGTTTGTCAAAAGGTTACTTCACCACTGTAATGTGTAATTCTTGCAGGCCATTTGGGAATATTTCTTTTGTGTGTGGCTCCTCATCCTCCATAACATAACTTAGACAAGAAAATAGAGGTTGGTGTAACATCCCAGCAGAGGTCAAGACATGGGCGGATGCTGCTTGGACGCCATTTCCTTGTTACATGAGCCCTGAGACCAAGGCAGCTGTTTGATTAGCCTCATTCATAATTCACACACACACACACACACACATAGCAAGAATCTGGTGACCAGTCCAGTGGCTGATATGTTTCCACAGTGGAATATTTCCATTAAATGTTGTTTGTCTTCCTCATCTGCAGGAGCGGTGAGGGGAACTACACGGCACCCACCACGTCATACCAGGAAATCTAAAGAAGCGATCTGTTAAGCTGACACCTTGCTTGTTTACCTTCTTGCTTGTGGAGCAAATGCGTTATGTCTGCCTTTTATTTATTATCAGTATGCAAACGTGTATGATTGTTTTTGTACAGCTGCAGTGGGAAACCGACAGCATCATGGAGCTTATGAAATACTAGACATCTATTTATACGCAGCTGTATAGACCACCCCCTGCTGCTTACACACTCGTCAGTATTTAACCACCACAACACACCAAGTGGATGGACTACTCCCTTTTAACTGGTTCCGTTTTCCTCGTAAAAGCATTTATTTTTCTTTGAGAACAGAAGGGATGTCTCGTTTTTTTGGAGTGTGAAAGCATTATTTATGTGTGTCTTTAGGAGCTGGTTTTTATCGTGCTTCTTAATTCATTTTATTTAGGTAGAATAAATATTTAAACCCGGTGTCCTCATGTGGGTGGTACTTATTATCATTACTACTCTATATTAAGCACACTTGCAAATAAAAGGCAATGTTTTAATTGCTTTCACACTTTAGGAAAACAATCACATATTTACATTTAAAAATACCTCATCTTGTTTCTACCGAAATGGAAAATGCTCAATTTACAGACGTGGTGAGGAATGATTGACAGACTGCCCCCTTGCGGCCCTCCGAGTTATTACAGTCGAGTAGAATTCACTACAATGTATCAATACACATATATTTTTGGTAAAATGAAAAGCAGGAATACGATAAGATCTTACACATTCACCATAAACAGGAAATTGAGCTAAGTCTGGTTACAAATGATGGTACAATTTGATATATACTGTATATATATATATATGTCATTTAAAAATATCATGGAAATGACAGGGATTATTTGCAAATCTTGCCGTGCAAACTGAAATCATTTTACTGCCTTGTTAATAGTTTTATTAAATCCTATCCCCTCGATATGATTGTAGCCTGTATGGGAGTGTAAACACGTGTTGTGAATACACGTGACCATGCCATGGTGAACAAGTGAGAGAGAGAAATCAAGGTTGTCTTTTAGTATGAGATTCAGTCCTAGAGGATGGAGGATGACGTCACAGGCTGCTGTAGATTCTCTTGATGGTGTCGCCCTCGTCCCTGGCGATGATGCCTTTCTCAATGTAAGAGTCCACCTGCTGGTCCATGAAGTCCTTCAGTTTGGACAGGTCATAGTCTGCCACAACAAAGAGCTTGTGTGAACTTATTTGGCTACATGAGAAGGGTGAAATATTAGTAACACCTCTCAGTGTGATGCATTGCAATTGTGCATCACAGCAACTTACCAAAATAAACCACAACAAGTCATCGGAAGAGATATCCTATGCTATTCTAGCTAAAAAAGATTCATACCCTGACTGTATTAAACAGATTTTTAAAACATTCTGACAAAAAGCTCCACGTCCAAAATGCCCCCAGAGAATATGCAGTCGCCCCTAGCCACTTTGCGTTTCGACTTTCGCAGCTTCATGCCGTTTCGCGGTTGAATACGGCCTATCATTAGTCATAATATATGCATATTTGAACTAATCTTACATATTTTTTTGCCTAAATTAAGCATTTTCAAGCATAAAAAAGGCTAAATTAAACAACAATACCTTTTTAAGGTATTCAAAAGACATATTCAAAGACCTTGAAGTAGTATACTACACTGGTCACTAGGTGTCAGTAATGCTCGGGTCTGGAACCAATTTACCGCGATAAACAAGAGATTACTGTAACGCAGTTGGGATCTCACCAACTCCCTCCAGTTAAATCCTGAAGCATATTGTGTTGAGTTTTCTGCTTACCCCAGACTGTTCACTCTCTCTTGAAACACAATTAAAGTTAGATCAGCAGGTCTGACAAATGTTTTCTTTATTTTTTCTCAAGCTGCCCAGCTGCCCCTGACGTTTTCGCCTTTGCTGTGAAAACCTCTGCTCTAGATTATGCAAGAAGTTTCCTTTAGAATTCTGGAAAAGATTCCATTCAGATCAAGTGTTGTTAAAATGTAAAAAAAGGTGCCTGGTGTAAAAAAAAAAAACCTTGAAGTCCTCCCTGAACGGTGCCTGCATAAATATAAACTTATAATTAGGGAATTTACAACAGCCATTGACCGGGCAAGTCCCAAAGGTCTACTGGTCGATTGCGATCAACTGCTTGGTGACCCCTGCTGTCCATAATGTCTTACATTTTACAATACTTTGGTTGGTACCAGCTCACAGCGATTACATTTACCTGAATACATGTCTTAGTAGCAGGCACTTGCTGACACGACACATTTATAAGGGTACCTCTACTGTATGTTGTATTCAACTGGTCTTGTATCTCATGATATCGCACAGGTGGCCAATGATGTACCATACTGTCATTCAGGGAGAAGATGATAAAGTCACGGTGGTTTGTGGAAGAGATCAGACATCAAGACACCCAAACAAGACAACATAATCTGTGCTGCGGCTCTATTAAAGCGGATTGAGGTCGTGTGGTAGAAGAAAACCAAAGCAAGTAAACCTGAAGCAAGTTGTTATGCTTTAAAACAAAACCACACATCAATTTCTAGTCGTACAATATCTTCATCTTTGTATGTTTACGTTCTCCTTATTGACTCGACGCCCTTTAATGCGGCCCCATAAAGTCACACCAGGCTACGTTTAAAAATGAGCTGCGTGTTATCAGTCATCAGAACAAACAAGTTTCAAACACCACTCGTTAAATAACGTAGAGCACAGGTGTCAAACTCAAGGCCCGGGGGTCGGATTTGGCCCGCCATGTCATTTTATGTGGCCCGCGAAAGCCTTGAAATAATGCACGTCAAAAGGACACTTATTTTAATATTTAAAAAAATATTTGTATACATATTGTAATTTTGTTATTGATTTTAATCTTGTCTTTACTTTTTTAAGCTTTATTTTTCATTATTTTACTTGTATACTATTGTAAAATTATATTTATACTATTGTATTTTTATATGTATGCTGTAATTAATTTTTTTTTATTTAATATAAATGTATTTAAATAAATAAAAAATGTTATATATAAAAAATATTTGTACAATAATATCAAAACCTTTAATATTTAAAATTTTTTTACAATAATTTAATAAACATTTACCGTTACTTTTACAATAAATAATAAAATAATATATTAAAGTAAAAACTAAATTATTAATACTAACAAAAACAACTTAAAAAAATATTTTTTTTTAAATCAAAAAAACAATATTTTTTGCTAAATGTGTTTGTTGTCAATATTGACAGAAAACCTTATATTTTTTTGTTGTAAAATCCAATTTAAAATGACAATTTATTTTTTTTTTATTCATGAAAAATTAATGTAATAATGAATTAACAAAATTCGAAAATAGAATGATAAAAAGTGGCCCTCTGAGGATAACCATAACTGCCATGTGGCCCAGGGTGAAAACGAGTTTGACGCCCCTGACGTAGAGGATGTCAAACAACAATCAGGAAAGTCCTTGCAATGACGCAGTCGCGTATACGGCCCCCTTCACGATACACTTACTGGGACACGTTTGCTGATGACAAACATGACGTGTGTTAGGGATTAGAGGTGATCTCCCTTTTTCCAATTTTGACTGAGACCAGGAAAAGAAGAACCAAAACTAGGATGTGGCCTGTATGTCCATCTGCTCTGCTGCCTAATCTGTAAGGTGCAGGCATAAACACACACTCACACACACACACACACACACACACACACACTGCCTGCTGAGATTGTCCTAATGGGCACGTCCGCTGGAGTAAACATAATAAACGCTTGCTCTGTTTCTATGACACTGGCTTGGGGCAAAAAGGATTTTGTCCTCCACCTGCTGTTCTTTTCTGACAAGAGGCCAAGTTAAATAGACACAATAGACACTCCATTAGGTGCACCGGCACAGTCTAACCAAATCAATAAAAGTCAGCCTTTACAAAGATCATAATGCTCAGTTTTGTTGGAATTTGCGTTAGTGTAGAACTGCACTGCGTCCTCCACCGTAAGATTCAACGCACTTTTAAATGGTATGATTCAGTTATATTTCTAACATACTTATGTGGATACTTTCTTGTGTATCATTTTGGTGTACCTGAAGTATCTCTCACTATTCCACAGGCCTTGGTGGACGGTAGCTAATGGTACATCATTTTGGCCACTTTGAGAAAACGAGGTGTACTCATTCACTGTGACTGTGTGTACTCTCTGTGTCCTCTCATATGATGAAGTGTGTGTCGTTCCTGGCCATCACAGACAGGCAGGCAGTGAGGCCGCTGTTGTCCCAGACAACCATCACACAGCAGAATACTAATGAAGTGTCCCACATACAACCATGAAGATGAAACACATCCCACATGAAAAAACTCTAACCCCATAAAGTCAGGCTTTACTTAAATGTTTTCATTAAAAAGCAGCCCTCTAACACGTCATCTGAACCAGCTGCTTGTCCATACAGGCTCAATAAAGCCTGTGAGCGCCCAGTGTAAATGTAATTTTCTCTTGTCTATCACATTCTGTACTGGATGGCTTGCACAGCCAGAGCTCATTAACATTTCATTTCCTGCTGCCAAATTAAACACCAGTGGACATTGATTTTTACAACAGCAGGGAGACTTTTGTGCGTCAATCAGTTTCCAGGCTCCGCAGCCACTTGCCGCTTCCCTCGAAACGATACAAACACAAGAAGTCATAAATCTTATATAAAAAAAAGGCCTTGTCACAGCTTTTATAATGCTTTGCTAAAGTGGACACATGAATACAGTTTTTCCTTTCTTTACACTCTCTGATGTGTATTTATACAAAATGGACAAAAGTATCAGGTTTCACTCACGTTAGCCAGAGCCGGCTGGCCCATTAGGCAATACAGTAGAACCTCAGTTAGCATACGCCCCGGTTAGCATGTTTTTCAGTTAACTTTGTTCAATTTTGCCTCGGTTTGCGTACATTTTCCAGTTAGTGTACAATATGGCGGGCATCTTGTGGTGTTATTAATACACCCCGTGAGTCCAACTGTGTTGTTTATGTATTTTTATCACACAATGTCCTTGTTAGCATCCTATTAGCTTTCTACTACATGGAAACAGGAAGCAGAAATCAGCCCCGTCGCCCATCTATGATGTCATCAGCAGTTGACTCTGTAGTTCTTTGCTAACTAACACAGGTACGCCACAAGTCTCAAAGATGGTAACATTTTTATAGTTTTACAATGATAGTTTTACATGCTTAAAACAATTGTAAATATATATAAATGAGGAAGGAAAGGAATAAATGAATATTTCAGGTTACGTTCACCCTCATTAAAGACAAGTTTGTTGACAAAGACACAAAGTGGACACTACCTTCGTGTTTTGAGTTATTTCTTGACTTCTAGTGCTTCTCACCTTCCTTACCAAATGCTGGCACTGGCAGCTTTCTTTGGCTCCATTTTAGGTTATTTTGCAGCCGTGATCCAAAGAAAAGCAGAGACTCGAGGTGAGAAACACGACTGAATTCAACAAATAACTCATGCCAAAACAGGAAGATGACATCCGTGTTGTTCTTGCTGCCACATCGTGTCTTTGGCAGCAATTACATTTTCAATGACGGTAAAAGCAACCTTAATTGTTACATTTAAGCTTACATGTTACATCGTTTCATTCATCATAGACTGTGTATGTGTTTAGAATTGTTTAGGCATGTAAAACTATCATTTTAAAACTATAAAAACATTCTTGGCTTCCTGGCACGAACTAATTGTATTTACGTGATTTCTGATGGGAAAATTTGATTCGTTTAGCGTGCGTTTGGTTAGAGCACAGGTGTCAAACTCAAGGCCCGTTGTCGGATTTGGCCCGCCATATCATTTTATGTGGCCCGCGAAATCCTTGAAATAATGCATGTCAAAAGAACACTTATTTTAATATTTAAAAAAATATTTGTATATATATATTGTCATTTTGTTATTAATATTAATTTTGTCTTTACTTTTTTAAGCTTTATTTATCATTATTTTACTTGTATACTATTGTAAAATTATATTTATATTATTGTATTTTTATATGTATGCTGTATGCTGTAATTTTATGTATTTTTTTATTTACTATAAATGTATTTAAATAAGTAAAAATTGAATATTTAAAACATTTTTACAATAATTTAATAAACATTTACCGTTACATTTACAATAAATAATAAAATAATATATAAAAGTAAAAACAAAATTAATATTACTAACAAAAACAAATTAAAAAATATTTGTTTTTCCGGCTCTGCTGACGGGAAGTGTAAGAAGAAAATAAAAGTCCCTCTTTGTGGCCAGAACAGACTTTATAATACATTTTTTTCATCACAAATAACATTTGTGAGGTCAGATCGCAGAGCCAGGTTAGGGCTCTCAAGTTCTTTCACTCCGTACTCATCCAAGCATGAGTTTAGTCATGCTGGAGCAGAAAGGGGACCTTGTCCAAACTTTTCCCACACGCATGTAAACTTAGATTTGTCCAAAATGATCTTGGTGAGATAAAGAATTAAGATTCAGAGGAAAATACGGGGTCCAGCCAAACCTCTGATTGATGCATACAGTACACATCTCATTAATGTGAGGGAACCAGTAGGATGGGTTTACTGAATAGACCTTTGTCAGATCAACGATAATTAGGACAAGCTCATCAAGGGGGATCCATATTCATTAGCTGTGCAGCAACCGTCTAGTCCAGCACCCCGCACTCATTTCAACTGCAGAGGACAACAAAAGGGCTAAAATGTTTTGTTCTTCTGTGTGTACACCTGCTTGTAACCCTCAGTTCAAGGGGTGATGAAGCAAATATGAGTTTTTTAAAACACATTTGGATATTTCAGTACCGTAGCTGTAACATAAGTTACTTTATTCAATGTTGCACACTCACCATCTTTGCCTTCTTCCTTGTTGTGTTTCTTCAGCCATTCAATGTTCTTCCTGATGGCTTCCAGATAGGTCTCCGACTTGCCAGGCTGATCTGAAGTAGAGAGAAAAAAAGGTAGTCATGAGAAGAGTTTTTTTTTAAATGACCTTTTTTGACATTGGTGATTGAAGAAGCTATGACTCAATACGACTGCTTTTGCTCATCAAAAGTACAATACCCTGATGGATTAAACACGATTTAACCGTGTTCATATACCGTGTGTTGTTGTTATGAATAGAATTGTGAAAAACAAAATCATTTTCCTGAGGATAATCCTGCTGTGTTTACTATGCCGTGGATACAGTACAATGTACAGGGACAGGAACTAGTGGCAGCTGTGACAGGCTTTTGACTGTCCCTTATTGGACTGGCCTAGTTCTGGGCCAAACAAGGACTCTGTGCTGGGATTGGCCCAGCCGCACTGTCTTATTTATTTATTTATTTATCTCCTGCTGGCTATGCTGAGTGGAAACAAAAGATCTGAGGTGGCCTTCAGGCTCATTTAGTAGATGACTGCTCACTTTAAGTGGGTGTTTTGTTTGTTTAAATCAAGTGATATCATTTTCTTACATTTGAATTGGATGATGTATTTATTCAAAACATGACAAAAAACAAATGGAATTATTTTGCAAGAACACAAAAAAGGCATGCGTGACAAGGCTCGTGATTTGAAGGTCGACATGGTGTCACTTCCAATCTCTACAGACACAGCTCATGTGGGTTCTGCTCATCAAGACTGCTTAGTAGACTGACTGGTAGACGGCTGCTCCTCCTTGGTGGAGTCCTTCAGGTTCTCATACTCCTTCTGCATCTTGGCAGCCTTTGCCTTTGTGTTGTCGTCCTCGTCCAAATTCTTCCCCACTGCCCGCAAAAGCAACTGTTAAACATGTCACTATGACCAGCATATGAACAGAACATGTAAGTTAAAATAACAATGGTAACTCTCCACTCTTGGTGCAATATACTGGATCTAATCAATAAAAGTACAGTATATATTACTGTTTCATAGTATCTGTGTGATATATCTAGCCTTCTGGCTCTAATTTTTTTTTTTTTTTTTTTTTAGAATTGTGTACCTGTATACTGTATATGTGTATATGTGCATACTTGTGTAGGTGCAGATGTAAGTGTATATACATGTATGTATGCGCGTGTTTGTATGTACACACATGTATGTATTAGCAACTGATGTGCTACGAAGAAGGGGGAGGATTAAATAAGATCTGCTTCTTCCTACTCCTTTTCGGACATATGCATGTTCGAAATAAAAAATTAAACCAACCAAAAATACAGTAGATATTTTTCATTTCCACCTACTATGGTACCGATCATGCAAAATGTTCTTGCATCTTGGTGAGGATGCCATTTTTGTACTTTGCAATAACTTCTTTCTTGAATTTAAAAGTTCTTCTTTGTCAAATTGAGATCATTCGAAACTTTCTTAGGTCCTGTAGCAGCTTATTTAGCAGCCGCACTTCATAAAAAAAATACATGGACCGTGAATCACCAATGTAGAGGGTCCTTTGTTTGGGAACATTCTTGTTTGAGGTTGAACGTGCCTTAAGGGATGCCGTAGGAAAGTACGAACTACGTATCGCAACATTTGGTCTTAGGCGTTTGATCCAATATGGCTGAATAACCAAACAGTGCTATTAACCATAGCTATCGGAGTAGTGTAAGACAATGGACGCGGCTGCATGGCTTTAATGAGTTTACATCGACGTCATCTTTTATTCTTCGCGTGTGTTTTGCGCAGGCTACAGGAGCTCTATGGACACAAGTGACGGTGACTGTTTTAACTACTTACTGTATTCGGCACAATGCTGCACATTACAGGCACCAAAGAGTGAACTACAACAATTTGATACGCAAACCATAGAGTCAAGGCCAAAAGCAATGGTATGCCAAAGATGCCAATGTTTTTGGCCATGACCGTTTATACCGAGTCAGTGTATGTAAACCGAATCAAAACCTTTGCATACATTTGCGACAAAAGCGGAAACTTATGCTAACCGATGTCCCACTGTAGCTTCGACTCTGCTTTTGTCTTTTCCAATCAAGAAGTTATTCCCCGTGGAACAATGGTAATTGAATGTTCACAAACTAAAAAACAAATCACCAAACATTTCAGACATGTTTGTAAAAAGAAGAGCAGTTTACCTGCAAAATCCTGAGGTCCGAGAGACTTTCCGAGCTTGTTCTTAGTCTGCATGGCAATCATGGCGTCCAGATTCTCTGCAGGTGAGTGAGAAAGAACATTAACATTTATTTGGACCTGAATCACCGTTGCATCATCACTTCACTTTTCCTGTGTGAGTCAGACATTTCCAAGGACTGGATTCATTAGTGAAATCTCTCTTTAAAGAGCATAGGCCATTTTCCTGCCGAGTTGTAAAATGGTACAATTTCAGATCAGTTCTTCAGCAAATTCCCTGTTGAGGTTCTGTAAGGAAATCATACTCTTGACCACAAACCATCAAATGGGAATGATAAAAGTATTACAAAACTTCATACTGTCTCTCTTAAATCTCATGTAGTTTAACAGAGGTCCTCTTTTTGCGTAGTGATACCTCATTTACAAACACTACATATTCCTACTACGGTGCCTTACTATCTAACATCTCTCCTTCTGTTTGCAAGTTCTGTCTGTATTCACGCCGCTTCCTCCCACGTGTAGTGCAGCAAAAGGCTATCTTTTCGAAAATCACTTTCCTCCGCCTCCAACAGCTACACCCACCCTCCATATACGCACACTTCCTCTTCTGTGGACTGTGCATATTTGATCTGTATATTGATTATTTCTTATTGACGATTGTGACTTAATGGAGCATCTCAGTCAGGGGGGAAGGCGGGGTGAGGGAGCTTACGTTAAACATGTTGCTAGGTGATAGTGAAATTCTGTTCAATTGTCAAAACCTAAAACAACCTATACCACCGACCCGACAGGTTACCATGGAAACTCACATTGTGCGTAATGGTATACGGCTGTTTTGTTCTGCTGAATGACGCCAGCAGAGCATCATTAAAGGGCAGCTGCTACTCAGGGTCATGCGAAGGACTGTTCCGTCTAAATCTTACCAGGCAGGCAGTGCCAGGACAAATTCCACATAAATGGGAAGTCGGGAAATACACCCAATTTGTACACCCAACAATGACAACATTAAATAAAATGTTTCCATCTCCTGTAGGTTCATGCATTATTTGTGATGCGCATTCGCAAAGTAGGCTACAATATGAGTTTACATAGTAAATGTACTGGCAATCACATTCACTCTATTGATAAATCATGTTAAATCACAGGTGTCAAACTCAAGATCCGGGGGTCAGATTTGGCCCGCCATATCATTTTATGTGGCCCGCGAAAGCCTTGAAATAATGCATGTCAAAAGGACACTTATTTTAATATTTTTTTAAAAATTGTATATATATATTGTAATTTTGTTATTCATATTCATTTTGTCTTTACTTTTTTAAGCTTTATTTTTCATTATTTTACTTGTATACTATTGTAAAATTATATTTATATTATTGTATTTTTATATGTATGCTGTAATGTTATATTTTTTTATTTAATATAAATGTATTTAAATAAGTAAAAATGTGTATATATAAAACGTATTTTTACAATAATATCAAAAAATTTAATATTTAAAACATTTTTACAATAATTTAATGAACATTTACCGTTACATTTACAATAAATAATAAAATAATATATTAAAGTAAAAACAAAATTAATATTACTAACAAAAACAACTTAAAAAATGTTTTTTTCAAATCAAAAAGACAATATTTCTTACTAAATGTGTTTGTTGTCAATATTGCTAGAAAACATTATATTTGTTGTTGTCAAATCCAATTTAAAATAACTTTTTTTTTATTAATGAAAAATTAATGTAAAAATTAATTAACAAAATTCTAAAATAGAATTATAAAAAGTGGCCCTCTGAGGATAACCATAACTGCCATGTGGCCCACGGTGAAAACGAGTTTGACGCCCCTGTGTTAAATGGAAGTAAAGAGCAATTACTGCTGCCCTGGGGCTTCCGTAACAAATGCACTGAGTCATTTACTTTGAAGTCACTGAAGTCCGTAAAAAGAATTGCCAGCCGTAAACATGCATTTAAAGACAAGCTGACTTGCAGGTTGAAAACCAATGAATTTGCTGTAATTGTTAAAGAACAGAGGCATGACTGCATTATACAGTATAGGCCTGTCATTCCAGTTGAACTTGCTATTTAAAGCTAATACTGAGTTTTGAGGGTAACAAATGTTCTAAACATTGTCTTACCCAGATAGGAGACACCCTCCTCCGGTGTGATAGTGCCGTACTTCACCATCATCTTCACAAAATCAATCAACGTCTTCATGATGGTGATAAGTGTCTCTCTTTCCTGAGCATCTTGATCTGAAACAATGAAGCGGGAGGCTTTGTGTTGTGTTTGCAGTAACTGGTTGCCATGGTGTTGATGTTATCTTGTGGTGTTTGGCTGTAGGGGGTCTTGATGATGGGATTATGAATAATTAGTGATGTGTGTGTGTGTGTGTGTGTGTGTGTGTACACTTCCTTTGAGGTCAGGTTTTAAAAGCGGACAAAACAAGCAGTGACTCATCCTTGAGTGCATCATTACCATGACAACATGTCCCGGGCCTTAGCTTCGCTTATAGGCACATTTGTCACGTTTGCTGACCCTTACCTGAATTGAGGCTCCTGAGTAGGCGGTAGAAATTGGGGAAGTACTGCAGATCCTGAAGGCCGTCCTCTGGGCCCACTTCATTGTCATCCTCAGCATCCTTTTTGTCCCACGTGTTGCCTGTTGTCTCATCCTCATCTTCTGCATCCCTGTCCACCTCATCCAGGACCTCATCATCTTCTTCGTCCTCATCGCCATCGTAGCGCCGACTGGGCTGCTCCCACTTATCCTGCTGATGCAAGTAGCATTTTTATACTTACTAAAATAAAATCAATAACAGCCATCAATTCTGAACTGCTGCAATTACCAGGTTGGCTTCCTGGTTGTCCTTCTCCCCCTTGACGTCCTCTTCATCGCCCTCTTCAATCTCATTGTTTTTGGCATTTTTGGTGATGAGATCCTGCAGAGCCTCAGCCACTCGGTACTCCAGAGTGTCAGCCTGACTTTCTGTTATCTAACAGGAAGACAAACAACAAGACTTGATCACAAATTGTGCCGCAAGGTGCTAGAACAGCAGCATTGTACAATATAATATTGATCTTGCGAGTGAGAGGACGATTGAGAGCGAGAGATTTTTAGAGCAGCCTGAGGACTTATTGAGTGTCAAAACAGCAATACACAAGTGAGATTGGGAACAAAATCCAATTCACACATCTCAGTTGGATTTTCCACGTACGGAAAGTGTTAACCGCCATGCTGTCTCTACAATGGCCAACCTACCAGGCCTAGTTTGAGCAGCTTCGAAACGATCCGGTCAAAGACGCCTCTGTCGTCCTCCTCGTAGATTTTGTTCGCGATCTTCTGGACGATGTCCTCGGCTGTTAGCGGAGTGCCATCCACCTGACGGAAAGTCTCGGGGTCATCTGAGACGAGAAAGTTCATCGGTGTGAGCTAATTGTGTTGCAATTTGAAAGAAAACACGCTGCTTCCCATCATCCGTACTTGATAGCTTTAAACGTACCACCTTTGAAGGTCAAAGTGTGGGGGCACACATTCTAATTACCGCACTGAAACAACGATATGAATACAGATGAGAGATCATTTTATGCTGAGGGGCTCGAGATTTATGCATAGAAACCATCCATCCATCCATCCATCCATTTTCTATACCGCTTCATCCTCATTAGGGTCGCGGGGGCATGCTGGAGCCTATCCCAGCTGACTTCGGGCGACAGGCGGGGTACACCCTGGACTGGTCGCCAGCCAATCGCAGGGCACATATAGACAAACAACCATTCACACTCACATTCATACCTATGGACAATTTAAAGTCGCCAATTAACCTCACCTGCATGTTTTTGGGAATGTGGGAGGAAGCCGGAGTACCCGGAGAAAACCCACGCGCACACGGGGAGAACATGCAAACTCCACACAGTGGCTCAAAGACTGGGCAAGTTAGTAAACAACAGAGGAGGATTAATAATGCTAATTTTAAGATAAAGATGATCAATGAAACAAAGTCATCAGACAACTATCGAGCCACTGTACAACTATAATTATAAAACTGCAAACAAAGTGTTTTGTGTAATATTTTTGGGTATCTGGAACAGATTAATTGGATTTACATTACTTCTTATGGGAAAAATGTATTTGGTTTGAGTATGTTTTGCTTTGAGTCTGACCTGCTGGAACGAATTAATGACTTTAAAGGGGGTTCCACTCTTTTATAATATAATTATTAAAACACGAGTTTCATCTTTAGAATCTCCGCTTGGGAATCTCTGTGTGGAGTTTGCATGTTCTCCACGTGTGTGCGTGGGTTTTCTCCGGGGGGGTACCCAGCTGCTCACCCAAAGTCAGCTGGGATAGGCTCCAGCATACCCCCGCGACTCAAATGCGGATAAGCGGCATAGAAAATGGATGGATGGATGACTTTCATCTTAATTATGTCTTTAATTTAATCTTTAAAATACTTTTCCAAAACCCGCTTGGGGATGAACTAGACTAGAGATTGTGAGCCAGGTCCAACATCACTGACTCCTGACCTCACATGTTCTTCTGGATGAACACACAGCAAAAGCTTCCCCCATAAGAGTGGAAGCTAGCACCACAGAGTGGGCTAATGCCATAATACACTGTGCAAGGTGTCCCAACACTTTTGCGTCAATAGTTCAGATTTTTTTCCCCCCTACCTCCTCCTTGTTCTAGAGATGCTATTCTTACAGTTTGACTTTTATAACAGTCTCCCACACAGTACAAGCCTGCGCTGACTTATTGAATCATCTTCAAGCTATTGTTGTCTCACTCTGAGGAATAACAAGAGTGTTTTGCTGTACTGCGAAGTAACACAACCTGACGAGAAGATCACAGATGCTGAGCCACATACGCAGCACTTTGTGTCTGAGTCACCTCACTTCAGGAATTTTACGCTGAATCAAGCGATAACAGGAATGTGCTGATATGATGAAAAACATTGATACACGTTAAAGGACAGCGGTGACTTTTGGGGAATCTTGCTGCATGGTAATAGAGATCTTTCCTTGGTGCTTGAAAGGGCTGGCACTACTGTAGCTTTCAGAAGATAATCTCTATGACAGCCACGTGTTCTTGCTCGTGTCCGCCTGCAGAGGCACGTGGCATACGGACTCTCACAAAAGTGAGTGCACCCCTCTTCTGACATTAGGCTGTTGAGTAATTTTCAGCAGAGACAATTTATAGTGCTAATATATACTAGAATCAAGCTGTACAATGACTCTAAAGTATAAGCGTGATTCTTCTGAAAGGGGTACCAGAGAGGGTGCCGTCACTTCAAGGGGCTTGACGCACAGACTAAAGTGATTTGAAGCTATAGCCGTCTATAGCTAAACAAGGAAAACAGTGTCAAATACCTTGTTTGTGTCGTTTGCGTATAAAACACAAACTGATGTTAATTTCAGCCCTTTTGCGACATGCAAAAGTTTGTCACAAACGTGATGAAAATACAAAACGGTGAAACCCACTTTTCAGTTGATGTGATTTCCCAAGTATGACACCTCATTGTACACAAAAATCAATTTGCTGCATCCAAAACATGTACTTTGACCAAACACAATGTAATGAAACGTGAATCGTGGAAGTCCCAAGTTTCAGTCCTATAGTATTGTGGCTTGAGAAGAATACTCTCATAAACATGAGGGGTTCACTCACTTTTGTGAGGTATTGGAAGGGACTATCTTTTGTTAAACGAGGTCTAATGTCGCCCACACACCCCTTGTACAGCAGCCTCACCTGTACTCAGCTAGCGCCCACACAGGACCCTACCGTACACTGATACTTGCCATGTTCCATGCCGTTCTTGGTAGAGTCATATTCCTCTGCCAGACGTCTACTCTTGGTGGAATCGGACTCATCTGGAACATACTGATCCTTCTTCTGCTCCTCCTTGACCGGCACCTCGGTGGTCTCCTTGAATTTCTGGCTTTGGGGCAGTGACTTCAGGACAGTCGAGTCATCGCGGTCCTGCCCCTCAGCGGAAACGGGCTGCTGACTCTCTGATTGGAGGAACAAACCCAATCATTAAAACTGAAAAATGGAATGCATGGGGATCCAAACCTAACATGTTTGAGGTTCTCAGTGCATATCCTATGAAGACGCATTGTCTACTGGAAATGCTGAAACCTAAACTCACTCAGGATGCAGAAAGTGTCATTCATTGATTGGCAATACTGTATAGAGTTTCCTCTTACCAGCCAACTGTACTGCAGTCTTCACGCTGTCTGCCTCAGCAATCTGAGGAAATGACAAACATTCTATAAATAATTTCCTCTGCATATTAGCTCAGATTATTAATGTTTGCCAGGGCAAGCCGGATATTGGATGGGAGAGAGCCTTACCTGCTCTTGGAGCGGTCTTTCTTCCGTCAGCTGTCGGTTGTACACAGATTTATCTGACAGAAGACAGCACGCAAGAGTCATATAAAAAAAAAACATATTAGCATAACTTCTTATTCAATCACATGCTTTTTTCCCCCCAACATCTTTACACTTCCTTGTTATCTTCCAGACATGTGTATGCTGCTGCTCTCCCACTCCCCACCACCCTCCACAGGCAGACCTTAATCGGATTATCAAACAAAAGATTAAACTGAGTCTAAAATAGACCACAGCCGGCCTCAACAGCCACACTGCTGAGCTGTAGCAGCTCAACTTTGCCGTATTCTGTTAATGAGCAGATTTACAGCTAAAGTGACATCAAACTGCTGGAAACAGTGGAACATAAACTCTAATCTGCACTGCAATTAGTCAGCAATTATAACTGAACTGTAGGTTGAAAGCATCCCCTAAAGGTCTAATTTGTTTTCATTATTAAGAACAGTTCTATCATCAGCATTGATTTTTGTGGTATTCCTTAAGTTGTTGTTCGTTTTTAATGCAAACCTTCTTAGTTCATAACAGTCTACAGTTGACTTTTAATTTGTAATGTCACATATCAATGACTGTCTATGGAAGGTAATAGAAATATACAGTAGTTTAAAAGGCCAACTCACCCTGGCTGGTCGGTGTTGGTGTTGGAAAGGCAGATATTTGACTCACTACAGTAAATACAAGAAGCTGGAAAAATATGCAAAGGCCAATGTGTTTTGACGCCATCCTCAACTACTAATTCAAATAAGGCTGAGTCCAAGATGATGAGATCTACTTGACCAAAGTGCTCAATCCTGCTGCTGGTCCTTTCAACGACCTCGAAGGCTGCGAGATGCTAGCCGCTCTGAGTGAAGCCCTCTGTGGGGAAAAAAATGCCAAATCTCGGCTTGTCTGCGGACGTGGAGCTGTCTGCGGGGTACGGTGCTGAAAGCGGGTCAGTCAGAACTGCTTGGTTCTGAAAGGCTGAGCGAAGAACCCCGTGTGAGCTACAGCATCACTGCCACAGGATGTAACACAGCTCAGCACAGCAAGACCTGCCCCTTACTGAGGGGGCGGAGGGGGAAGCGGAGAACACTGTAAAAAGTGTCCATACTACACAAGGTTGCAGTATGTTTGTGAGTATAAAAAACTAAAATAAAATCGAATGCATTTTTGATAATCACTTTCACAGTAGTAAATGACAGTATGATCTTTACTGTGGTTGTTGTCTGCACTGCATGATATTATGAAATTCTAGGTATGTTTAAGTACTGTACTTGGTTTACATTTAAACCTTGGTTTTGGATGATATTCACTCAACTTTTTGTTAGGTGTCGATGCACGTTTGGTGACATCATTCGGGTGTTTTGGTCCTTTGGTACGGTCGGTTTTCACGTATGCCGCACTCAGGACTATAGGTTCGTTTGGCAGGCGGACCGAGATCCATCTCTCAGGTGGTCTCGGCCCCTTTTTTGTCCAGTCCTGTTTGGTCCTGGACTGTGTTCACACTTGACCAAATGAAGTGTACTAGTAGATCAAACGGATTTTAATCTGTTTTAACTTGACCAAAAATGACAAGTGTGAGGCCCCTGCATTCGACAGCGCAAGTGTGCCTAAAGGAGTGTCCCATGAGTGACAGCAGACTGAAAAGTAAATATGAAAATGTCCAAATTGCCAGTATCGGTTTCTTCCGTTGCATTCAAGTGAATCATATTTACTCGCCATTTATAGTTTAAATAAATGGGACTGCGTTGTACTTTTTGCAGCGTGGAGCATGACCTGTCCAGTAAATGTGCGTCACACACAAGCTTCGCCATCACCATGCTTGTAGATCTTTCCTATCTGCCCACTGGCTTGTCAACAGCAAGTGCAATTAAATGGGCAGCAAGCGATTAGACTCATGCACAAAGGAGAGATTTACGAGTCTACTTTTATGACCTATTTGTTACCTAAACTCTGCGTGCTGCTAATTAGATGTACATAGAATGCTGCTGGTAGGCTCAGTCACAAGTGAACACACGCTTAGCTGATATCCACATGATTATTATTACAATAATATTAGAAATACATTTTATTTCCCGGTTTCCAATTAATGTACAGTAAACACAACAATCCGATATGTTATTAACTGTATAGTAATAACAACTGAAAGTGATAAATGTGTAGCTACAGTATAGCCTATATATAATTATAAAAGAAGACCCCGCAGCCCTTTTGACGAGATGTCAGGTCCAAGAGGCCCCCGGGGACACTTTTAAGGATGAACTAAAAACAAAATCTTGAAATGATGAAGAAAGAGCCATCCAAAAAGAGCAGCAGAAGGGAGATGGTGATTCGAAAACGATCGTTGTAGTCCTGCCTGCGTAAATACTGCCATCTAGTGTTCAGTAACTGCAAGTACATGTAGAGATATAATCGCATGAAGCTCATGTAAATCCTTTGACACAAGTATTGACTGTCTTGAATTCTTGATATACCAGATATGAAATGAATTCACCAACATGATTAATTTCACATCTGTAGATACTACCTATTTCTATACACTCAACAAAAGTATAAACACGACACGCATTTTTCTAAACACTAAGATCTGATTCTAAAACGTCTTCTATGTGCACAAAAAGCCCTTTTCTTTCGAATACTGTTCGCAGATCTGTGTTATATGTGTTAGTGACCAGTTATAATTGAGAGTCTTGATATGCCACGCCTGTGAAGTGGATGAATTACGAATGCATGAATGCTCGCTAACGCTGATGCAGACGGATTTGTGAACAATATTTGAGAGAGCTCTAGGCCGTTGGTGTACAAGGAAAACGTTTTAGATCGTTGAGTTCAGCTCGTTAGAAATGAGAGCAAAAAACAAATGTGTTGCGTTTTGAAAAAAAAAAAAACTTACAAGAAAAGGCACAAACCTGAAGTAGTAGTCTTTTTTTAAAATTTCAATTAGAGTTTCATCACTGGCCATCACATGAGATGAAATAAGGGCGCAAAGCTTACAACGATGAAGGAGCCAAACGTGTGCCTCGAGATGTTTTTTAATGTCTTTACGTGAGCTTGTTTTTTTTTTTAAATAAAAAAATAATAATAATAATAATAATAATAAGTATTTAAAATCATAAGTTATGGTCCCCATTTTCCCAGTTATGCAAATATATAAGAGCAGTCAAGCTATTTTTTTGTATTTTGTTAAACTAGCAAATTCGTATCGAAAAAAATGTGATTAATTCAAAGCTTTTGCAGCAGACAAATATTGAATGTGTACTTAGTAGTAGTAGTAGTAGTAGTAGTAGTGGTGGTAGTCGTGCTAATTGTCATCAAGTCATAATACATATAGATTTGCTTATTCCATATAGAAATGTCAAACCAGCATCAGTTCAAACGTTCAAGTTCCTGAATTAGGGTCTCATACGTTCGTGAAATGTGAATTGACACTGCACTCTGGATGTCTGTGTATGTAATTTGGTGTATGTTTGTCTTTTTCTGCCCTTTTGTGAACATTTTATGACTGCTTTTCCTCTGTCTCAAGAGAGCCGTGGAAGAAAAACATTTATTTCCCTTTTCTAACGTTCTCAAAAGCAAACTGCGGATCTTTCAAAGAGCAATCAAAGACTGCATGGGTGACTCATCTCAGAGTTGTACTGTTAAACATACTATTTGATGAGCACTCAAGGAAAGATGTATTATTTTGGTGCAAACGGCTCCCTTTTACCCTTTTTAAGTTATTCTGAACACACTTTGTAGTCACAGGGCCGGAATATATTTGGAAGGCTTTCTTTGTTGTGGTTGAATAGCTGTTCATATGAGAGCTAGTTATTTAGTATTTCTTTATACTGGTTTTCATGACTGGCTACTCCCATCGTTCAATCTTATTTGAGGTATTGTTACGTCACCACTAGAGGTCGTTGTTTCCCACAACTCAACAGACTAGCTAGTGGTTAGCATGTTGGCCACACAGTAACTATCTGAAGATCGGGAAGATTTGGGCTCGATTCTCCCTTGGGCATTTCTGTGTGGAGTTTGCATGTTCTCCCCGTGCGTGCGTGGGTTTTCTGGGTACTCCGGTTTCCTCCCGCATTCCAAAAACATGCATGTCAGGTTAATTGGCGTCTTTAAATTGTCCAGAGGTTGGAATGTGATTGTGAATGGTTGTTTGTCTATATGTGCCCTGCGATTGGCCGGCGACCAGTCCAGGGTGTACCCCGCCTGTCGCCTGAAGTCAGCTGGGATAGGCTCCAGCATGCCCCCGCAACCCTAATGAGGAGAAGCGGCAAAGAAAACGGATGGATGGATGGACTTTCGCGTAAAACATTTGAAAGTCGTGGTGGTCTGTATGGTCTGTTTCTCTGTAAAGTCTGGCCATGCAACCACGCCCACAGGGCATCCGGTGAAGCAGAAATGCTTCATCGGATGATATTTCAAGTGCATGCTGGTAAAGTCATGCCTTGCATGCATGTTTGTGAGGTGAGCAGGAAACTTGTGGCCTTATGTGCAATTTGTGGTTTATTTTCCCCATCCAATTTATCCATATAATTCCTGTTTTGGAGACAATGTCACCTCAAAGAGGAGGAAGTACAAAGTCTTTCAAGCCCCAGTGAGTTGCTAATGTTAGATGGCAGCACATCAACACACCAATCAATGAAAGAACAATGCAGTTGCCTTTTTTTCTGTTGTCTGAAGAAACAACAAAATGATGTTTAAACATTTTTTTTTATTGAAAGACAAGTGATACACTCTGGACAAAAACACAACATGTCATTGGTCTTATGTACATATGATTCGTGCCGGTCCCATACAAACACATGTGCACACACACACACACACAAACACATACGCGCACATGCACATGCACACAAAGAAAAAACGGATCACTTTTATCATCCAAATATGCCAAATGCATGTGGTTTTTGGCTATTGGTGCATTTGCACCCAAATGGGAATGCATACGTGATACACACGGTCCATGTGTGCTGCACTGCAGTGGAGATAATGTCCTCATCAAACATGGCCTCAAATGCAGGATGTTACAACTAGCTCCATGGCGACAGATGAAGGAAACAGGGAGTTGACAGAGAAAAGAAGTCAGGGGAGGGTGAGAAGGAGGCAGTAGAGAGCAAGAGAGGTGGGGCAAGAGAGGTCAAAGGTGAATGGTTAAAGCGTTCCCTCGTCTAACAGTTTGTTGATGCCATTGCAGATCTTCCTCAGAGAGAGTCTGTACTCGTCTCCGTCCCCATACAGCTCGGCCAGGAACTCCCCGTGGGCGAAATGGTTGAAAACGTGGTCGATGCGAGCGTGTGAGCGCGTGGTCAGGTGCTGCTCAACCACGGAGTGAAGAAGGTCCCGGCACTCCAGCAGCAACTCTGACAGAATATTCCTGTCAAAGGTGTACTCGACTTCGTAGAAGGACACCGCCGTCATGGCCGCCTGGTTCATCTTCTTCTTGAAGCGCTCCACCGTGTCCAGCTCATCGGGGCTGAACTGGTGGTTGCGGTACAGGATGCCAATCTTCAGGGCGATCTTGATGACGTCCTTGATGATCTTATGGGCCTCCTTCTTGCTCTTGGTGAACTCGCGACTTGTCTTGTAGAGCTCGTCCAAGATCTCGCTGCTGGTGTCGTCCGTCAGCATGTTGGCCACCACCATGGTCGCCATTTTGCTTAGGATCTTCTTCTGGGCCTGCAGGGCCAAGGAGCGGGAGTTGAAGCTCTCTTGCCCTTAGAGGAGGAGAGGAAAGAGGGAGACGTGAGAAGGCTGATCTGGTAGAAGCAAAGAATTACTAAGTTTCACAGCTTGAGTGTCGATGCAAACAACTCCTGCTAACTGCTAAAACAAGCCAATGTGAAGTGTCGAGCTGAGCAGATGTACAGTACAGTAGTGCGGTGCAAGCACATTCTATAACGGGGCGGCGGCCTTCCTGGAGCTGGCAGCGGTGCAGTGGCCTGACTGAAGGAGGAATGATTACTATCTTCTGTGGAGAACATCAAATAACTGCAGAGTGATAACATCACCTCTGCGCGCTCTCTGTCCACATTGATCACAGCACGGCATGTGTGACTTCAACTATTCTTAGCAAATGATGCCTGACATGTGTCTATCTAGTGTGAATGTGAGGACTAGGATAAGGCCAGGGGCTTCCGGTTAGGGTCCACTATAGGCAAAAAATGACACATTAGGGCGAAAGATGAGAGAAAATGGAAGAAAACGTGATTCACAGCAGGTTGCCATGGTAATAGTTTAATTTATTTTGTACAAGTTACATTGGAATACATCAAATAGTACAATTCACAGTTCCACATGTCCAAAAAGGAGCAGGAAGAAGCAAAGCTTATTTAATCCTACCCACTCTGTTTCACAGCAATTGCAATACATTTCTTAATTTCCTTTATTCCAAATGTACTACAATGATGTTCTGTCAGGTTTTTTATTTTTTTGTTTTATTAAAAAAAAAGTTTTGTTCTTTATTCATATTTATTTTAAATATTTATTTATTTATTTATTTATTTATTTATTTATTTATTATTATTATTATTATTATTATTATTATTATTATTATTATTATTATTATTATTATTATTATTATTATTATTATATTTTTGGGGGGTCTTACCGTTATCTATTATGTGTTATCCTGACTATCACAGAAAACATGACATGGAATACAGGAAGTGAACTACATGTACTGTACTAGATGTAGAATGGATAGGGGGTAGGATTAAATAAGCTTTGCTTCTTCCTACTCCTTTTGGACATGTGGAACTGTGAAAAAACAATTCATGAGATGTATTCCATTGTAACCTTCATGTTCAAATCAACTAAACCAAACCAAACCAAAACCATTTTTATTTTCCCCTAAAGTCATATTTCTCCTTTGTTGTTGAGAAGAATTGTGTTATGTTTTGGGGTAGCAGGTGATTGTTTGCTTTATGTATAATTTTAGCTGTTTGAAAGTTTACCACATCAACAAATTTGAATAATTGTGATTTTAGGAATAAAGGGTTTGATTGTTGTCTATGTTTTCAATTTTCGATTTTCATTTTATAAATTATGATTGAAAAACCTGGAAGAAAATATCAACATTTGCAGCTCTAACACTTCCAATAGTGTGTATTTGCATTCATCCAGAGAAACATTTGCGAGGTCACACGTCACTGACATTGTACCTGGGAGAGGTTGACACACCATCTCTGTTGTAATTCATCCCAAAGGTGTTTGATGGGCTTGAGGTCAGGGCTCTCAAGTTCCTCCAAACTAAACTTATTCAAGCAGGCCTTTACAGGCATGGTTTGTGCACTTGGACACACTTGTTCCCTCTATGTTGGAAGCATTCAGTCGTCCAGAGATCTTGATAAGATGAAGAATTAGACTCAGGGAGAAATTAGGACTATGTGCCCATCCCCTGATGGCTTAGTTCATCAATTACCAGGCGAATCCCAACACTTTGTCTGTTGTCGCAGCACCACGTTGTTTCAAAATGTAACTTTAAGTTTAATTTGACATTTAAATAAGAATACCTGTTTTGGTGTAATTATAAGTGGTATAAAAACAGACAGTTGGATGGCTAAACACAGCTTAAAGTAGACCCCAATCTGTGTGTGTGTGTGTGTGTGTGTCTCCGTGTGTGTATGCTGCACATCGGGACACATCCACAAGAGGCTGAAAGCCGCACTTCAGTGGGAGTGCTGACCGGTGGCATTTCATGAATTAGTTTAAAGCAAAATGACATTTCATGCACGTATAATTAGTCCACCGTGACATTTAGCAAGTAAAGCAAATGTCTGTCCACAATCATTTCAAAATACAAATGATGGGATGTGCCCTCTTTGTGCTCTTTTGTGTGGCATCATGGGAGGATGAGTGAAACCTCTACAGAGGCTAAAGAGCAGGGACAGACATCCACAATGAAGAATACTGATTATGTATTCACTGTTCCGTTGTTTACCAAAACTGTATACACTTTCATTGGTACGACTAAAACCTGTGATCGGTAATTTACGGTATCACTAAAGTCAAGTCTCTTCACTGCAAAAACACGACTGAAATCTCTACATGTGAGACGTTTTGACAGTGTCTAATTATACACACACTGCAAACCCCCCCCCAGAAAACCCCAGTAGAAACAGCGAACTGTAAATGTGAGTAGATGTTGCCCTTATGACTTCATGCTATTTTAAAAATCAATACTCCTGCATAACATTTTCAACATGCAGTAGAGTTAAGGGACACAGTCCAGCGAAGTAGAACTCAATTCTGTTAGGTGATGATGGCACACGACAGAGTAAATTGCCACATGCGTCAAACTGGTTGACTCATCCTACATGTCTTGGTGGATAATTCATTTCTATTATGAGAGGTGGCTATTATCATAAATAGAATAACCTCATATAAGGCGAGCAATCGCATTACAGGCATTCTATGAACTTGCTATGTTGTGTGTGTGTGTACGTCGTGCCGGAAGAGGGGGAGTGTACCGAACTTGAGGGTGACTCAAATGTGCATTTTTGCCTATTCTTGAGTAATAAAAGTAGGTACTGGCTGTCCTAGAAGTCGCTATATGACCTCATCGGCTAATTAGCGTATTATTTGCATATGAGATTGTAAGCGATGCTGTCGGAAAAAAGCATAACCTTGTAGGAGAGACAAGGTGCGTAGAACTCCACCACGCTCTCAGTGTGCTGCGGGAGCTGACAGTCCACTGGAGGCTTGTGGCTGCTTTGGAAGAGAATACGTGCTTTCATTTTTAAGCCCCCAAATACCACTTTTGAGAAAATATGTCGCCAAGAGGGTTTGGAATGTCACAAGATGTAGTGACAAGGTCACCGAGTTGGCACCACTGCAAATGTGTCAGACTTGAGGTATTAAGTGTTAATTGAAGTTAGTCATAATTTAAATGTGTGGTGTTCATTGTGCTTTACATCAACAGGCTCTTTGCCATTTCATGCTTCTCTCCGGCACCTCTTTGTTCTCCTATTCTTGTCTGTTCTGATATTCCAAACCCAAATCAGATAGATTTGTGAAAGCTTGGCAGTCTGATGAAAGCAACAGCTTTGCAAGCCGCAATGAATGTGTGCATAGTGAAATTCAAAATGAATCACCAATAAGTGAACTCTGTTGTCACAGCTGAAAAGTGGGGGCGCTGAAAGTAGAAATAAACGTACACCCAATGTGAAGTTTCTGAATGCAACCGCGACCGGCAAACAAATCCGTGACCCAGGGATAAGTGGTTTGGAATGTAAACGACATGAAGGGTGATGTTGAAGATGGACAAAAGACACTTTTGAAGTGTGAGTCAGAGTGTTGGAGAAGGACATGTATGAGTCAGACTCTGGTTAGGGATGTCAGAACAGACACCGGGCTGAGTGTCCACATAGAGACATGGAGGACCTCCTTTTGATCACAGTCACGAAGGCCAGGCTTAAGAACATTCTTAAGCACATTTAAACGGGACAGAATTGAGCAAGCTGATATTATTGCACTTAATAGTCACAGGAACAAGTGGATCATAGCTTTCCAACTTCATCATGGTTTCCTCCCACACATTTGAGTATGAATGGTTGTTTGTGTGTCCTGTGATCGGCCGCACGGTGGCCTAGTGGTTAGCATGTTGGCCACACAGTCAGGAAGATCTGGTTGTAAATCTTCGTTGGGCTTCCTGTGTGGAGTTTGCATGTTCTCCCCGTGCGTGCGTGGGTTTTCTCCGGTAACCCCAGTTTCCTCCCACATTCCAAAAACATGCATGTTAGCTTAATTGGCGACTCTAAAAAGGTATGAATGTGAGTGTGGATGGTTGTTTGTCTATATGTGCCCTGTGATTGGCTGGCGACCAGTCCAGGGTGTACCCCGCCTCTTGCCGAAGTCAGCTGGGATAGGCTCCAGCATACCCGCGACCCTAGTGAGGATAAGCGGCATAGAAAAAGGAAGGATGGATGTGATTGACAGGTGAACAGTCCAGGGTGTACGCCACCTCTCACCCAAAGTCAGCTGGGTGAATTCCAAGTCTACTGTACAGTAGTCCCTCGTTTAGCACGGCTAATTGGTTCCAGACCCGACCGCAATAAGTGAATTTTAACATTATTAGAGACCTTTCTTGATTGATAAATGTGAAAATGGGTAGGAACCTATGCTGCATGTGGTGCCACATTTATGAATTGCTATGAACTTTTCAGGAAGCCAATATAGACTTTTTACTTTAACTTTCCATCTTAACGTTCCAACAGTTCATTTGTGACGTCAGAATTAGGAAGGTGCTCGCCGCTTGCTGCCACCGGCTGTTGGCTAGACACTCTCTCTTTGTTCCGCCTGGTGTTTTTAGAGTGCTGAGTCAACACTTTCTGCTGCATTACATCAAAACATACTGTACATACAGTGTGGAACATGGGGAGCCGCCAAACTTGCCTCGAGAAAAAATATGCCGCCCTATAAAAAGTACATCTGGATTTAATTACTCACTTTTTAGACATATATGTTGAGGATTATTTATAGGAAATAGATGTATGGGAAACAAATGCATGTCTAAAACCGAGGCTTGCATGTAAAACATCAGCTCACACATCAAAAAAGACTTTATTTGCGTTAAGACATACTGTATTCATGTTTCCCACAGGACTGCAATCAATTTGTGGCAGTGGGTGGGGTTTAGGTCTTTGTCTTTGTTTTGAAATACAAACAAACATTTTTCTCTCGCTTCTTCGCAAGGAAGACGGAGCCCCATGTGAGTGCTAGAAGACCCCTAAGTGCTTCGACCAAGCATAAGACCAGAAAAAAATACTGGATTTGTCGCTAGTTCCATTTTTGAAAAACAGAACCTAGAGGGGTCTGAACACAACAATAGCAATCGGCAGCACGTCTCCCACTCCCTCGCTCTTCTTTTTCTCTGGCAGACCAGGTGTGTACGAGCTGTGTTAACATGCAGAGTTACAACACCTTCTACTGTATGGAATTGGGATGACATGTTACATTCCCAGACAGTCCCATGATGGTGTGTGGGCGAGGGCGAACCGGTAGGACCAAATCTGTTCGTGGCAGTCCTAATTTACTTGTGGTGGATCACCACAAATAAATGTATTTTTTAATTGTAAGACTGCTTCAAACACATCCTCAAGGGGTTGACAATAATCCACAGAGTTGATACGGGATTAATTTCCTCTATCAAATTTGAATTGTATTCTATTATTAGCAAGTAGTAGTGCAATGATGACCTGTAAAGTACAAAGGACTACTGATTTGTGCGTTCCCTGCTTGCAGCCACGAGTCGTTTACTCATAATCATAATGTTTTTGTTCACCTACTACACAGCTCTAAATCCTGCCTGGATCAGATATCATTCTCAAGCACGCATGCACACACACGCACACACACACACACACACACACGCACACACACACGTTGCTAGTGACAACATGCGAATGTTCAGCGTTACATGAAACCTGGTGATACGCCGCAGGTGCATGTGATGTTTTTCTGCAGGGCACAAAAACACACACACACACACACACACACACACACACAACCATCACATGTTTTGATGTGTGCTGGCTCAAGCAGAGACATAGTCTTTATTATATTGACTTCAGTGTGGACCTTTCTTTCCTCTAAACATTATTAGTCCAAACAGTCAAAGAGCAGAGAGGGGGAGGTGTGTTGTTGGCAGGTGACAAACAACAGACATGATGGCAACAACCCTAAAATGTATTATTCTTTTTCCATGACAGTAAACGATCATACTTTACTGAATTGATAGAATCTTTTGAAATCCCACATGGACACACTTCTTCCGGATTTGAGTAAAACAACAATGATTTCTCCCCTTTTCGCTTTGGGAGCCAGAAAATACATGCATATGCATCCACACTCGAATGAGATCCTATACAAGAGCTGTATCACCAATTGAATTTGTCAGAGAGGTTTTATTCAACAGTACAGCGCATTTGTGAATATAATTGTCCCTGTAACTAAGTAAGGTGACTAAATTAGCAGATACAGCTTTCAGTATGGTGCAGTGCAGCTCTACACAACTCCAACTCCAATAAAACCATATTGTTAAATGAATACCTATCAGCTTTACTATCGTCTCGCACAAAAGTGAGTCGGCGAGAGGAATTGTGTTGATTGCCCGTTGTTAGTTTCTTTGTCAGTTACTTATTTTGCAGGGTTGTGCAAAGACTTGTGTGTCGGGGGGGAAGCAAGAAGCCATAAAAACGTGGTCCAAATCTGGATGACAGTGTGAAAGAGAAGAATTGATTATTTGGAACACAATGGAAGAGTTTCCCCTGACGCAGGCTTTAACTGATAGAGCCTCGTTAATCTATTAATGTTGGGTTTTAATGAGAAGATTAGGCAGGATGTTGTTGTTAGAGCAGAAAGATCACCCTCTGCCGTTTGTGTGTGCCGTCGCAGTAAAGCCTTGCCATTTTCACGTAGGCCGCTGATTGCACCAGCTGCAATAATCAAGTGACATTCGACAGGTACCCCTAATGTTGTGACCAGTGAGTGTATGCTCATGGGTGTGATTGCAGAGACATCCATTCCTGTGAATCTGACAGTTTATGTCTGCTCATACTGTGACGAGAAATGCTAGAATGTGCTCTGATTAATATCGTGTCCCCACAGTGGGGACAAGCACAACCCCAACCATGTATAAATATCAACAAAATGTCAAAGGAAATTCCCTTCGCCCGAGGGAGAACAAAACACAGGTGACAGCTCGACTTTCACTTCTTTGTCTCTGGACTACAAAAGGTGTTTCTGCACACTTTATGCACAGCGGGCACACTTTTTGGTGTACAGCAGAGACGTTGTCTTTTAATGGTCTACATCGTTAACAAACAGTGAGGGTGAAATACCACATCTTGACTGGTAGAGTTGGAGTTTTTCTCTCCTCTCAGTCTGTCCTGTAAAGGCTATTTTTAACTACCACTGTCACAAAATGACTCAAACATACCACCCCTGCATGCCATGTTGCTCTATCTGCAAAAATGAAGAAGAAGGTATCTACAGGACCATGAAAGAGGGGGGAAGTAAGACGTATTGTTCATAGTCATGACATGTAAAATCTTTCCAAAGGGCACTCTGGCTCTGAAGGAGGTCATTCAGCGCACCATTAACAACGACTCAGGATGTAGCGGGGCAATCAGAGCTGCAGGGTTAATGAATAACTCGCTTTTAATTCCTCCAGTGGCTTTCATCAGTGTGAGTACCGAGATAAAAGTCTGTTTCCTTTTAGTGGATGTGGAATAATTACTGTTGTAGAAACTGGAACACGCAACTTTTGAATGCAGTCTCTGCTACACAAGGAGATGCATCCTCCTTAAAGATCTTTGAGGCATTCTGCTTACTTGAAAAAAAACGCAGCTGTGACAAATGAATATTTGTGCGCTATCCGCAGGTGTTTTCTGCCTGAATCTGGCTTTTTTTGACAGAAATGGATGGAGCGTGGCTAAAAAGCAAACCCATATACTATTCCTAAAGATTTATAAGTTACGCAATGCCATGACATATTCGTCTATAATCAAATATACTGTTAGGGGTGTGCATCATCTATCAAACATGTTGTTGAATGTAATTGAATATAAAATCTGTATTTCAGTACCGTATTTATCCCATCCACAGTCTTTTATTCATGGATTATACTTTTGTTAAGTGCTGCTGTAACACTGAGTTTTCCCTCTGTGGGATTAATATTAAAAAAATCACGTATACAGCGTTCATTCTAGAAGGCTTTCCCTACCTTTCCTTAAAGGATATTAGAATAACAATCAATATGTTGCAAGGGTCGAACTACAGTAGATCCCCACTTTTTGTGGGCATTACCTTCCAGGACCACCAGTGAATGGCAAAAAACTAGTAATTGATATGCCCATAAAAATGTCTGTTTTTGACAAAAGCCCTCCCTATAAGTATAAAATGTACAGGTGCTCACCACCAATGAATGACAATGTAAGATGACCAGTGAACAGATGGCACTAGAAGTAGGTAGAAGTTATATAAAAGTTTCATTTTTGTGTCTCACAGCAACTATGGTGCATTCAAAGGCCACTGAACAAAGTGCAAAATCTCAATCCTGGACCAAAAACATTATCGGTGAAGCCGAGAGACATAAACTTGTAAAAATTGTGTTTTTTTTAACAATGGTACATGCATGCTCTCCATTTTACCTTTATTATCACATATTTATCAATTGTTAGCGGCAGTGAATGCTGAATCGCAACTATGCGGGGACCCCTTTATATCGTAAACCTTTTAAAGGTGGTCAGTGGTCCCCAACCTTTTTTGACCCACGGACCGGCTCTTGTTCCCACAAATCTCCCGCGAACGAGGGGGGAGTTTATCTTATCTAATTTATCTTATTTATTATGTATTGTGTAAAACTAAGACATGGATAACATCAGATTAAAAGCACAAAATGAATGCAGACCCACCATCCACCAGTAAAAGCCTGCAGTTTGTTTTCCAGAGAGATTATTACATCGCTGTTTGACGTGTGTGGTAACAGGCAGGGCGCTAGCATGAATTAACTTGAGACAAATGTGCACATTAGCATTCAATAAGTCATCAAAACTTACCTTTATGCATTCCCACATATTATCAGCATTTGAGACCAAATATGAGGTGAAAGAAAAACGCTAAAAATACAGTAGTAGTCTATCTGTGCAGCATGAGAGAAAGTTGGATGGTGCGTTCAGGGACCGCCGAAGAAAGTAGGACGGGTTGCCGCTTTCAACAAACAACATATAATTTCCAAAACTATGGGATTTGTGACTGAATATTATTTTAAAAATAAAATAATGCCCCTTATTTCCGAAATTGAAATGCATTTACATAAAATTAGATGTAGTTATTTACAAGTGTATTTTTTTTAATTTATCATTGCACCTGAAAGCTTCTTGCGGTCCGGTTTGGCCCCACTCATGGACTAGTACTGGGCCGCTGCTCACAGTGGTTGGGGACCCCTGTTTTAAATACTACACAGGTAAGCGTTATTGTAGTTAGCAAAGAACTATATGAATAGTAAAACATAAGAACACGTAAGAATAAGAAGTTACTGTGGTCTGACAGGCAGAGGAAGCCGATGAGCGCTACATAGGAGATCTGTCACAATAACAACAACGGAATGATGCTTAACTTCGGGATGATACAGACAGGAGCAGGTTCCCCTGCTGTGACTAACGGTCCAGGGAAAATCGCTTAAAAGCCTCTTTGAGTCAGAAAGAACACAAGAACAAATTGCCTTTGGCCACGGCATGGCCTGTATTTGATGCGCCGTTCCTCTTCCATGCGTCTCACTTTTAATAGTTGTGTCCCTGCCGCGCTGACGCCAAAACAGGAAGTTGCATGAGACGTGACTGATTAAAACGGCATTGGCCTGATTGCCTGTCATGAGAAAAGTGGAAGAAAGTGACCTCTATGGTGGCTCCCACTGCAGTCACTATGGTGGACTACAGGACCAGTCCAGTCCGCTGAGAATGGTAAGTGGTATCCAAGACATCCTGTCTGACCAGATAGTTGACTAAAAGACCTTGTGAGAGCAATGCCCTTTGACCTTTTCTCTGCCTTAACACGAAGGCTATAACCAGCAGTGGCCTGCCATTGTTTAGTTTGCACACTCATGGTTAGTCGGGCATGGGAACTGGCTGCGGGCATCATCTGCCTTCCTCTCTCCACTGGGGGAGGTTCTCTCTACCACACTGCACTGCCAAATCCTCAACATTATTACACAGCAAAATCAAAAGATGTAGACCGTCGGCTATGTGTCAGTCTTGCCTGCCCTGCAATTTCATCCGGCCGGGGAGCTGTTTGGGAAACAGCATTGTGTTGGCCTGCATCGCGGACCTCAACACACAAAGTGCTTGAAACAATCTGAGTAATTAAGTATTTCTTGCAGTATCATCTACTCCTCTGGCTTCACAAAATTAGAAGTGGCCACAGTATTATATATAGTACGAATTACACACCCACTCTTACTAAGGGTGCCAAAGTCAGCCCAAAGGCAACAATAATTGAACTATACGCGACTAAAAACAGCACCACTTTAACTATTACACTCTGTCTGTACAAAAGAACACCTTAAAGAGGCATAATACAGTCAAAAATGATCATGAAACACGTAATGCGCCCATTCCACAGCTGCAAACTCTTCCGGTTTACACGTGATGTTTTTGTGTCCAATCAGCAGTCAGGATACATTCACGGCTTCAGAAAAAGAAAGCAAGTCGACATTTCAGGCAGGAATAAACAATTTTTGAATGGAATGCGCTTTTAAATTCCCCAAAGCTTTATGGAAAGCAGAAGAGATGGGAATTGGGGGTGGACGTGTCTTCTAAACATGATATGTAAGTTTTCATTTCACACCATCCACTCAAGACGACGGGAGGGAAAAAGGATGGTGGAGAAGCATGCATTCATTTGCGCAGGTGGGAAAAAAATTGAGAGTCTCTCTTAGGAAAATCTGCAGATGCGTCACATCATTTGAGGATGAGTGACATAAATATGCAAATTTGGAGGAGGAGGCGAGGGTGGTAAAAGAAAAATGACTGACTCCGTAGCTGCAGTTGAAGTCCTTTTGTGGGAGATATACTTTCCCCCTCACCAGAAATATCTTCTCCTATAGCTTTTTATGGTAAATCTCTTCCTCTTTGACTCCATTTCTTACCGAATGTACACTGAGCTGAGCTTAGAGGAAGTAAATGTTTTCCGGCCCGAGTTGCTCCTCTCATTAGACCTCAGCCAAGTCCCAGCGTGGCGTAGCATTGCTTTAAAAGAGACCCACACGGCAATGCAAAAGGCTCCCGCTCAACACACACAATACTCTCAGGCACAATCACCCAGGCCATGGCAGCATCCCCCATAACTTTGGCCTCCTGGCCTGTTTACCAGTTCACCCACTCGGACTGAGTTCCCAAGAACTGAGGAGACCAGACTGGCTTCATGAACAACCCAAACAACCAAATTAACCAAATAAAGTTTTGTTTTGGTGATGAGATTCTGCTACAGACAACTTACTGAATACAAATGAGCAATTCATTAGCATCTTTTCTCTCTACAGCTTATCTCTTTTTAAATTCTTCTTTTCATTCCCTTTTTCACTGCACTTTTTTGCATTTGATTGTCTATCAACACCTTTTCCTTCATTTTCTTACTTTCATCACTGTATGATTTATCAATCTCTTGCTACACAATCTCCGCTAGTTAGAAGATGGTGACACCTAAACACAGGAAACAAACTTTTTAATCACAAAATATGAACACACAAATTCCTATGCAGTAAGTGTCTATGTTAAACACATGGAGAACATGAATTATCAGTAAAAGACAGGATTAAATAAGATCTGCTTCATCCTACTCCCTTTCGGATGTGTCGAAATGAGCAAGTGTAAACGTGATGTCACTCACTAAAACGTGTTAAACATGTCCGAAACAAATAAACCCTACCGCAGAGTCGGGTCCAACAAACGACAAACAAACATATTCAGACACAAAAAGCAAACACTAATTCCAGACTAATCTTATCATTTAATATGAGCATTGTGAACATGCTACGAGTCTTATAGCAGAAAAAATGAACCTGAACTCAGTGATTAAGAGTGAAGAAAATTGCAGTTGGTAGAAGACTAAGAAAAAACCTGTGACCCCAGTTGCTTCATAAACCTTTTTTAGAAAGTATCATCTGGCTTTTTATTTCACACAACCTATGATAATAATCCTTGAAAGAGAATACAATAGTCCTTTGCTACATTGCTGTTTGAATTTCACGGCTTCACTCGATACATAACTAAAATACATATACAAGTATAAGGCATTCAGATGACGCACTCAAAAACAATATGTAGTGTTCTCCACTCGTCACTAGGTGTCAGTAATGTGACTGTAATGTTCGCTGAAAGACACCAGCGTCAGACTTGATCGCCGGAACAACAGGATTTTATTGCAGGTTTGAATTATTGCACAACAGGCACAATAATAATAACATAATTATAATAATAATAACAATTGGAATAAAATAATAATAAAAACATGGGCCATAAGCCACTCCAAGCTAAAACTCAACTCTGAAGCTCCTGTCCTCTACACCAGTGGTCCCCAACCCCCAGGCCGTGGCCCGGTATCGGGCCGTGGGTCATTTGGTACTGGGCCGCACAGAAAGAAAAAATAATTTCCATTATTTCATTCTTTTATGTTTTATTTTAAAAAGTGGCCGGATTCTCTCTGTTACATCCGTCTCACTTGACGCATGTCCATTGTGCGTGTGCTAACTTTCTCTCTTGCCGCACAGATAGACTACTACTGTATTTTTACCATTTTTCTTTCACCTCATATTTGGTCTCAAATGCTGATACTATGTGGGAATGCATAAAGGTAAGTTTTGATGACTTATTGAATGCTAATGTGCACATTTGTCTCAAGTTAATTCATGCTAGTGCACTGCCTTTTACCACACACGTCAAACAGCGATGTAATAATCTCTCTGGAAAAACTTGGCTGGAACTTGAACAGGTGGATGGTGGGTCGGCATTCATTTTGTGCTTTTAATTTGATGTTATTCATGTCTTAGTTTTACACAATACATAATAAATAAGATAAATTAGATCGCTATAATGTGCCGAAACAGATTTGTGGGAACACAAGCCGGTCCGTGGGTCAAAAAAGGTTGGGGACCCCTGCTCTACATGTCCGGAACATATTTATTGCAACACACACAAGCACAAGTCTTATTTATGTCTTAAATGGCTTATTTTCTCTGATTATGTCTACTATATTGGGTAATAAGAGTGTAAAGGTGACCATTGGGGTGTTATTTCATGTCTATAGGGCTCTAATAATGTTAAAAACCGTATTTAGAAGGTCGTAAAAAGGTTTTCTATGCTTTAATTATGACAATTTTCCATTTATAAATAAGGAATCCTACTTTGCAGAAATTCACTTATAATGGTCCGGCCTGGAACCAATTAGCCACGATAAACAAGGGATTACTGTAGCTGACAACAAAATATGGTAGAGTAATGACAGTTGATACTGTAACTGTTTGACCACTGACGACGAGATGGCCGTGGCCATCTTGTCACAGGTTTCATTTGAAATAAATCCTGAAATAAACCCTCGCAAGAGTGATGACATTTGAACCCCGGGCTGAATGCGATGTAGTCGTGTCACTTTGTGGGATCTACAGTACAATTAGTAACCACAGCAACCATCAGGCACATCTGTTCTTCTTACGTGTTGAAGCAGCATGCCAGCTTGTACCGCACTGTGTTTATCTATTCAAAAATATACGCTCCAAGGAATAAAAATAACTTGAGCCAATGTGGGGAGAGTAAGAGATAGGTGGTGTGCAAAAAAGAAATACGGGTAACTTACAGAAACTTGCTACTTTTACATCAGGCGGTCTTCACACCGAATCGGGGGTTAACTTCTTTTTTCACTTGAATAACAGTTAAGGATGCTAAAATGTTAAATTTAAACATTGCCTGTACAGGTAATAAAGTTTTTATAATGGCAACAGTTTTGACCTTATTTCCATTATCTCTTATGGGAAAAGTTAATATCAACATCCCAGATTTCAGAGGTTGAACTCTATGTCGAATACAGGTGGAACCTTGGTTTTCGTTTTCATAGGATTTGTTTTTTGTCGTAAATTATTGCCGCAAATATGTGTCAGTTTTCCTACACTGTGTGGGTTATGATACGACCAAACAGTGCGCCTATCAAACTGGTCGAGTGCCCAAACAAAGCATGCACGTACTGGTGACTCAGAATGGATAGTGGCCCTTTTAGAGGAAAGTTTAATCATCTTTATTATATGTGTGTGTGGTTTATTTGTTCGTAGAACGCACACAGAACGATGAACAACTCACTGATGTCTCCTTCTTTGCTCCTAATATGCGCAATGCACCGAAGGCTGGCGAGACATTCAGCTGCTCTGAAGTTCACTATTGAACTTACGAAAGACATTGTAGGAAAGTATGAAGGTAGCGTCTGTTGTAAAGGTTCCTTAGTTAACACAGGTTGCGGTGGGAATGCTTTAAGGGAGACACATAACAGTGTGTGTAATGACGATTGTACCTGCTGTGAAGTTTACAAGTTCAAGTGAGCAAGTATACACCTTTAAGCTCCCTCAGAGGTGAACAAAGCAGAACGGCCTCATATAATGTTACTCCAAAAGAAGAGGGGGACAGATTTCCGAGTGGATGTCTCAGCTTTTCGAGGAGGCCGATGAAAACAGTCGGGGGCAAAGGCCAAATGAGAAAAGTCGGGAGGAGGAGGAGGATCGGTGTCAACTTTCTACACCGCCTCAATTAAAAGGTTTCCTCCTGCTTTGATTGGCGTGATAAAAATGGATATGTGCTATATACTCTTTGGCCTAGAGGGCCTATTAGAGTCGAGGCCAGAGCGCTGCTCTCCTTGTGGCTGTGGGCCCACCACTGCTAACTAATGACAAGGAAATAACTGTGGTTCACTTCTTCTCACAAACACACATTTGAAGAGTTGTTGCAGCCGCTGAGGGAATAAATTCCTGCTGGAAACTTAACCCTCTCCACTGACAAATCCTAAACCCCCACATGTGTTAAATCTCATATAAGCCTGCTACAAAAAGTGTCACATTTGAGTCTCCTTTTCCTTCTTCTCATTTAATGTCTTAAAGCCACAAATATATATTTCCGTCTGCTTTGCCTTCCACTTCCCAGAGGCTAGTAGCTTTAAAAGAATAGCAATAGGGGAAATTGGTTAAAATTCAGAAAGAAGTGCAGCCCGAAGGCCATTTGCATCCCCTCGCTTGTTTTTTAATGGCCCATGGCATATACTCAAAATAAATTTAAGATTAGAGCTATACCGAAAAGAAAAAAGTAAAAGGCGCCAGGGAGCAAAGTTACAGGATGTCAAACCAATACTAATAACGATTTTTTAAATTTCATTTTTTATTTTTTTTTACCCTTATCATCAGACCCATGGTATCTGTTGTGCGGTAATCGTGAGGCTATGCGTGACAACTTTATGGTTTTGCCTCGCTCTTTTTTAACTATTGTTATGTCCGTTTGTTATGCCTTACAATTATTTATTGTCATTAATTTATCATCCTGAGATGCTAAAGTTTATAAGTAAAGCATCGGAAGGTATTGCTTTTTATAGCCCATAAAAGATGCTAAACATTAGAGCTCAGTGTGGCGTCACTGTTTGGAAAAGTGTTGGTCACTCTGGTTATTCCTATTTAATTTTAATTTAACAATATTGTCTTAGTTTAAGTGTTAATTGAGTACAAAATAACCCATTTCGAGACCCTTATAATGGATGCTCTTATTGGCAATTGAACTGGTCTTTGTTCTGTCAATATAAGGTAACATTGTTCATATTGTCGGGTTTCTTTTGTTTGGAACACGTGTTTAATAACCACATTAAACATTTTTATTAGTACTTTGGAACACACAGGTCCAGGGAACGGGGTATTTTATGGACTGAAAGCTTAAATGATATTCATAAATGTTAATGCTGTTGTTGGGAATAGTAACATCGTATGAGGTCTTTTACAATGTCTCCATTTCCTACTCACTCTTTAAAGTCATGAGCACAGTGGGTTCTGTTGTGCCAGAGTTAGGTGTGAAGAAAAGTATGTGTAACTGCCTTTCATTCCATCTCTTTTTCCATGTTAGCTTTTCACCAACATCGCACTACAGTGTGAGCCGCTAGTCTAAAACCAGCGCTGGACATTTCTTGAATCCAGTAGTCTAACGGCCACAGAGCGCTCTCCCTGAAAGCGCTCGCTTCCAGTCCTTGTTTGCTTTGTGTCTCCCATCAAACCACAAGCTCCTCATGAGTGTGTGTCTATGAGGCCTCGTCAAAATGCCTCTGTGGTCTAAGCCCATGCTTTGGTACCAGTTTAAGCAGGGGAAAAACCAATCCCTTTTGAACATCCCACAGAATGTTATGAAACATGTCAGAAGATGCATATAACACCTGGGAGTCTTAAGTTTGGCTCTTTGCTGCAGCTAAAGGGGAAAAAAATCTCCCAAGTTGGCTTTTTTCCACTTTCAGGTTCACTCCCTCCTTTTTTCTTTTTTATTTTTACAGTTTGTGTTATAATTTTCCAGGAGCAGCTCTGCGTTGTGGGTGTGTGTCATGTGCAGGGATGCAAGTATGTAGTCTCCATCTGTGGATCAGATTAAAGAAGTTGGGGATGCATGCAAAACCAAGAGACCGTTTCTCATATGTTAAACATGTGGCGTGTGCAGCAAGCATGCCGTCTGATGTCATGGTCAAATGTCACCTTTTTGTCAGTTAAAACTTGTTATTTTGTCATTGCTGAGCAGGATGACCTGGCGGAGGATTTGCGTTGTTTTATCAAACAGCTTCTCTAGTTGCTTTGTTTATAATAGAACCAGCCCCCATTGCCCCTATGGATCTCATCGTTGGCCAAGCAGCTTGTCAACAAGCCTGAGTTCCACTGCAAAGTTGACAAAAATGTGTGGAAGTACCTCAGCAGATGGCAGATTGATGTCTGGGTGACTGAATCGCCAAGATTATATTGCTATGATATTATATTGCAAAATAAGCTATGAGCTGATTCACTGTCCTCCAACATAACGCAAAGTAGCAAAAAGAATGAAGGAATATTGGAATATTAAAATGAAGGGATATTGTGAAAGAATATATAATTAAACTTAACTAGTAAAACAACAGAGTCATAGTTTTAGACAACCAGCTTTCATCTTCAGTTAACATTACATGCATGCAACGAAGCCCAATACCATTCAGTAAACTGTATGATAAGACGATAAGATAACGCAGTGGAACCTTGAAGTTGTACAGTTCATCATTGGACCAAAGCTTTTGTGGAAAAACACAAAAAAACCACACACAAAAACTCAGAGTTCACACCACCGTCATGCATGTCATCACCATGTATGTGTAATGGTGTAAAAGTGTTACTCAATCCGTTATTATTCCCAGTAACAGGTAATCTAATTAATGACTATTTCAAACATTCCAACACTGTTACCGACAGTAAAATGTTATTACGCAATGATATTTATATATATTACAATGTGGATGTCGCCTCTGTTGCCATTCTTCATTACTGCACAAGTTAGTTTCCAAGTTAGGGCATGGAAGACCTGTTTACGATAGGGATCCCTATCGTACGGATAGTTACGGATAATGCGTTTTTGCTGAGTACGAGCATGAAACGAGTACAGCTCGTCATTATCTGTAATCGCTCACGTTCTCTATTTTGCTGTATTTCAATTTGTATGATATTTGAAGTTAGTTGGTAGACTTGTTTCGGTATGTACGAGGTGCAGAGCTGTAAAAGGCTCGTGTTGCGTCGGTCACTATACGTGTTTTTTTTTTTTGTCTGCTTGATTCTAATTTGGCTGGTGATATAGAGTCAGTTGGAAAACTTTGGACATAGTACTGAACGCGGTGCTTTTAAGAAAACTACTGTGAAAAAGGCTGACATTATTTGCCATCACTGGAAGTTTGCATGAATCACCAACTTCACACACATCATTAAAAATAATGAAATAATAAAGTCTTACAGATCACTTACACACATACACAGTACACATGTAGCTGAATAATAAACCATAAATAGAGCAACTTCTGATCAATCCATTCCCATTTCAGACTTAAAATAATATACCGATTTAAGACACACCCATTTCCGGTTAAACCATGCCCATTTTCTGTTTATGCCCTGCCCACTCCGAGTACAGCTACGGATACAGATCATTCAGATGGGTGAACAGATACAGATACAGATAGTGGTGTACTCGCGCATCCCCAGTTTAGGGCCTTCTAAATACTTTTTTAAACATTATTAGAGTTCCTTGTTGTTGTTTTCTAACTTCTTATTATTGACAGCACTTCCATAATGTAACATTACTGACACCTAGTGCCCAGCGTAGATCACCGCATATCATCCCAATCTTTGAATGCGTCTTCTCAATGCCTTATTTGTATTTTAGTTAAATTAACCATTGTTATGCTTGAAAATGCTTAACTTGGGCAAAAAATACATACAGTCAAATATTTTTTGACTAACGGTAGGCTGTATTCAAAGCACCAAACAGCGATGATTTATTGATTTTTTTTTGTTTTTTAAACGTGACAGAGTGAAGCCACAACATTCAAAGTTAGTGTAATATCTAATATATGTTATTACTAATGTATTTATTTTATCTTTACAATATGCTGAGGGCCAGTAAAAAAAATAGGCGTGGGCCGACAATGGTCCCCAGGCCGCACTTTAGAAACCCCTGTTGTAGTCCCTGTTTTTTTCCCAATCCGAACAACGAAACGACTCCATCTTAAAAAACGGATTGTATTGGACCGTAATGGTTGAGCTGAACGGTAAATCTGTTTCCGACATTGGATCACTTGCATGCAAATGGCCGTATGTGTAGATTTTCTACATGCGATGTAAGCCGGCTGGATCACGGTCAAACACCTCCTCTGGTGTATGTCACAGTTCACTGTGAGGAAAATGAAAAGAAAATATGCTTACTAACAACAGCCATAAACATAAGGCTGAAAGGTCACCTGGAAGAAAATCAATGTTTACACTCTTAACACTTTGTTCCACCATACACTTGTCATATATTGCATCGATCACACATTCCTCATCTAAATAAAAAGTCATATTTGAGCGCCACAGCAGTTTCAGTGTAGGCCAGCTTGACTTCATTACACTTCATAATACAAAAATGTTGACCTTCATAAGGCACTCATACCAGTTTTTCCTCTCTTGACAGTAGACCGAATGATAAAAAGTGTGGTGCAGCCACAAAGCAGGATGCATTTAAGTATGAGTCAGACTCTATTGGCTGAAAAAATATCATTTTCCCTCACTCTCATAACATAGACCAGACAGGGAGAACTCATAGACCTTAATTAATCTGCGTAAGGAAGTTAAAACGTTCGTCTCAGACCACGGCCGCATATGAAAGTCCGTTTTCAAACCTGGGCCGGATGATGGCACATTTATATGGCCGCCTGGCTCACATATCAATGTCTCCCTGCCTTTGCTAGCAGATCAAACAGACAGACGGACAATGTGCCAGATGGACACACAGATGGTGGAGTTCAACAGAGCATCATTTACATACAAAGACTAAGAAGACTAAGAATCTACAACGACTACTTGTACAGTGCGTGCACATCAGTGTCCGCCTTAACATACACACTTCCGTGCATGATGGAGAATAGACGATAGGACACGAAAAATTGGGAAAACTTTTCCAGGAAGTAGTTCTAATCCACCATAAGACTTCAGGATACATGGCGATTTATGAGCTTGTGAAGCCGCAATGGATCTTTGCCTGCTGACTTCATAACACGGCAGTAAAACCAACAATGCATTTATGTGAGATGTGTCAGACAGAAGCGTTCAGGGAAGTGTTGATGATGACCGAACACGTGTTGGAGCTCGCCTGTAACTGGTGGCGACTGAGCCGCCTTTCACCACCAGACCACCCTGCTAGGCTCTCTTGTCAGTCATCAGCATCCCATATAGCTCACAGCAGCTTTCACCATCCACGTAGCGCAGCAGAGCTGAATAGTTTTTTTGAGGCAATGGTGCAAGAAAACACACGTCGGGTGCTTGGAATTGTGCTGACAAATGTCACCCGCTGATCTTGTATATTAAATATGAGAAAAGAGGCTGCAATCTCAATGTAAATCAGATGGTACTGTTAATTACTGTAACGCTATGATGCTTCCCAGGACACTCACTGAAATTAACATTCCATCCTTGGCAATTTTTGGGATACATAACTTTTTACTTTCGTTATAATAATAATAATTATTGTTTTTTTGTCATAAAACGGGTTATTGGTATAAGTATTGTCTATAATGATGATGTTATTATATTTTATTCGGTGTAAAATATACCATTATGAATTGTTTTTCTTTGCTGATTGGTTTTGAAGGTACAATTATTGGTGAGGTTTATAGGGTCCCTTGCATTTATTTTTTTAACACATTAGCTACCAAATATGGTTTCTTGTCCTAAAAAGGGTTCTTTATTGTATTCAATTGAGAGTATGCAATTCACTCAATGAAAAGGAAAGTACCTATAGAGTTAGTGTAATAATGCCTTGTAAAAATGGATGAAATGAAATGATGAGTACCTGGAGAGAGGTCCCCATCACTCTGCTCTCCGGAGTCAGAGTCCATGTTCTCCTGCAGGACGCAAGAAGGCTGCAGAAGCTCTCTGATCCCTCTTCTCTTTTTGCTCTCTTATTCTCCTTTCCTCTTCAGGGAGCCTTGTGATTTCGCTCCCCACAAAAAAAAAAAAAAAAGATGAAGCCACAATATATTTTCTCCCTGGTGAGCTTCCCTTCTCCACCCAGGTCTTGGATCAGTGCAGCTGTGGGAGGAATGTTACCAGGATCATTTGCTGAGCTGTCTTCTTTTTTTTTTTTTTTTTTTTGCTTGTGCTTCCTTCTCCTGACTCCTTCAGTTTCCCTCTTTCTGCTCCCTCTTCTCTACTTTTCTGATGCACCCTCCCCTCGCTCCCGCTTGGTCCGTCCCCCTCTCTTCCTCGTCCCACCTCTTCCTCCTCCTCCTCTCATCCGTTGCTGTCACACTCGGCCTCTTCACGCTGTCTCCACTCCAACTCTTTCTCTACCTCTTTCTGTATGCTATAAGTGCCGCCTCTTCCTCTCTCTCTCTCTCTCCCTTCTACCCTCCCTGCTCTCTGCGCTGCCTGTGTTTTAATAGAGCAGTGGGAGCTAGGGCAATTTAAAATTCATCCCAGCAGTAAAAATCCCATGACCCCTTGTTACTCGCTCTTCTAAAATGACTGTCTAACTGTCACATGACATGAGGTCAAGTTGCTGTTTAACTTATCTGCTGTAAATGTTCCATGCGTGTAATCTCTGGGTCCAATCAGTGCAGTTTGATGCCCTGTTATGGAAACATGGTGTTGGTCTGGGAACAAGAAATTATCTATTATCATGCTGTTGTTTTTTTTTTTTACATTGCCTCCTGGTGGTCTTCTATACTCTACAGAGATGCCCAAATGGAAATTCGAGCCATCGAGCTCCTGTGAGGCCAACATGTTAGAGAATTACATCAGACAAAAAGCGAAATAATTCTAATGACGCATTTTCTCGTTCGCTTCAGCTCTTTGCTATTTGTCAAGAGTAGCACTAACAAGAAACGGGGAAACAAAGGGGCCCCACCAATCGGAAAAAACAATTTGAAATGCATATAAATGACGAATGAAAGGTATAAAGGAACATTTATTTGCCTTTGCCTTGATTGAAGACCTTAGTTGTCAAAGACAGCTATGATGAGCAGCAAGGGAGGAGGAGAGGAGAGATCCATACTGATGACACCTTCATACTTTGCTACAAGTTTTTTCCTTTAAATCAATGTTTCTCACCTTCTTTATCAAAGGTCTGGCGCTTGCAACTTGCTTTTGTGGGTTATTTTGCAGCCGTGATCAATAAGAATAAGAAAAGCAGAGATTTGTGGCTTAACTGTGTACGTTAGCAAAGAAATACGTGATGTCATGCACGAGCGACGCAGCTGGGGGACAATGACTTCCAGTTAAGGTTTCCATGCTAGCATGCTAACAGGGACGTTGTGTGACGACGATGTGTTACAAACACAGTTGGACTCACTGCATTAACATCATGACACGATGTGCACCATATTGTTCGCGAACCGAGGCAAATGTACAGTAAATGGGAAAAATACACTAACCAGGTAGGTTCCACTGTATCTGTGTGTCCTTGTGTGAATGCGCACTGTTACGGCAACACAGTCGTCCCTTGTTTATCACAGTTAATTGGTTCCAGACCCGACTGCGATAAATGAATTTCCATGAAGTAGGATCCGTTAATAAATTGTATAATTTCATAGTTATGGCATAGAAAACCTGTTTATGATCTTCTAATTACGTTTTTTAACATTACAGTCTTCTAGACATAAAATCACACCACGTAGTCACCTTTACATTTGTAGTAACCAATATGGCAGATAATCTGAGAAAATGAGACATATTGGACATAAATTAGATAACAAAGAAGTTCCTTGTTTTTTTCTGGACAGCATACTTCCTGCGGTGTCTCATCAATGTACTGTAATTGCGGCTTAACACTCTAATTACCCAATAAAAGATATAATAGGAGTAAATAAGCCATTTAAGACCTAACTAAAACCCCTGCCCGTGTGTGTCACAGTAAATGTGTTCCCCAGGGGACCTAAGTGGCGGGCGGACAGATTTGTAGAGGACAGGAAGTGACGTCAGAGTTTCAGAGTTGAGTTTTACCTTGTCATGTGTTATGGCCCAACAGTAGTCCATGTTATTAATATGATTATTATATTATTATTATTATTGTGACTGTTATGCAATCATTTAAACCTGCAATAAATGCCTGTTTTGGTCTGGTGCTGGTCTCACCGAACAATTACCGACACCTAGTGGCCAATGTAGAATACTACAATCCCAATTACAATTCTTCTGCCTTGTATTTGTATTTTAGTTCATTTAGTTAGTTCATTTAATGCTTGAAAACACTTAATTTAGGCCAAGAATAAGTACAATTTGCTTTTAATAACTAATAACAGGCCGTATTCGACCGCATCGATCATTTACGATTATTTAATAATTCATTTTTTAAAAACCACGATCGACTGAGGGCACCATGTTCGAACCGTGATGTAGTAAGGGATGACTGTATACTGTTTTGCTGGTTTCAATACGTCAAACTAGACAAAAAGCTAAGAAAGCAAGCATTTAAAGATTCGGTGCAACTCTTTGCCGTATGCAATAGAGGCATTAACATCATAGAATCAAAGATTGCCTCTCGTCCCCAAATGACCCCCAAACCATTCATTGTTTTTCAACAATTTGGTTTTGTTGTCAGAATTTCACATGACCTAGTTTCTAAACTTAAACTATCATTTTACACATTTAACAGTCCCACAGAGAACAGTTTGTTGTGGAAGCGGAATCTTTCCACCCACTTCATCAAGTCACAGATGCATCACCTTTGGCTGCATTCCACTTTAGTTTGGAAGTAATCAACAAGAAGTTGCGTAGGGTGTGGAGGGTGAGATTGGGTCGTTGTGCTCCATGAATATCCAAAGCGCTGCTTAACTGACTGATCTCTTGACAAATGTGTCTAGAAATGATAGGAAGCTGGATTGTCTGGGGTATTAACACACATTGTAAAGTTTGGGGGCAGGTGCATGTGCAGTTGGTGGCCTGACAACAGTTGCAGGCCAAAGCAGCCCCCAGGTGTGGAGCTGACAGATGCTCAGCAGGAACATTGGGTACCAGATGGCATTAGCCTGCCTGACCACAGCGCGGGGTGTTTTTATATCTTCAATATTAACCTATACAGTATGCACGTGTGTATGACAAAAAAAAGTCTCTTCTCCTCTGCAGTGTTGCTAACCGATAAGATATTTCCTTGCGTGTTTGTGTCCATCAGCTACGGTATATTAAGATGACAATGTGTGCGTGCATTCTGCATTCATACAGTATATTGTTAACCTGAGCGTAGTGAGGAATGCGTAGTTCCTGTGCATGTGAATGCAAAAACCTGGCAACGCCTCATTAAATAGATTTTGCAGCAATGGTCATTGCATCGTTTGCTCTTATGACTTCTCAGTGATAGAGCAACACTCCAATCCAGAGTGTCTCTGCAGGGTAGGACAAACCAAAGACAGGACACTAATAGGAAATAATGACCAGCGGTGACTGCACTATTTTTATCCTATCCCATGAAAAAATTGTGTATGCGTAGTACTTGTACTTTGGTTTAAAAGCATCGGTGTAGTCATTATGGAAGACTGAACCTGCAAGTGTTCTAACATGATGGAATTAGGAGTGGATGATCCATACATTAGCTTTGTACTTTCACAGGTTTACTAAGGGAACTTCGGCTTCCCCCCACATGCAAAAAAATCATGTTAGGTAATTGGAGACTCTAAAGTGTACATAGGTGTGAATGTGGGTGTGAATGGTGACCAGTAGTGGGTGTACCCAAAGTCAGCTGGGATGGATTCCAGCTCACCCTTGAGTCTAATGAGGACAAGTGATATAGAAAATGTATGGATGGATATTAGGTACATTGTTTACTGTTGGGTAGTTCAAGCTCCTCAGTTCTTGAACATGGTCTTTTCGAGGTTTCAAGAGGATTTTGGGAAACAGCCAGACAACAGTTTAGGCAGGGGGGTCCAAACTTTTTCCAGCGAGGGCCACATACTGAAAAATAAAAGGATGCAAGGGCAACTTTGATATTTCGTAAAGCACATGAAGATACTGTATGCTAAGAAGTTTTTTTGCTGTTTTTCTTTCATTTCCAAATATTTCAACTTTCTTCTGAAATAATCTTCATACAGGTTCTTCTTGAAATATGACATTATTCCCGTAATATTTTGACTTTATTTCCGGAATAAACAACCAACCCTAGAAATAACTTTTTCCCCAGCCTAATTTTCAAAAATGGACAACTTCATTTTGTTTTGTTTGTTTCTCGTAGAATTATGACTTTAAAGAGTATCATATTTTTTCTTTCATTTCACCTCTATGCCACTAAAATGACATGATTTTCCCTCATATTATGAGTTTATTCTCAAACAATTGCAACTTTTTTTTCTCGTTAGAATCCAACTTTTTTCTCTGCATATTTTGACTTTATTCCCATGTTGTAGCTTTTTCTGCAACCTCCTTTTCCAAAAATTACAACTTTATTGACTGTTTGGTTTTTGCAACTTTGCAACTTAAAAAAATGAAATATTTTTTCTTTATTATTTCAACTTTATTCTAATAAAATGCATGTCCGTGTGAAGTTTGCATGTTCTCCCCGTGTGTGTGTGGGTTTTCTCCGGGTACACATTCCAAAAACATGGGTGAGGTTAATTGGTGACTCTAAATTGTCCATAGGTATGAATGTGAGTGTGAATGGTTGTTTGTCTATATGTGCCCTGCCATTGGCTGGCGGCCAGTCCAGGGTGTACCCCGCCTGTCGCCCATAGTCAGCTGGGATAGGCTCCAGCATACCTGCGACCCTAGTGAGGATAAGCGGCATAGAAAATAGATGGATGGGTGGGCTACTAAAATTACGTTAATTTTCGTCATATTAGAACAATATTCTAACCAAATTATGACTTTTTTTTCTCATTTTCTCTTCCATTTTTGCTGTTGTTTTTTAAAATTAAATTTTCTTCTTAAATTACATTTTTAGAATGTGCCGCGGGCCACACTTTGAACACCCCTGGGTGCAGGTGCAGCGTAGTGTCGTGTCCATTATTAACTGACTTCCTCCACAGAGTGTAATTTTCACTGTCAGAAAGTTGAATTTGCATATAAATGAATTAATCAAATCATGTATGTAACCTTTTACTATCTGTTGTGCAAAGCTTCAAACTTGTGAAAAGCAATAATTGATGTGAACACAAAGAAGCATGGATGGTAACATTCATTTTTCATAAGCATGTAACATTGTTAATGAAAAATGAATGTAGTAGTGTTATCGCATCTACGCTGCATGACCAGAACTAATGGGACACCTTTCTATTACACCTACAGGGAATGTGGATGTTTTTTTGTCCATTCGTGCAGAAGAACATTTGTGAGGTCTGCTGACTCACGATCTCTGTTCCAGTTCATTGCAAAGGTGTTTGATGGTGCTGAGGTCAAATGATTCCACACCAATGTCATATAAACATTTCTTTATGGACCCAGATGGTACTTTGTCCTAATTTCTTGGTAAAATGTTAACTAAGGGCGCTGTTATTGGCTGGCGACAAGTCCAGGGTGTACCCCGCCTCTTGCCCAAAGTCACCTGGGATAGGCTCCAGCATACCAGCACGACCCAAGTGAGGATAAGCTGCATAGAAAATGGATGGATGGATGTTAACTAAGGAACCCAGTCTAACCAACCTCTGATTCATTGGTTATTTAATAGGATACTTCCTTTCCCAGTAATTTAATTTATTACAGTGAAGAACCATGCAGTTAAATCAGCTGCTATCTTTTTAATCGGGTTGGGGCTTGTATAAACGTACATCCCAGGTTGCTGTAACCACAACCAGAGCCAATGATCTTAGTTATTAACCCCCGCGTAACATCCTTCTCCCTGAGAAATAAAAATACTTTCAAAGGCATTAGTTACAATGAAGTGACCAGGTAGCTCTGCTGGAGGCGAGCCTTCTTGTCTGGGTTTCTCCAGTCGGGCCACCATGGGAGAGAGACGGGCTCAGGTTTCATAAGGTGCTCTGATTTTCCCCCCGGATTATCAAAGCTCATATAAATTTACTGACAGCAAAGTTAAAAGCCACTTATTCAAGAAAAGTCTAATGGCTCCACGGACAAACCGTGTTGTGTTCAGTATCACATTAGTGACAATATAGAAATGGGTACATTTGCAGTTTACCCTGTCTTGTAGGTGTTTCCATGGCAACCGCAGCTTTTCATGAAGCAGTATTCCAAAAAAGGGGCTGAAAGTGACAGACAGTATGGCCACTGGCATTTGAGATTTTAGCGCTTTGTGCATGTATGTCTGAAAACAGCATGCATGGAGTGCATGGAGAACTCCAAACTTTGTGCTGTAAGGCTCCTGCGTCAGATATTTTCAAGGTTGTCATCTTGCCAACACTAATTTGTCATGTCACATGACATGACTCAAGTGCAGGCCTCCGCCAAGGTTGCACTGAAAATGATTCCACCCCGCCTGCAAATGATATTTATTAGAACAAGCACAAGTGGCATCACAGTCACTGGGGGTTGAATAACTGAATGCAAGTTGAATGTGTTCTGTTTGTTCCCTGTCTGTCGCTCTGCTACTGTAACACCCCTGAAACGGGGAAAGATATGAATGAGGATGACCGGACACGATGTCTCCCTCTGGCAGCCTCATCCAGAATGTTTTAATTATTTCACAGGTGAAGTTATACAGCAACAAACAACAAACAAATTAATAAAACGACAAATAGTGTCTCTTTTCACATGAATGCACTCAAATGACAAAACATTCTTTTGAAGTACACAATTTCAATACAAAAATACTTGCATGTTATTGTTAACATATTATCAGACATATTATCAGGTCTTAAAGAGCATATACTGTACATGTCTACATGAACAAACAAAAAGACGACTACACAACTTCGTGCTAACTCCTCCCGAGCGCCATTACTGCTCCTACAGACGGCAGCCTGCTAGCTTACACTGCTATGTAGCACCCAAAACGTGGTTCTAAACTTCGTTTTAAAAGTTTCTTAAATACCCCAAACATGCTCAAGATGTTCACATATTGCAGCACTGTATCTAATAAATCTAACTGACCATGACATACCTGAAAAAGGGAAAGATATGAATGAGGATGACCGGACATGTTGTCTCCCTCTGGCAGCCTCATCCAGAATGGAGCACCGCGGCCAGGAGCGCTCCCTTTCGGCCCTTACAGACGTAACCAATCGATCCCAGATGAACTGATTACAAGTACATTTTTAACCATGTTAACATATTTTACACAGTTTAAATTGTTATAAACCTTTTACACTGTTTATGCAACTTTCATACATTAATATTAGAACAAGGCTAACCGATTATTTAATGAATTAATTATTCAATTTTTAAACCAGCATTTCTCAATACAAACAAACAATCAATCAATCTATCACACTACCACCTGTCTGCCTTTTGGTTGCAGTGCACTCCGTGCTGCTGGGGCGGAGCCACCTGGCCACACCTGCTACCAATTACCCACCTGGTCCTTTTAAGCATGGCAGCAGTCACCAGTTGCCAGGTGTACCTGGCCTGTACCCCTGCTTTCTGGCTTTTACTGTGCTTGTTTTGTGAGTTGTATTTGTATTTGTGCTAAGGCTACCTTGTTAGCTGCTGGGCTTTTCCTGCAGTGTTTTTTTCATTCCACTGCTTTTGTTGTTTTTTCCCTTATGGGGCTCATACTTGGATTGATGTTTGTTTTTTACCTCCTGGCGAGGACACACTTTGCTATATTAAATATTTTTGTTACCTCACGGACTGTGTCTGGCATCCACACACATGCACTGGCTAGCATCAGCCCTGGCAACATGTTTGTTAACCATGTGTTTGCAGTTCACTGAGAATATAATATAGACAGTATATAATCACGGAGAACTGTATTCATGTGGGTCTGGTCATCTGTTTGCTAGTTTATGGAGAAAAAGGTGAAAATAAATAAATGGACATAACTCTACCAATTGCATTCTGGGAGTAGGGAAGGTTTTCATTGTAAATCAAATGACAAAAAATGCTTTTTTATCCAGATTTGCATGAAAATTGAATGGGTTCTTTTTTTGGCACGTTGTTCAACCTCTCCAAGAATTGGTAACGAGAGAAAACAGATTATTGTAAAGAAGCTGTAAGAAAAAGAACGTACATTTTAGACCTTGTCTTGTTACCAGAGGCGGGAGTTTGTCACTCATCTGTAAGTCTCAAGTCATAACTTCAAGCCTCAAGCAGGTCCCAAGTCATTGCAGTCAGAATAAAGCACATTGCAAGTTAAGTCATACAAAAATCTGATGAGCTATCCCAGTTTTCACATTTAAATCAGTAAAAACACATTACAATACATTAACAATAGCTGGTATCCCCACTGAATAAAGATTATAGGAACATTTTTGGGGTTTATGGTGAGTCAAAATAAAATGTTCACAATGGCATGTTTATAAGAAAAAAAGAAGTGTCCGTAGAAGATATTGAGTTTAGGTTAAATTTATATTACATATTCAAATGAAACATTTTCAAATCAGATTATTGTGCATATTTATGCTATTAAGTGACCCTTAACAATTCGCTGACTTTCAGAAACCTTCAGGGCAAAAAAAATGAACAATGAATTTGAACATCAGAAAATAATATAACTTATTTAAGAACCAACGTCTGCCATGATAAAAATCAACACCTGGGATGTTAGTGCTCTGCTGTCCTCCAGGTCATATCAGAAACTGTTCTTAGCTTATTTTGCTGCAAAAAACATCACGTTAATCTTATGCATATCCATCCATCCATTTTCTATACCGCTTCTCCTCTTTAGGGTTGCGGGGGCATGCTGGAGCCTATCCCAGCTGACAACAGGCGATATGTGCAGGGCACATATAGACAAACAACCATTCACACTCACATTCATACCTATGGACAATTTAGAGTCGCCAATTAACCTAACATGCATGTTTTTGGAATGTGGGAGGAAACTGAAGTACCCAGAAAACCCACGCACGCACGGGGAGAACATGCAAACTCCACACAGAAATGCCCAAGGGAGAATCAAACCCAGGTCTTCCCGATCTACATTAACCACACACAGACTGTAACTGTGTGGCCAACATGCTAACCATCTTATGCATATCTTAAAATTAATGTTAATGAATAAGACGTGTGTGTTTGTGTGTGTGTCGGCTGATTAGTGATAAGAAACAATAGCACCCGGCCCTCATGCGATAATGAAGGCATCACTTTACTCGGGGGGCTAATAAATGCTAGCACATGAGAGTTGTAATTTTAAAATAAAATAAATGCAGATCTTACATTTAATCCCTTGAACCATTATTTGGTTCTATAAGGATGATTAAGACTGAACACATTAAACAGTATATGGAGAACTTTTAACGATTCTTGGGAGTAGGACGAATTGACAAAAGCAGCCGGGATCATGCATTAGAAGATACTCTATTGTGCAATTCATCTACGTTAGTGTGAAGAATATTTCTCTTCTGACATAGAACATGGACATACTGTAGACATGGATCAGCTTTGTTGTAGAAGTGATTTATAAAAAAAAAAAATATGGCCGCACGGTGGTCTAGTGGTTAGCATGTTGGCCAACACAGTAACGGTCTCCGGTTTCCTCCCACATCCAAAAAACATGCATGTCATGTTAATTGGTGACTCTAAATTGTCCATAGGTAGGAATGTGAGTGTGAATGGCGCGACTGGCTGGAGACCAGTCCAGGGTGTACCCCGCCTGTCGCCCGAAGTCAGCTGGGATAGGCTCCAGCATGCCCCCGCGACCCTAATGAGGAGAAGCGGTATAGAAAATGGATGGATGGATGGAGACAAAAATATAACAGTACTAGCAAGAGGCAGTATTACACTAATGTGCTTGTTACGTTCTCCCTGCTGTTCCTATTATTTTGTCCCTGCCTTTTCCTCCTCCTTTGTTTTTTTTTCTGTCCGCAGAACTCCCTACTCTGGCAGGAGGTGGTGCCACTGGGCACACCTGTAGTTGATTACTGCTGCTACCGAGGCTGACAGATACTCCTCATTTTGGTATGTTCTACTTTTCATCCAGCTTCTCATTCTTCTGTTTTTCTTGTAGTTGCTACTACAAGTACTCACTTCAGACTGTGTTCTCTACTGTCCAGTTGACCTTGGCCGCCTCCTACTGAGTTTTGGGAGTTCCGTTTGTTTTGGGCTATTCCATGGTGTGCCTTTTTGCCCCTATCGCTTTGTGTTGAACCTTTTTTTGATTGAATTAAAGAACTACTTGTTGCAACTCTCAGCCTCATGTCCCTGCATCCGGGGTCCACCTAAGAACCAGACATAATGGCCCAAGGCAGGCCTCCAAAGAGCTGGGATGAGTACCAGTCAGAAATAGTAGTCTTTTCTTGTACGCTGCAGAAACAGGGACCGGCACCAGATCCTTGGAGGGAGCATTTCCTGTGTGGGGTTAAGTCTTAAACCAGGTGAATCCCAGAACTACCCTGAAATAGTACAATCACCTGTAGTACCTGTTGTGATGTAAGAAGCCGATTTAAGTGTAACGGCAGACATACCTAACCTGATGGGTGATTTGGACAAGTTATCCACAATCTACAGAGCTAGCCTGTCAATGGAATTCAAGTTGTCGCTTTAATGTACCATCGATGGCATCAGTGTCAGAATCCCTTTTGTCCAGTATCAGCTTGGGTCCGGCTCATCAGTCAAATGTCCATGCTCCCCACAGAAGATACACCAACCCTCTGAGCTGTCTTTGCTCGGGTATAAGTAGACATAAGCCGACCTCCCTCCTATTGTGTTGGTACGAAGGGAATGTGGTAATTGTCTGTGGAATTCTTTTAGGTCTTAACAACTCTTTAAAGTCTGGAATGTGGTACTGATCGTTAGCCCGTTCCGTCTGTCTCCCTTGCGAACGGGAGATGGGGAGAGACAGAAAAGAGAGCTCCGAAAGGCCCTGTAAAACGGTAAACTCCAGGGCAGGTTTTCCGAACATCACAAAGAATATGTCATAGTTTGTCATAAAGTCCACCAAGAATGACAAAGCATAAACTGTTGTTCAAAGATCAGAACAAAGTCAAGAGGGGGAAAAAAAACAAACATCACAAGCATACTTGAAACCAAAGTAACAAATGCAGGAAACCTGAAAAAGGAAGCAACTTTAAGAACCACAAAACTATAAAACACAGGAAGCCCAAATTGCCCACTGAAATAACAAAATAAAAGCAGAGGAGGATGACAACAATGGTATAAAAAGAGCAACTATTTGGGGCTAAAAATATCCAATAGACGCACGCATGTTTGCAGGACACACAAAAGGATTGAGGGAATATCAGTTCGCAGTGTCGGAGTTGACATTAGGATGCTCTCACACAGTAGGTGGTTTCCATGGTGCACACCACACCGTATTTCCTATTTTTTTCCCCCCAGATAATCAACTTTTCTATGTCCGTACTTGGTGGTGTAATGGTACGCATTTCTGCCAGAGAGCATAGGTACGGTTTCTGGCTAGGTTTTCATCAGGAAGGGAATCTGGCGTAATAACTAATGGAGTTGATTTGCGGTAGCGACCTTCCCACCCAAGCATAGCGCTTTTAAATCGTTTGGGAGGCCATGGTGCCTACAAACAGGCTATACTGGGTCAGTTGAAGTGTTTGTGTTAAATATATCCCGCTTTAATGGAACATAATGCACACAGTGAGTTGCAGCAATTACCGATCTGTACTGTACTGGTGGTAAAATTGTACAGTATGTTACACCGCCCTCTTCTGACCACTATGTGTAAATGCAAGATTATGAAAAAAAACTCAGTAATAAATTCATTCATTTTCGGTGCCGTTTAATCCTCACCAGGGTCGCAGGGGTATGCTGGAGCCTATCCCACTGACTTTGTGTGACGGGCGGGGTACACCGTGGGTTGGTCGACAGCCAATCGCAGATTTTTAATTGTATTTATTTATTTATTATGATCAATTTATTTATTTATTCATATATTTCAACATTCCCCCCGTTTCTAGCATCACTGCATAAGCTCACCCATTGTACACACACTCATTTCACACGTATTTCCTCTCCTTATTAGTATATTGTAATATTTAAAACAAGGGAAGAATTGATCAGTAATTGCTGAGACATGGAAAAGGGGATTTTAAATAAGCACTGCTTCGTCCTACACCTTTTTGGACATGTTGAATTGTGCAAGTGTAAACATGTGATGCCCCTCAATGTAATTGTTAACCATGTACAAAACATTACCGTTACTCTTGTCATATTTTCGTTAAAAAGGCTCCACAAAGTCCTCCCAAAAAAACAATACAATTGTATGCAATAATTTATTCATAATGAAAAATAGAATAACATGCATGTGTTTGCACGGTGTGATACACTGGTTTTGCCAAAACAGAAAAAAAGCTTTATACAGGCATGCAATAATAACGAAAATATTTAAAATGCATTTACTTCCAAATTCATAAGGCAGCGTGTAATGCAATGTACGCAGTCACTAAATAAATGTGTGGGAACATAAACATAATACACGGAGGGGGGGAGTCTTCTTAAAGAGGGTTCCAGTGTCTCTTTCTGGGTAAGAATGTCATGGAGAGATAGTTGCTGTCCTGCTGGTGCTCCACGGGCTGCTGGGAGAGGTTGTTGGTCTGTGGGAGGCAGTCCAGGGTCAAGCCCTCGTGGGGGCACACGGAATACTGCGAGAGCAGCGTCACTAGGATTGATTTCATCATCACCAAAGCAATGTGTTTGCCAACGCAGGCTCGAGGGCCTGATCCAAATGGCTGGAAGTAACGTCGAGGAGCCTGGAAGACAACATTGAGCTTGTAAATATAAATATTGCTGCTGTGACGCCTTCATTTAATTCACAGTTTAACAATTTACACGATTTTTATCGATAAAGACAAATTAGTTTAGTATGACGGTATTGTTGAATCTTATATGGCAATAAAAAAAAGATCTACTTACATTCTTTTCAAAGTTCTTCAGACTGAATTCATTGGGTTTGAGGAAGAACTCAGTGCGATGCATGCGGCCGGTGTTCAAGATGATATTTGTGCCCTTTGGGACCCTGTAGCCATCGATGACGTCATCAGACAGTGCCCGACGCATGGTGAAGTCCACCACGGGGTGATAACGCAAGCATTCGTTAATGAAGCTCTCAAGCACTTGCAGCTTGTGGAGGTCAACCTTCTGCAGGGCTCTGCCACCTACAAGCAGACAAGTCACTCCAGAAGCTGTTTGACTTTTTGGACACATTTGCGCAGCTTCCTCACCTACGACGGTGTCAATCTCCTGGAGCAGCTGCAGCTCCACATCTGGGTTCTGTTTGAGAAGCAGCAGCATGAAGAATAGGCTGACAGACAGAGTGTCCGGTGCTGCGATCACCATCTCCAACACGCACTGCCTCACGTTCTCAGCAGACAGCTCGCCACGGTTCTGAAAAACACATCATGTGAATAAAATATACTGTAAACACACCACTTTTGTTTTTGCTCCCATTTTTGATGAGTTGAACTCAAAGATGGATAACCTTTTTATGTACACAGAAGGCCTATCGCTCTAAAAAAATATTGATCAAAAATCTGTCTAAATCTGTGTTAGCAGTGAGCGTTCATAATTCATCCACCTCACAAGTGTGGCATATCAAGATGCGGATTAGACAGCATGATTTTTGCACAGGTGCGCTTTAGGTTGGCCACAATAAAAGGCCACTGACACCAGATACTGACTGGTTTTCAGACCCCGCACCATTCATTTTCATATTGTTTTCTTTCCCTGTTTGAAAATGTCCTGGTACATGTTAAACACAGGAGGTGGTTGTTGTGACGTGGAGAAGGGGCAGGATTAAATAAGATCTGCTTCTTTCTACTCCTTTTCGGCCATGCTGAATGGTGCAAGTATAAACATGTGGTGCATTCAATGTAACTTTGTTGGAAACAAACAAAACCGTTACGATTACCAAGTGAGGTGACATCACAGGACAACACGAAAGGCAACTCTCAGTCTCACCTGTGCAAATATGAGCTCTGCAGTGAAGTTGATTTGGTCCAGTTTATCTGCCTGCTCCATTTCTCTCCTTTTATTCTCCACAAGGCGCCCTATGACATCTTGGAGCTCCTGACTGTAAAATCAGCGGTGTGAGTCAACAAGACTTTTGTGCATGTTAATCAGGGGACTCACGCGGCTGCTTTGTGCCTCTGGTGAATCCAGTTCAATTTAAAGTAGAAGTCTGGTTTTATCAGGACGGTCTGCCATGTGTCAAAATACTTTAAAATCTTCTCTAGCAGCTCCTTTTCTGGATGACCAAGAACATTGGAGAAGCATTAGACAAACTTAAAGCCATTATATATGTTAAACTAGCACACTCACCATTTACTGGTACACCCAAGAAGAGTCTATTGGAGATGTCTACCACAGTGCAGCGCAGCAGACTGAGGACGTCCACATGTGCCAGTCCACCGCCTGCACTTGTCTCCATGTTGGTGTCCACCAGGTAGTCCAGATGGTTCTGTGCAGAGGAAATGCAAACATCCAAGGTCTGCTGCAGGCCCGGGCCTGTCAGGGCTGCAGCAGAAGGTCAAGGTTAGCCACATGTCCTTTGTATCCTTATCCCAAAGCAAATGCATGTCTGCTAGCGTTACCTTTGGTGAAATAGGTGCGTATCTTTTTCCACAGGGTGACATTGTTGTTAAATACAATGCCTCTCTCATTCATCCCGATGCAGCTGAGCCCCAACTTGCTCCCGAAACGGGAGGTGTAGTGTCCATGCTTTAGAACGTGGTGCACCGCTGATGCCCTGGTGATCAAAAAGAAATCAATTCATATTTAACATTTCCTTTTACATCTTCAGGGTCAAGTGAGAGCGCTAACCTGCTGAGAATGAGCGTCTCTTCTCCATTGATCCAAACCCGGACTATGTCGCCATACTTGTTGTTGTAGTAATTGCTGGCCGTGCCTATGCCGCTCCAAATGAACCTCACATATGACAGAAGAGGTCCCAATCCCAGACAGAATGATGGACCTACAGTATGGTTAAAAAAATGGTAAAACATTGTCACTAAACTTAAGAATCCGATACTGGGCTTTGCGTGTGGATGCTGTTTGAGATGACCCACCTGGTATGTTTTGTTTGTCTGTGTGGCTCCAGGCCACCAGCAGTAGACAGACGAGTAAAATCAGAGTTCTGGTTGCCACGGATATGCCAGCTGTTGCCCCCATAGTGTCATTCTGGGACGCGGGGGCCAGTTCTGACACTATTGCATCCAAGTCAAGCGGAGTCATGGCCCGTTCACAAGCAGATATCAGCTCCATAAGAAGGTAAAGTGGAAAGACACGCCACAAAAACACAATGAATGAAAGCTGCACACGCACCAGCAGAGCTTCTTCTTTATAGGCTGTTGAAGCTGGTTATAAGCCAGGTCAGGGCAACGCAAAAGTCACAACACAAGTGGGAAAAGGTAAACAATACATGTGTAACCTTGAGGCTTGGATTCAGGCCAGCGTCCTTGCTGTATTTGACATTTAACTGATGAGAAGAAGCTGGGCTTTGCTTTTGAACATCAAACGACTCTGCTTGGAAAACTCTCAAATTATTGTGAGTTAAAGGTGCTGCCTGTCACGGTTAGGTACTGCAATGGGGGCGCTAGCGTTTCAATGTACAGTATATATGTATAGTATGCATAGTATAGTATAGTATAGTATGCATAGACTGTACCTACTGTACACACAATGGTGTGAAAAAGTGATTTCCCCCTTCCTGATTTGTTATTTCTTTGCATGTTTGTAACACTTAAATGTTTCATATCATCACACAGATTTAAATATTAGTCAATGACAACACAGCTGAACACAAAATGCAGCTTTTAAATGAATTTCTTTTATTATTAAGGGAGAAAAAAATCCAAATCTACATGGCCCCGTGTGCCCGAGTGAAAAAGAGCCTGCATGGCAGAGTTCCAAGACAAAAACCACTGCTGAGCAAAAAGAACATTAGGCTTGTCTCAATTTTGCCAGAAAATATCTTGATGATCCCAAAGACCTTTGGGAAAATACTCTGTGGTCTGACGAGACAAACGTTTTGGAAGGTGTGTGTCCCATTGCACCTGGCGTAAAAGTAATCCAATCCAATCCACTTTATTTATATAGCACATTTTATAAACACTGTTTCCAAAGTGCTGCACAGACTAGCAAAACCATAAATAATAAGTAAAAAAAGAAATGTAAATGTAAATAATAAGTAAAAATTTCGACAATAAAAACTAAAAGATCAAATAGAAACAAAGAAACGTACAACAGTAAAATATTTAAAACAAGAAATAGAAACAATAAAAGCCAAAAATCCAAGAAGTAGGTAAAAAATAAATAAGTAAATTTAATTTCAAACCTAAAATAAATAGAACCAATAAAAACTAAAAAAATAATAAAAGACACAGAGGACCACACGACTCACGCCGAGTTAAAAGCCAGAGAATAAAAGTGGGTTTTAAGACGAGACTTAAAGCTTTCAATTGTGGGGGCAGTTTTTACATGAGGAGGGATAGTGTTCCACAGCGCCACAAAAGTAGCGCCACATTTAAGAAAAAGAACATCATACCAACAGTAAAATATGGTGGTGGTAGTGTGATGATCTGGGGCTGTTTTTCTGCTTCAGGACGTGGAAGTTTGCTGTGATAAATTCTTCTGTCTACCAAAAAATTCTGAAGGAGAATGTCCGGCCATCTGTTCGTGACCTCAAGCTGAAACCAACTTTGGTTCTTCAGCAGGACAATGATCCAAAACACACCAGCAAGTCCATCTCCGAATGGTTGAAGAAAAACAAAATGAAGACTTTGGAGTGGCCTAGTCAAAGTCCTGACCTGATTCCTATTGAGATGCTGTGGCATGACCTTAAAAATGATGGAAAACCCTCCAATGTGGCTGAATTACAACAATTCTGCAAAGATGAGTGGGCCAAAATTCCTCCTCAGAGCTGTAAGAGACTCATTGCAAGTTATCGCAAACGCTTGATGGCAGTTGTTGCTGCTGAGGGTGGCCCAACCACTTATTAGGTTTAGGGGGCAATCACTTTTTCACACAGGGCCATGTACTTGTAGGTTTGGATTGTTTTTCTACCTTAATAATAAAACGTTTCATTTAAAAACTGCATTTTGTTTTCAGTTGCGTTGTCACTGACTTATATTTAAATCTGTTTGATGATTTCAAACATTTAAGTGTGACAAACAAAATGCAAAATAATAAGAAATCAGGGAGGGGGCAAACGCTTATTCACACCGCTGTATATCCTGACCTCTTTCTGTTCACAGATAGCTTCCCTGAGACTGCGTGTATGTGTATGTCCGCGCACACTATATATTTTATTATATCAATGTTTTATTTTATTTCATTTTCATCATGACTACAAATGTTGCAGTGACAAAGCTTTTGCTGCTGAAAAGAACACTTTGGTCTGTTCTCGTCTCTGTGTATCATCCACCCATCGCCCACTCGTGTCCAAGAATGTGCTCTGTTCAAATGGCCAACTGTGTGCTGAGGCCCTGATGTGATGGCAACATTCTGTATGATGTCAGAGGCCCAGATTGTTTTGCATGATTAAGCAGAACAAAGCTTCTCCTGAGCAGATGTTAATCTAAGTTTGTTTCTAGGCTGTGTGTTGTGGTAAACCCCATCTCCATTTGTGTTCGTCACCAGCGTAGAGTATTGTTTTCCACAGGTGTCACGGCTGAACCTCTCCACGGCAATGCTGTGTGTGAGTGACAGGAGGAAAAGCTCACTTGGGGAGACGTTGTTTGGCACCAGCCTTAGTTTTCTTTTCAAATCTCCACAAATATCAAAACTATATTACTTCATAAATCATGTCGCTTATTATTAGTCAAAAAATAGGCACATTGAAACAAATTTTAGTTGCAGGCCAATAAAAATGAGCTGCAGTCCACAGATGACCCCCGGGTCAGACTTTGGACACCTTCTTCTGGAAGACACAAAAAAGACCCAAAATAAATATGATCTGAATTTGGAAGTAGCAAATACGACTGTGGTTGAATTTACATTCCTCCTAAACTCCTTTTACAACATAAATACCCGAGTCAGTATGCTATTGTAGCTTCATCACTTGATTTCCTTTCCATTTTAATTAAGCTGATTTCCTATCACATCAATGACCATCTGCGTATAATTTACAGTACTAAAACACCAACTGCCCTGCAAAACCTTATGTCCTTGATCTGAAGCAGCAAGTCTGACAGCAGCTTGTGTTTGGGAGAAGATAAGGCAGCTTGTGAGGACGACAGCTGCACCTCAGAGAAGGAGCAGGAGGAACCAGAGCAGGGGAGAAATTGCACTACAAATTGTAGTTGTGTTGAATTGACTTGCACGCCTTACAGCTACACTGTATGGAAAAGCCTGGTGAGACAGGACATTATGGACACTTCTATAATGCTAACAATTTTGTTTTTCAGCATGACTGCACCCCAATGTGCAACGCGAGGTTCATAAAGGTATGTGTTGAAGAACTTGAAGAACCTGACCTTGACCTCCATCAGACACTTTTACAGTAGAATAAACTGCAGAAGACACTGTGACATCTGACTACAAAAATAAATGTAATTTTATTCCTATTTTTTCCCATACTTTTCTTGGAATGGCCAGGTGTCCCAATACTTTTGTCCGTGTAGGTTATATCCTAAAGTAAAAAATCCACTTTGAGTTGCCTGTTATGCACCCTACTACCCGCACAGGCACGCAATGAGAGTGTGGTGCACGATATGTTTGCTCTTTTTATGCTTTGACCCTCAGCCTCAACTGTCTCGAAGCAGGCGGAATGAAAAGGCAACAAAGCAGAGGCCGCTGATGTGCTCTTAATCCAGGATTTGTGCACACACACATGTGCTGGAGTGATTCAAGATGGTCAACAACTGTCTTGTCGGTGACCTACAGCTTAAGGCAAGAATACCAGCTCTGCTCCACAGAGGCCAGAACCTGGAACTAACAGTAATGTTGCTCTTTGAGACATGTCTTCAAGGAGACAAGATTATGTACACTTTTGGACACACGTGATGGTGAACGTCTGTTAAAATGCGATGCATTGTGGTGAATAGAATCGCAGTACAGATGTGTTGTTCTGTGTGGGTGTTCAACTTATATGAGGTCACATGCACTCATTGGGGTTAATAAGCTGTCTAAACACACTTTATGCAAATCCATTCTAATGCCACCTCAAGAGGCAGTAGCCAGCCTTTTCCCTGTCAAGGATACATTCAAGGCCTCCAGCAACTTTGGCAGACTTGTCACTTTTCCTGCAGAAATGTCATTTTTTCGGCCTAAATCGAAGCAATGGAAACAGGTCATTGTAGCAAGTTGGTGGATGGAAGCTGCGAGGATGTGACAAGGACGAGTGCCGGCGGGAGAAAAATGCAGGGAGGGGAGCTGAGCTGAGGGAGGAGAGGGCATGAACTGACTCCTGGAAAAGTGACGATGACACATATTGATGGGGCGGGTTTACTTCCTAAATATTGTATTCATTCATCACCATCATCAGCATGCATTAAGCAGATGTACAGTAGACATGAATGACTAGTTGTCTGGTTCAATGTATTATTATGTACAGTAGTGAGTGCTTTTATGCGTGTGCGTTAGTGTGTGTGCGTGTGTGTTAGTGTGTGTGCGTGTGTCTGCCCACGGCAATGCCCTAGAATGGACTGTGTTGAATATAAATCAGGTGACTGAACAGGCGGGGGTTTTCTTCACAGACAAGCCCTCAAGATTGTGTAATGCCCACTCCTTCATCACTGGTTTGCATGTACACACAACCCACTTGGCGAACAACACAACAGGCACTGTATTTACCAGCCAGCCCTCACATGAACCACACTGACTCACTGGACTCTCTTTGGAGCACAAATATCATCACTGAAAGGAAGGACTACTCTTTTGTGGCTTTTTGTCCCTTTTGATGTTTGTCATTCATTCCTACAGTGGGATTGACATCTGCTGATGCTGAGGTGTATGGGTGACCCCAAGAGAAAAGGAGGCGACGTGGTAACCATGTGGATCCCGACCCCCAGTATGACTCGCCCTCAGCGGATGGTCCTGTACGGGACATGCATTGTGGCATTGTTGAATTTTGTAGGTCTCTTGGTGCTCCTGGTCCAGCAGAACCAGCAGCATGTTTTGTTGGAGCAAACGGGGGCCAGGCTGGTAGAGGTGGAGCAGAGCTCGGTGGTGGAGTTTCTCCAGGAGGTGCCGAGAGAACGAGCGGGGATGCAGAGGAACGCCGGGAAGCCACGGTATCAATACTCCAGGAATAAGAGGAGTGAGGCGCAGGAGCTTGATCGGCAGCAGGAAAGGGAGTTGGAGAAGGAGGTTCACCAGGAGGAAGATGCGGAGCTCCATCAGCAGGAGGTCAGTCAGGAAGTTGGAGAAGAGAAGACAAATCATAATTGGAAGCACAAGCAGCACCACCACCAATACCGCAAGGAGTACGTGCAGGATGACATGATGATGATGCTGACTTACTCCATGGTGCCGGTAAGATGACATACACCTTATTTTAATAACACCTTTGAAGCCTGTTTCATTTTTCTATTAATTCTGACAAATGATGCATTTTCTTACAGGAATTCAGTAGTTTCACTTTGAACTTTTTTTCAGATTAAATTGTTGATCGACATTTGTAACAGCACCCAGGGAGTCTGCATAGCTGGTACAGTCTAACGTGCACCACTGTAGTCACTTTTCACCTTCCAAATGTCACATCATAATATTTCATGCTCCTAAACTGTCTGTTGCAGGGCCCCCAGGACCACCTGGTGAGTGGAATTTTGGTGTAAAACCGGTTACACTGTATGGTACCTCGATGCTCTTGAGCTCATCTTATGTGACACTGTAGGTCTGCCTGGTGTGGACGGGATGCCCGGTACTAATGGGACGGATGGCATCCCTGGGATCAATGGGCTTCCTGGTGCTGATGGCAAACGAGGAAAAAGAGGTCAGGAAGAGAACTCTTATACAAAACGTACATTTTTATTTGTGCCTCTGCAAACAAATCACTGAACCGAATCAGGACTCCAAACATTGTACTTAAACACAAACATAAAAATCTAAATAGCCAGTTTTCGTATAAGTCTATGTTACGTTACTAGGAATGCACGGCTGCAGACGATCCCAACTGACAACTTCTATATTATGGATTCCCACATCGTGGTTCAGGTTCCGCTGGTGGAATGCGGGCTCCATCTAATGGACATCCATCCATCCATCCATCCATTTTCTATGCCGCTTGTCCTCAATAGGGTCGCGGGGGTATGCTGGAGCTTATCCCAGCTGACTTTTCAGCGGAGGCAGGCTACACCCTGGACTGGCCACCAGCCAATCACAGGGCCATCTAATGGTACTATGACAAATATAAAATCATATGGCGAAATTGCGAGTATTTGATATGACCATAAAAATGTATATTTTACCCCCAAACCCTCCTTTACATTCACATCAGATTTCTGATCCACATTTGCAATAAAATTGGTTGTTGTAATTATTAGATTCAATTCAGCTCCAAAAGCCTCCCCTCCTCTCAAATGCCATTGTTCACTCCAGGTTTAAACCCTAAATATACCTCACACACTTATTACACACGTTTAAAGTATTCAATCTACAGGTACTCACCACTAATGAATGATAATGTAAGATGATCCATGAACAGATCGTAGTCACGTGGTAGCCAGTCACAGTACGCAACTTTGGTGCATTCAAGGATCACCGGAACACAGTGCGAAATATCATGAAAAAAACTGTATCAGTGAAGCATTGCGGGCTTTCTAACAGTGGTACCTTACCTGTATTATCATATATTTATAAATTACTACCCACTTATGGCGAATGCAAAAATCCGGTCTATTTTAGAAGATATAAAATTACCAAAAATCTGCAAGTTGTACAAATACAAATGTATTAACCAAAGATTCTGTGAAACTGAATTCAAAGAAAACTTTCCTTTGCTGAAGTATTAATGTATACGTCACTTCATACCCACAAGCCAAAATACCTGCGAGTAAGAAGAAGCTAAATGTGATGATAAATGGAGGCACCAAAAAGGGTGGTACTTCAATGCAAAATGTGACTGAGGTTGTACTTGGTGTAAAAAGTTGAGAGTCATCGTTCTCAATCCAAGGGATAGAAGAGGGTAGCGACTAGTTGAGAGGACCAATGTTTCACCCATCTTTAATCTTTCCACAAAAAAATGGCCAAACAAAAGGAGACGTTGCAATCTCACACAAAATGTAATCCAAGTACAGCTGTGGCCTGTGTTCTGCACCACAGCAACAGTAGCAATAGCACTTTGGCGACAGAGGCAAGGAAAACAGAACAAACAGAACTCCATATTTTATTCCATTAGTGGCAACGGCCAGGTGTCTCAATACTTTTATGAATAATAATAAGTGTGTTGAGTGGTTGAGCACAGTCTTGGGTCCACAGGACTACAGGGGGAAAAGGGAGAACTAGGGGAAAAAGGAGACCGTGGGGAGCCCGGGCCCCCTGGAGAGAACGGCCAAGCTTCCAATGACGTCATCATTGAGGGTAAGTTGTGATGTCACTCCAGCAATCTTACTACGTGATACATCATCAGGTTTCTTTTTGCAGGTCCTCCTGGTCCTCCTGGCCCTCCTGGGCCCATGGGGCCCCCTGGACCGCCAGGACCTCAAGGGCCACCAAGAATGAGACACCACAGAGCTCACCTACAGGCAGCTCAGACCATGGGTAAGGGGATATTGATGACTTATCCCAAATAGAGAACTTAATGTATATCTACATGTTTAATACTCTACAATTGGTCGGCGACCAGTCCAGGGTGTTCCCCGCCTCTCGCCTGAAGTCAGCTGGGATAGGCTCCAGCATACCCCCGCGACACTAATGAGGATAAGCGGCATAGAAAATGGATGGATAGATGTTTAATTCAGAGGATAACATAATAAATCTCTCTTCCAGAACCACTATATTCCATTCCAAATGATGAGACATCATTTGCAAAGGGTACAAGTAAAGCCCACGAGAAGGCACATAAGACCAACGGTGTGTTTAAAGACAGCATGCAAAATAGGAACTTCGTGGGATGAAAATTTGACTTTTTTTGTAATTCAACTTTGTTTTCCCTTCAGAGTGCCTAATAAAGTCACTGATCAACCCCAGAAATGTGACAAAGATGGAGAACACATTTGGGACATGGATGAAAGACACCGCTCTGCTCAACGACGAACGCATATGGGTTGCAGAACACTTTTCGGGTATGTTGGACACACTTTGAACGGGATGCTTTCAGTTTGAGGGGGAATTAAATCTTTTTACTCGCAGGTCGTGTGTTGAAGGAGTATAAAAACGTTGCTTCTTTCCAACACAACAACAGCGACACAGTGAATGTTCGAAAGTTCTATCAAGGCTGTGGTCACACGGTGCACAACGGCTCCTTCTACTATCAAATTGCTGGCACATCTACCATTGCCAGGTAAGTCCAATAAGACACGTAGACAGAGACTAATGGAGAAAAGTTTTTTTCAATTGTTTATACGCAATTTTGAAAACAAGGCTCTTTTTTTTCAAAATATTCTCACAGTTATCCAAACACCACATTCACATTTTGCATACGTCCTTGTTTGTTTGCAAAATGACACACTGTCAAAACACACAGAATGCACTTATGCCAAAACATATACACCTCAAACATTTACACATTTCTAAAAATGCTGTTTTGCTTTCATCTCACGAACACAGTATTCGATGATCAGATACTATTGCGGTCAGTTACACACTAACGTGATTGATACAAAACACATTTTTAGGAAATAGCAGGTGCTAGACTTTTATGCCAGACGTTTTTATGTCACGGATCATTTAAATGACAAAAGATATTGACAAACCCACAACATTTTTCATGATTATTTTGAGGTATACAGAGAAAGTATAAACAAATATACACTTCATGGAGGGGTAATAGCCAGGCCGCCAAATACTATTTACCAATAATTTGGTGTTTTTTTTTATTCTCTTGGGATAGATAACACATTGTACTTTGTGACAGATTTGACTTTCACACCAAGAGGCTTCACACACTCACGATAGACAACGCACTGTACCACAACCTGGCCTATCTGCTGCACAACTCCAAGACATACTTCAAATTGGCGGCGGATGAGAATGGCCTGTGGCTGATCTTTGCTTCCAGCGTGGACGAGAGCATCGTGGTGGCCCAGCTGGACCAGAAGACCTTCTCCATCACCTCCCATATCAACACCACTTATCCCCGCACCAAGGCCGGCAACGCCTTCATTGCCTGTGGGGTTCTGTACGTTACAGACACCAAGGACACGAGAGTCACCTTTGCTTATGACTTACTAAAGGGCAAACCGGTTAATGTCACCTTTGACCTGAGGCCTCCAGGCGGAGTGCTGGCTATGCTCTCCTACAGTCCCAAGGACAGACATCTGTATGTGTGGGACAACAGCTACGTCAAGCTCTATGTGGTCCACTTCATCTCTGACGAGTGATGTCTTGCAGGTCAGACCAACGCTGATAACCAAACTCCCAATCTTTACAAACAGGTTATATAGGAAGTAGTTCATAGAAATGATGATTTCAATCAGCTCATAAACAACAGTGTAAAAAGTACAGTGCTGTATTCCTGATGTACAATGCATATCACAACTGTTTTTCCCATAATTTATATCAAACTAAACATTTTAACCAACTTATTTAAAGCTAGGTGTTAAAAACTAGTTGCATGATTTTGCACCCTATATTGTGTACATATCTATGCTTTTGTATTTGTGATCAACCATTACCATATTTCCCCAAATAGTGACCTCCGATCTAACACATGCCTTGTCTCGATTTGCAAACAAATAAGCCTATCTCCTCCAATCATATTCACCTCCGTTTTGCCCCCACACAGAAAAATTCAAGTTCTGTTGCTAACCAAAACAGCAGCACTTACAGAGATGCAGTCTTTCAAATGCATTTAAGTGTGGAGACACAGGTTCCCTGTGCAGTATTAAAGCTGATCTAATATTATATTTACCCTCAAGCAGAGTTCCTTCTGTGTGGCCATTGATTGATTGTTTTGTGGGAGCGCCTTCAAATGAGTTCAGTCCAGTTTTCCTATTGTCTTTTATTGACAATAGAGCTTGTATTTTGTTTGTTTAACCACACATTGTTATTTATTTGGGTTTTAATATTAGTATAATACTACTCACAAGTTAGGGATAAGCACAAGTGCTGTTAGAGAACAGCAAGTTGTGCGTTAAATATTGACCATGTTCGACGTGTGCATTCAAAATTAGAGTAGCTCAAATGAAGTTACAGTAGTACATTTTAGGATCACCCTGAAATGTATCTGAAATATCCCTACGGTAACCTCTTGTGAGTAGTATATTTATGAATGTGTTTGTACAAAGAAACCCCTAATTAATGCCTTGTCCCCTTTGCAGTTGAGTAAGCCCAGGCCACTATATAAGAAGCAAGGATGAAATAATAACAGGACCAAATCACCGCAATGAAATAAAAATAATTTATTCACTTTACAAAGGTAAATCTCCAACCAAGACCTGCTATTTCTTTCTGGCACTGGTACTCCTGCAAGCACCTGCCCATGATACTAGTTTTGTGTTGCTGTGCATGCACACACACTGATACACACACATATACACACACCAGACACCAGTGGGGCCACTGGTAAAACACGTACAATACACATAGTGGGTGGAAAGAGGGGAGAGAAACACAAATTTGTTTAATAAATACCTTACATACACCTAACAAAAGTTACAACTAATTCAGCTGGTATGATACAAACCAAAAATAAAGAAATGCTTTCATGTTTGTACAAGCTGCTGTGATATTTCATATATATATATTTATATCATTTATATATTAAAACTATTTCAAACATTTGACTACTAGGCCAAATAAAGCCAGACATTCATTCGTATTTAACAGATTTTTCTTCAATAACCTATTTATTCGAAATAAAACCTTTAGTGTCTCCATAATTAGAGTGCAAATATGGATGCTTTATGGATGAAACGGTAAAAACAACTAGCAAGGTAACACACACTTACACACACGACTGTGTTGCACATCTCCCAGTCAAGTAAAACCCCTTACATTCCTAAAATAAAAGGCAATAAGTTAAATAGTTTTACAAAGGAATGGTCAATCAAACAACGACACAAGCAACACATAAATAATTTAAATAAAATTCAATTGTTAAAAAACCAAGACCAAAAAAAAGAATCATCAAGATAATCTTGTGCAAAACTAGAAGTGAAAATTTTGTGTTTCCAGTGTGGGGTTAAGAGGGGGGCATTCATGTTGGGACCAGACAGATGGAAACACTGAAATCACAGTCACGAGAGTAAAACACATCTTCCCAAACAGGAATGTTCTAGCAGTGAGGCTGCCACACAAACAGGCATTTGAGGGCAGACACAGGAGCGTGAACGCACAGACACACGCATCCACACACACACGCACCCACACACACACAAGGCCAAACCAAGACTGGTCAGTGTGTGTTACCGGGGTAGTCTGCAATAGAAGGGACTGGGCGGGGTGGGAGGGGTTGTCACTATAGGAGCAATGCACTCTTCCATAAGGACTGAGAAAAGCCAGGCATAAAGGGAGGAGGTGTCCAAAAAAAAAAAAAAAAAACATTAAAAGAAAATGTCCAACGACTTGATTCACACCTGGATACCACTGACTTAATAACAAACCGCAGTGCTGGTTACAGTAGATGCTAAGAGAGTTCAGCTGTGGGCACAAAATGACGACAGTTACACACTTTTAAAAGATTTGCCAGAGCACTTTTACAGAGCACTATCAACAGACCTGTGATTGCACCGCGTAACGAGAACAGGACATGCATAGCTTCCCTATGGACACGCTCTAAGAGTAGAGATTCTTCAATAAAATGACAATAAATCTAGCTTTAAAATCAAGTATGTTACCTTTTGCTTTCAGCCTTTGGGAAAACTAACATTTGCAGCTCCGTTTGTCACTGTAGATATGATCAACAGTAAACTTATGAACACTGAAAGATGCCAAAAGTAAAGAAATCGACCAGCTCTTTCCTCATCTATTACACTGTTAATGCCTTGCAAGTGTTACATAAGCTTTTGTGATTTTTTTGTCCCCCCCCCGCCCCATTTCCTCTTTGGGCGCTCAAATGTGAAAGCAGGAATTACAGGATGTCAACCAAGCTGCTGAGGATGTTGTAGCGGTCAGGAAGGACCCTCATCTTCAGGGTGCCGTCTGCCCCGCAGGTAAAGATGCGGTTACCGGGCCGGGTTTCCACCTGCATGACCCCGGCGCCGATGTTGCGGAAGATGGACTGTTTAGCGTGCTCACTGCCAAAGGAGTGCATGAGCCCATGGCCAGCTAGTTTCCACACCTGGAGAAAGATGACATCACAGTCAGTAAATCTGTACTGCATTAGAGAAAAGTCAGACTCTTCTCAGTGGCGCCCCGGCATTAGGCTGTGGTCAGATGGAACTGCTTTTTAATTCAGAAGTATGCAGAAGAATGGATTATTGTCACATAAAAGCATCTCAACAAAAAAGGTATCTCTTTCAATATTACATATTCTCTGTCATCATGGACTCGATGTCACTGATCAGTTCCATTTGAACTGCAGGTAGCACTAGTGTGCATTTAAGGGCACAGCTCGTCATGTGGTTACAGTCAAAAACCACCTCAAAGATTACGCTCCCCCATTCTTTAGCTAATAAAATATTCTGAACCGTTTTCAACATGTTGTACACAGCAGCAATCTACAACCATAAATGTTCTTTAACTGAAACAGAACTCTGTTCTGTGACAACCCTATATGCGTCACCTTCATGTTGCCCTCTGCAGAGCCGGTGACAAAGAAGTCCTCGAAGGCATCCAGTGCAAGCGCCTTGATGGCGGAGTCATGGGCTTGGAAAGTGTGGAGCAGCTGTCTCTGGCGGATGTCAAACACACACACAAAGCCCTTTCTGCCTCCAGTGATCAGCAGCTGCTGTTTAGGAGCATACTGCAGCACAGTGGCCCCGTTCTCATGGCATGGGAAGGCTGAAGGGAGAGACAAGACCAAATCTAAAATTAATAGAGCATAACTTGATATATGAGAAACCCATATGAAGCTTTTGGAAATTCCTACCGTGCACCATGGTATTGCTGGGTGAAATCAGAGTGTCCCACAAACACACATTTCTGTGGAAAAACAAGATCCGTTGTGTCACTTGGTACTAAAAAGATAACAAGCAGTTCTGGTCAAACAACAACTTGAGGTAGACCTGTTATCATTGGACTGTCCAGCCGTGGCAATGAGACTCGAGGATGTGATGAAAGCAAAATCTCCACAGGTCTTCGTGTGGCACTGCCAACTCTACCGGCAATATCACATACACAACAGATCTGGTGAAAAGTGTCCTTTTTTCCCCCTCCATTGACATGCATGTTCGTGTTGGTGAAATGCTCAATGCAATGGGGTAGTTGAGGGATGACCTCACCAGGTAGGGTTTAGGGTTGGAGGACGTCTGGTTGACTTGCCACAGACTGAGGAATCCCTCACCGTCAGCGACTCCACACTAGAACAATCAGCACAACTTCATCAGAAAGACAAAACAAAGAGGATGAAAAATTTGTATGGATGTATGCGCATACTTTGTTGCCCTGGGAGTTGAAATATAGTCGTGTGACTCGAGCATTGCCTGCTTGTCTGAAGCAGATGAGCTGCTGAGGTCTGTTCCATTCGAACATTCTCACACTGCCATCCTGGGCTCCTGTCATGTCTTCCATACAAGCACAGACACATTGGTACAGTATACGCCAAGTTGACTATACTCTGGTGATGCCTGACTATGCATTGGCTTGAAACAAGTAGCTGTTTTCACTTACATATGAAAAATAATGTACTATTTTTAAAAGAACACCATTATTTTATTTTACTTGAAGATAGAAAAATAGATTTTTAATGCTTTGGTGGCAAACAATTCAAGTATCCATAGCATGTTTACCATGCTGCATGAGTGAGGTTACAGTATACGGCAAATGGGCTTCACTCAAAGTACTGTACAAAAGTCTTAGGCACTATTACATTTTGTTTTATTAATTCTATAATAACCATATAAGTAGAATGTTACTCAGTAGAATACTGTACAAACCTACACCAAGGCCAAACTGCTAAAAATTGCTAAAACTGTAAAGCTATTTAAAAAAACCCCAATAACAATTGGGGTGCAGCGTATTTGTGATTGCACTACCTTTAATGTAGTCAAAATGCTTTAAATGGTGGTGGTATATGATACCATTGAAGGAAAGCTCATTCACACACTGATGACACAGTATCAGGAGCGATGTGAGTTTCAATATGTGTAAGGATACTTCAGGACGGTTGTAGGGAACCGGGAACACTTCACCACCTGAGCCAAGCCACCCGGTTGCACTTGTGAATGGAGCCCAGTGCAAGACATCCTTTCAGCTAATTCCCCACATAGATTAACATGTCACCACTGATTGACCAGAGACTAACACTTGATGGGGCAATTTCTTTTCTGGCAGAGGCGCATGTAGGCCTGTCACGATGACGAATTTTGCTGGTCCGTAATTGTGCTACAAATTATTGTCAATAATCAATGTTAGACACATTTTTTTGAGACCATTTTTTAATTATTGTCATGAGGTGTAATTCACATTTGAACCACTGGATGGTATTCAAGTATAGTGTACTTTTGTGAGCCACATTAGCTTGACACAGAAGTTGCTTGTATCATACCTGTACAAGCAACTTCTGAGCCCATTTTAAAATTAATTATATGGCATAAAATGCCTGCCATGATAACACATTTTCCTGGTAGACAACTGTCCTACAAATTATGAATTGATGTTATTGACATTTTTTGAGACCATTTTTTGGCTGTCGGGACGAAGGCTCTGCTGCACTTCCAGCGGTAGTTTTTTTTAGGAAAACTGAAGAGGGTGGTTGTGTTTCAGGTGTGCATATAAGTTGGTCGTTTTCCCCCCGTTTCCTCGTCACTTCTTTTGAACAAATGCGACATATCGGTTTGTGGGTGTTCATACGCTCACCTTGTTCATTCTGTTTAAAACTGAAATATTCCCACACTGGGGCTGTTGCATTCGCCTTAGAAACCATCGCTTCTGTGCCTTCATTCATGTTAGCATATGATTTCTCACAAGGCTAATTTGTTGCTAGCATTCTGTGTCCACTCACTAGTAGCCCCACCTCACCAAAGAGGCTGAATGAGAGGAGATGAGGGTTCACTCTGTTCATTCCACTATAGAACCAATGCGCACAGGCAGATGCAGAGTGAACCCTCTTGTCATCTATTCTGTGTGATACAGAGAAACGAGCAGATGAAACAGACAGACATACATGCACATGTCAATATATCGAGGGCTTCATAATTATTGACGTGTTTTTTTTTTATCGTTCGAGTCATCGATTTTTTGATTATCATAACAGGCCTAGGCGCACGGCTTCCCTTCATCAATGCACATTCCAGAATCCGCCACTGCCCCAAGGATTTCACAATTTTGAATTCTCACAAATTTAACAAATCCCTGCAACTTCCCTCTCCCAGTTTAGCCAATTATCATCATTTGAGTAGTGCTCAAACACGCATGTCAACTGTCTGACCAATCAAATGTGTCCCTGCATCACACCCTCAGGTCCTCACTTCCTTGCTTACGTTGACAAGAGATGCCAACTTGTGAGGATAATCTCTCATTGGTTTCATTTTATCCTCTTCATGTGAGCAGTATGGAGGGTGCCAGTATAGGCCTCCCACCTGACACACATATCATGACCTGATGAGAAAATTAGCGCTGAGCACAAATAAATATGAATCCTTTTTTCACACCTTCATCCTTGCGGCGATGGAGCCAAATACAGTGGTTCACAAAATTCCTACTAGATTCTGGTGAGAGCACATTGAAAACAGATACTTACAATACTGATATATTGGATGGGATGTCATTCTCTTGACATTATTTAGATTCCTCTTCATGATCTGGAAAAGTTAAGACACAGGTAGTAGGATGAGATGTGCATCTAACAAAGCCTTTGATAAATTTTGACCTGTGTATCATTCACGCTCCACACATTTATCAATATGGCTGGGACAGGGAGAACCCTGGCTGTGTGTAAGAGTGACGCAAAGCTGCACCTTGGGCAAGCGGCTGTGAGAGTGGGTGCTATCTGTGTTTATGTGCATGTCCATCTGAGAGATGCAAACACGTTACCACACTGTATCAGCCCTCATAGACTCAGCAGGCCAGCTGTTTAGGCGGCATGGCTAAGTTTTGTACAACAAAGATAATAAATGTAAAATACGGCATTTTCTGAAAATATGCAACGATCATAGACAGGCTGAGTAAAGGTATTCAGCAGCGCTAATGAAATGATCTGCAGTTGTCATCTTTATATTGGGTGAAAATACATTATTGCTGCTTGACACTGGGGTCTCTTGTCTCCACAACTGAGCTTAGTTTTCCCCCTGGTGGCAGAGACGCTGAACTGCACATACACATTTTGAGATGAATGTGCGAGGGTGTATGCACGGTGTCCCAGCAAGAAGATTCCTATTTTAAATCTGTAATCTTAGTATGGGTTCTCTTCAGATAGACAGTCTTAAAATGTATGTTAAGTGAAATTGCTTGTAGATGTTGGTTTTACTGTATTTCCGTAACACGGGGGTCAGCAACCTTTTCTATCAAGAGAGTCACAGATCAGAACAGAAGTACAATGTGCATTTGTAACGGATGCCAAGGTGGGGTTGTGATAGCACTCTGGTTAAACCTTGCTAGCTGACGCCTTCAGAAACAAGTAGCACGGTGAATGGACAGCCTTTTTGCTTTTAGCTGACATGCTAATGCTGCTCGACTTAACTCTTAATCAGTGGACATGTGTGGTTGCTGGTTTGAGACTGGCGTGTGCAGGGCTGGACTGTAGGGATGACCACTGTTACAAATGTGTAGGACTACTTTGAAAGAAATTACTACGTTTCACAAAATGTCGAGTGCTTGTTTTGAAAATGTCTTTCAACTTTTTTTTTGTTGTTTGACAATTGCTGGCCACATACCAATCACACAGGTAAGCCAGCATCGTTGGCAGAGAAGACAAAAGAATCTGGCCATGCAGAATTAAACTATTTTCTTCTGACGTTTCTTTTTTGGCATTAATGATTATCTTACCGCGGGGGTAAACAGATGTCTCGCTAGTAGCTCACTGCACACACTAGCTTCCGCTCACTTTCCCTTGCTTATCCAATCACCAGTCAGAACTCAGCAAATGATTTTGTGCATTTTCCCCACTCGGGTGTTAATAAAATATTCAAGTGTCAACAAGGAGGCTGAAGAGCCGCATGCAGATCCGGAGCAGCGGGTTGCCAACACCTGCTCTACAATGTGTCAGTCCCATGACCGACTGGTCCAGGGTGCTCATTTAGGCTCGCAACCTAAATGAGCTGGGACAGACTCTAGCGTTCTGCCACAACCAGACCAGACAAGATAAGTGATATAGAATGGATGGATATATACAGTAAGTGTGTATAATGTATGTCAGTGTGCATGAGTCTGTACCACGCTGGCTCCCATGCTCGTCTGCCCACTGCCAAGCCATGGCATAGATGCAGAGACAGGCATCTGTGGTGGTGCAAACGGGACAGTGCTGGCCTGGGCAATGTTGGTGTGAGACGATCGGTAGTCAATGTCATCAGAGCTAGAAAGCAAAGCACAATTCTGACAATTCTGACATCGAAATAAAACATTTGAAGACAAATAAGGATCCATCAGACCTGCGTGATTCTTTATCAAAATCCTCTCCTATCCAAGTGTAGGGCTGCACTGCCACAAGCGTAGAAACATCCACCTCCTGGACATCATGGGTGGAGGCCAGCACTATTTCATTAGAGTTAGCCTGGAAAAGAGTGTGAGCAGGTTAGTCAAATGTCAACTAATGTCATGTTTCATGTCATTGTCAACCTATCTATATTCCGGTATATTTCCTCAGCATGAAAAAGAAAGCCTCAATGTCACCAACTTTACCTTGTTGATTGCAAATGCCATGATTATGTCAGACTCCTTGTGAATGATTTTTGCTTTGCCTCCTGGATAACCCAGATCTGCCTCCACCTAGATAAGTCAAAAAAGCAGACAGAATGTTTAAACAGTGGGTACCGGTATTTAGAAGCCGGTTATCAGAAACATTTCTAATTAGGAACATTAGTTAATTAGGAAGAACTATGGGCAACCTACTCTTTTAGCCAATTTTAGTCAACAAAATATATTATAACTCCAATTTATGTGAAAAGTAGCATCAAGAAGAAGCACATTCACAGGAAAAAAGTAGTTAAAGAAAAATCTGTCAGGGGCGCACAGTTAAAAGTCAGAAGTGGTTTGGTTTCCTCAGAGAAACCCTGCAAAAGTAGCATACAGTGTTGACAGTGAGCATGCAAGTAAAAGTATTATTATTTTATAACTAAACTTATTTTGTGTACCAAGTGATTTCAGGGAAGCTTTGATGCTTTTGTCTTCAAAAAAGAGAGAAAAAAAGGACATTTATCTTTTATTGGTAGGGATTGGATGTGATGTTATGACAGAGGAAAGCAAACACATCCCAGACGTGTGATAGATTAGCCTTGAGTAGATTTTATGCTTCCATAACCGCAGGAGCAGTCACTGTGAAACCAAGCTGGAGATGAGACTAGACTAATCTCATCAAAATTGTGTTCAGTAAATGTGTAAATGCATAATATAGTTGCTCCCTCAAGCTTGGCTATGCAGGGACTGCCCCAACCAATCAGGGACAGGATACTAGGCGATACTACCTTATTGAGACTGCTAGCTCCAGCTATGCAGATTGGGTTTACATGGTCCACATGGTTCTCTACAGACTATACAACACACATCGAGGCACAGAACACACCAACAACACAGCACAACACAAAACACATGCACGCAGGACAGAAAAATAAAACATGGGATGAAAAAAGGAAATCAAAAAGGCTGATTTTTGATGTATAAAATATACTGAGAATTCTTTGGTGAAGCCAGCTCATCAACATGCAGGAGGTGGGGGCTTGTCCGTTTTGGACGGGCATGCAATCATGAAAATGATCACATAATACACTACTGAGCAGTACAGCCCGACCGATTTATTGGCAGGCCGATTATGACGCATCACCGATTAATCAATATTGGTGAATATGTAACAGATTTTTTTGCTGCGCGGGGAATTTGTCGCTCCGTTCCTGTGTGTCTCTCTGTGCTGCTCCCTGCCCGAGTACACCCCCCCCAATTTATGTTCATGTACAGTATATATCCTATGTATATCAATGTTCTTATATATATATATATATATATATAAACATAAACATATCGGTTATTGGCCAATATAGCAAATATCGGCCAATACAAAAAATATCAGCTGATATATTTTTTCAGCCCCCAATATCAGTATCAGCATCAGCCCCAAAAATCCCATATCGATCGGGCTCTACTGAGCAGTTGAGTCAGCACACCACTAAACTGTCCTGCGCTGGACTAGAGGTGTCTGAAAAAGTCAAAGCAGGCATACTGACAAGAATAATATCAACATATAAATGCTCTGTGGGTACTTCTCAGTGTACAACAATTAAGGGATATGAAGGATGGGTTGGGCCCTACAAGCATGACATTTATTTGGACATCCGATCAGCTTTTATCTCCAGATGTCTGGCACTAATCAGTGGGTAAACTACATATGCTGTCAAAGGAATATGTAAAACTAAGAAATAAAGATACTGAATTAGCATATGCAAAAATAATTAAAAGTCCATACGTTATTTTCTAAATAGTAATAATCAATACAATAAATGAGAACTGTATTTTACAGCTTTTACGACTGCTGTAAACTGACACCATACCTGCCAAGTGACAGTAAATATAGCTACTAAAAAGGTAATTCGGGAGATTACGTTTGAATTTCTACGTTTGAATTTCTACGAATTTCTACGTATTTCTACGAATTTCTACAATAAGGAGGTGAGCAAAGAATGAATAAGCAAGAATTATGGTGTAGATTACTGTTAACAATCATAAAACAATGCCTGATTTCATTATCAGACCTAATGTAAAATAAGGAAAAAAAACATGTAGCACGCGAGCAGCTCACCTCGCTCTGCTTCCTTTTCTTGGTGAAGATATAACGAATTAAAGTCTCCTGGAGCACTTCCTGTTTTACCAGGAAATGCCACAGGCGTCGGGCTGGAAAAGACTGGTGATTCTTTGTCCTGAGAAAAATAAAATCATTAAATATGTTAGGTAGTTTATACATTCCTTGATATTATATCATTCCAATATCATCCCATATACTGTTGAAATTGATTGATCATGGGTAAGTATTCATTCAATTACATTCATGATGTACATATGTGTGTGTGCATGTGTGTATGCAGTGGTGTGCAAAAGTGTTTGCCCCTTTCCTGATGTGGCATGTCTGTCACACTTACATGTTTCACATCAAACAAATTGAAATTATGGATGACCCGATTCGATCTTCTGGATCGAGATCGGCTGCCGATCCGCTGTACTGTATTTTGAAGATCAGATAGTATCGGCCTCCACCACGAGATGGGGCCAATCCGGTTGCCGTATAACTCCAACACTATAGATGTGGTAATCGGCTTGAGGTCACAAACAGATGGCCAGACATTGTCCTTCAGGATTTTTTGGTAGACAGCAGAATTCATGGTTCCATTTATTGCAACAAGTCTTCCAGGTCGTGAAGCAGCAAAACAGCCCCAAACCATCACACTATCACCACCTTATTTTACTCTGGGTCCGATGTTCTTTTTCTGAGATGCGGCGTTACTTTTATGCCAGATGTTTTTCTCGTCAGACCACAGAGTATTTTCGCAAAGGTCTTAGGGATCATCAAGATGTTTTCTGCCAAAACTGAGATGAGCCTTAATGTTCTTTTTGCTCAGCGTTTTCGTGCTGAACTCTGCCATACAGGCAGTTTTTGCACAGTGTCTTTCATATGGTGGCGTCATGAACACTGACCTTAACTGAGGCAAGTGAGTTCTTTGGATGTTCTTTTGTGACCTCTTAGATGAGTCGTCGCTGCGCTCTTGAGGTAATTTTGGTTGGCCGGCCACTCCTGGGAGGGTTCACCACTGTTCCAATTTTGCGCCATTTGTGGATAATGGCTCTCACAGTGGTTTGCTGGAGTCCCAAAGCTAGGTCCTATTTAAGTGATTTCTTAATTGAGAACAGGTGTGGCAGTAATCAGGCATGGGTGTGGCTGGAGAAACTGAACCCAGATGTGACAAACCACAGTTGTGTTTTAACAGGGGGGGCAACTTTTTCACACAGGCCCGTGTAGGTCTGGATTTTTGTGTCCGTCAATAATAAAAACTTTCATTTAAAAACTGCATTTTGTGTTTAGTTGTGTTGTCATTGAATAATATTTAAATTTGTTTGATGATCTCAAACATTTAAGTGTGACAAACATGCAAAAAAAATTAAAATTAATCAGGAAGGGGGCAAACATTTTTCACACCACTGTATATGTATAAATATTCTCATACAAAAGGAGTAAAACACAATGATAGTCCCTGCTGTAGTAAAAGGGCATCTAAATCATTTGCTGATGTTGCAGTAATAAGGTGTCACAGCTAATGTTTATAACCTGCCCCAATGTCAGTGTGTCAATGTGATTGATGGAAGTCTTACTTGAAGGGAGTGTTGTCTGGCTCCAACATGGCCTTGTGTCGCAGTATGGCAGGACCACCTCCTGCACTGAGGTCGGTAGGGTAAGTGTTAATGTAGTTGGGGGGCGGGCCGTCAAATTTATTCATTGGGTCCAGTAGAAGCTGTTCCCAGTTCTCCAGGGTCTTCAACACAGCATTGGTAAGAGGCGAAGTGACTGGCAAGTCTGTAGCACACACAATTGACAAATGTGATGCTTAAATTATTTATTTAGACATACACAAGGAAATAAAACAGTATATCATGCAGGAGTGTAAACTTTGTTGCGTTTGTACCTGCAGAGTCGAGGCCAGTGATAGGCAGAAAATTCTTAATGCAGTTATGAACGAGTTTCACCATGACCAGGCGGATCAAAGCCCAGCTGGGGTGCCAAACAGACATTAAGGATAAAACTTAATTTGATGCACTGTTTCACAAATGATGCACCAGAATGACAGCCTACCTGTAGGAGTTGGGGTCAGAGTGCTCGGTTATTTGCGTGTCGGAAAGAAAGGCGTCATCATCATCATCATCATCCTCTGCTCCGCTTTCATCAGAGTCGCACAAAGCGTTGCTGTCTGACAGCGGCAGGAAGGGCTGAGAGGACAAATATTGAGGAGTGAGGGAAAGGAAGATGGATTAGTTGTATAACCATGTTGCATTATCTATCCATGTCCATATCATTTTTACTCCACTTGTTGTCGACATGGTGTTTATATTTGTATACTGCCTGTTATGCCTATGCATATTAACAGAACTGCAAACCTCGTTTTGTTGCAATGATATATGTCAAGTGTAATTCAATGACGATAACTGGATTCTATTCTATAGATTCTAATTGTGTCAAATGCCTTACTTTGGCCACAAAATAATCCCACATGCTCAGCTCTGGAGGAATGAACTTTTCTCTGTAAGTGGGTCTCTCTGTGGGCACAGGTGGTGGAGTGGCTGGTGTCTCCTTCACAGGGCGTCCAGGAACCAGCATCCTCATGTTGAATCTACGCCTGTACCGATCCACATCCTCTGCTGGGGCTTGAGGGAGCACCACTGGTGGACAAGACACAGCATCTTTCATACTTTTATAATACCAACCACGTAATCTGCAGTCTGTAAAATGCTGGAAAAGGATAATGAGGAGTTGACACTTCACTGTAATGGCAAACATCAGGAAAAAATGTCATCCACACTCTAAGCACAGCACACATCCACAATAGAACACTGACAATATACAGTACATCTGAGTAAAAAATGCACTATACAGACAGACATTCAAGATACTGTATATACACAGGGAAACATTCACTAGATTGTGCACAAACCTGCACCATTATCTTGGAGCACTATCACAGGCATTGCACCAGACAAAACAAGACAAGACACAAAACAGTAGACAGTGCAGTTAGACTAACACAGACACTACACACACATATTAGTGGAAGTCATTGTAGTGTATCACAAATATTGTATAGAGACAGAAACACATTAATAATGATGGTGACTTTGCTGAGAAAGACAAAGAATTAAACCAGTGACTGAATCCTTTTCTGTAACAGTGAATGTTATTTAGGATAACTACATGAAAGTGTGTACGGTACGTGGCTCTGTGTTTGTGAAATGTCAGCTATGCTCAAAAGCGCAGCGTTTTAATCCTGATTCCTATCAACAGTTATGGTATTAAGAAACTCTCTATTTTGCCTCTCGTCTCCACTTGGAGATATTTTCTACACTTAGAGTCTTAAATGCCAACATGTACTGCATCTTCCTCTCCCACCAAACACAATCAGAGCACAGATAAGTTAGGCCAAAAGAACTTCATTACTCCTCACAGGATATACCTGGTTTAGTTGCAGCTTCAGATTTAGTCTGGGGGGGCACAATTATGGCTTCTGCACCCACCTTGCTTGCCCCAACTGTCGCTTTAATGGCACAATAAGGACAACAGCATGAGTTGAGCATGGAGGACATTGCACGCACATGCGGTACAATCGACACACAAAACACACGTACGCTACAAACACACAAACTGCGTCGTGGCATATCCAAAAAAAACACTTCAAAACAAACAGGGCTGGCTGTTTTTAAATACAATCAGTTTAATCATGTGAGAAATTGAAGGGGGGAGTCAAACATCTGCAACAATGCAAACCTGCACATCTACCATGCACTTCAATCCTGCAAACCAGCACTGCAATCCACCAGCTTCTTACTCACAGCTGGTCTTAGTTGCTGGTGTCACAGTGCTGGGCCCACCGCTCCGTGAAATAGGAGGGGGGGACCGTTTGAGACACTGGGTTTCATTGAGAATGGGTTGGGGGGTTTGGGTGAGGCTGCCCTGCTCAGGTCTTCGTGTCTCCAGAGACTCATCTGGCCTGGCTGCCTCAAAATCAGCAGGCACTGGGGCACAGGGCAGACGGCACACTCACACAAAACACAACACATCTACAGCAGCAACTTTGGGCTCAGGGGAAGATTTCTGCAATTACATTGTAATCTAGAGGCATTAGGATGGAGCAAAAAGCAACAATGAGAAAAGGGGTAAGAGGAGAGACTACAGATGAGGTGAATATATGAAAAGACCAAAAGCAATAAAGAAACAACAAAGCAATAATTCTACCTGGTGGGGCTTCAGGCCTCTTTGGCTTAATAATGACTTTGGCTCCTCCTCCAAAGACAGCAGCCCACATGCGGTTGTTGAGAGGATGTGCAGCAAGGCGAAATAGTTCATTGCTGTTATGAGTGCCCAGGCCATGGATCAGCAAGGCTAGATAAACAGCCATGACTGCCTCACACAGTAGCACATTGAGCCTCGGCTGGTCCTCCTCCCTGGCAGATGTCAACAGTGAAATCAGGGACGATACACCTAGAGAAACAAAACACACACACACACACACACACACAACAGTGTATCTGCTTAAACAAGTCCAAATAATATCCAAAAAACAAAAATGCTGTCTCTGCACAATATAAAGCTGATTTACTAAGCATTAGCATCATGAGCACGATCTGTCTTTCTGTGTCCTTTCCAGAGGCCATGAAGCTCCTATTATAGAACACCATCTGCCTCTTTGCATAAACACAGACTTCCTGCTTTGTGCTGCTCATCCTCTTCCTCTGCTTTTCATATTTTGTCACAATGACGTTGCGGATGGTCTCTTGTAATCTCTTGTAATCATCTCAATAGCCACAACTAAAAATTACGTTGACCAAAATTAGTTCAATTTAACACGGGATAAAAATATGAATTATTTGCTCTTTTTACCTGGCCACTGGGCAGGAGCCGAGTTGGGAGTTACATGTTCCTCTATGCTTTCTGTGCGCAGTCGTTTCCTCTCACTGAGCAACAGGCCCTGGTACACCATGCCAGTAAACTGGTTGGCCTCTGTCTGGCTGCTGCACAGTTAATAACAGAATTAAAATGTAAGCATGCCATTAGCGAATCAAACTTGTACAGATTTTTTTTTCCTAGAGTAAAAAAGAATATTTCTAATCAATCCAATTTGTCTCCTCTGTGAATGGCATCACTGCACTGAGGCGGCACATAAAATAAGCCTGTAAACATTAAAATGCATGAGAGAGAAAGAGAGAGAGAAGATGATAGGGTACCTGTAACTATGGCTGTCGCACAGTGCCTGATAAATGCAAGCAGACAGAGACGCTGCTAGTGTGTGTAGGGCATTTACCTGAGGAAGAGAGACACAATTCACTTTTCTGCATTTAAATTAGGTAAAATTATGCAAATAAGTCTAAGCGACTGCATGGTTAGATTTAAGTTCTGACCCGGTCATCTGTGATATCTGGATGTGGCGGAAGCTCCATGAGGGTGATGGTGTGGAGGATATCATGAATGTGATTGCTTAGGTGAAGCACGGGATTGGCTATGACTGTCTTGGTGGGTGCAATGCAGGCTGATAGCAGAGGCAGGGTGGTTGGCAGAGGCAGGGGAGATTGCAGCTGTTTCACTGTGATCTCCTAAAAAGGAAAAAATATGAAGATTCTTTATTTACTGAGGCAAAAAGAGTGATCTGCATGAATCAAGTTCCCAACACCTTGGATACCTTATCCAATGTATGAATAAGTACCTGTTGACTCTCCTGAAGAAGGAACAGGAGCTCCATCCGCACAGAGGTTACTCCTCCTCCCTTGGCCCCATGGAGACTGCAGTAAGAAAGAAAGACCCTAAGCAGTGCCTGGTTCTTTCTCAGCCAAGCCTTGCGCCTCTCTGAGTGCTGCTGCTTAGCTTGAAGACGCCGCCGTTCCATTTGATGACGCTCATAGGCCCCGGCGTCTGTTCTCTCCAACATGTCATCCGGTATGTCCACTGATGCTGCTCGCTCTGCCCAGTGCTCTGCCTCCGACGCCTCCTCCTTCCCTTCTACCTGCATGTCATTATAAAATCATGAAATGTTTATATCACTCTCAGTGGTTTCATATATGACATGAAAAATGTGCCATACTTTACCTTGTAGTTACAGATGTTATGCATGGCTGCAATCTCCTTTTCCAGCCAGCTGTAGAGCTGAAAACGAAGCTTCCCTCCATCTACCTCAAAGCCTGTGGCTAATGTGCGAAGCTCTGTCATCAGGATTTTCAGACAGGCGCGGAACTTCAGCTGCTCAGCTATCACGTCCACTTCAGACTCACCCTTAGACATAAAGTGAATTGAGGTAAGCCACAGTTGCAATTTTATTGTTGCAATCACTTTGAATAGTTACATTATTTAGTACCGCTTACATTTCATACCTAAACACGGTGTCTGTGAGTGATACTGATTTAAATTTGTCCACCGCAATTTGCAGAATTCTAGACTTAAAAAGGAGTGTAAAAGAGTCTTACTTGCAAATTGCAGACAATAATTTTTTTAAAATCCTGATTTACTTACAGAGCATTGCTTTACAGTGATACATAAAATTATATTTTAGCTAGGTTACTCATTTTAAATGTGGCCTATTTCAATACCACAACTGAACAGTGTAATAAATTATAGAAGCATTATTGCTGGTTTTAATGTATTTGTCCAACCTGTGAGTCATCTCTTTGTTTGGATTCAGAAGTACCCTCTGCTTTTGTCTCAGTTTCAAGTTTCTTCATAGTTAAACAATCATCATCATCATCTTCATCCTCTTCCTTATCATTGCCCCAATCCAGCTGTAGCTCTTCATCTTGCAACTTGATCACAGGTTGGCTCCAGTCGAGGCCCCCTTCACTTTCATTTCCTCCCCATGCAGGGGCAGCAGGTGAAGCCCAGTCCAGACCTGTGCTCTCTTCCACTGGCTGGGTTGAGTTTACATTAGCCTTGGAGGAAGCTTTGCTGAGGGGTGATGAGCATTTCTTGGTAACTTTGGGAATCTTGGAGAGCACCTCCAAGGCCAAAACTGGGCAACCCACCTGTAGGGGATTCAAATAATTGTTATGGCTAATGGCTAAATATCTGTCGTCTTAAGTATTTTATCATCTTTACAGTGTGTAATAGTCAATAAAAAGTTCAAGACTGCCAGATCAGTGAACTCACCTTGAAATGAGCATTTGCAGTAGTGAAGAACAATTTGCGCTCTATAAGGTTGATCTCAACTGCACTGCTCTTTTCAGAAGTGAGACCCACAGTTGCTGCTGTACCCTCTGAACTTGCAAAGTGGCGCCGAATGATGAGAGGATGTGTTCTTAGATAGTTGTAGAAACTGAACACCACAGGGTTGCAAGATTTGACCATCACATCTAAGACAGGGGGTAAAAAAAGTAATGGAAATGTAAGAAATATGTAAGTAGAGCAAATAATGCATACAGTAATGAAAAGATACATGTATTTTAGTTTTTGTGAACAAGTGAGTTTTGGAGTGTTTCAAATCAGCTCACCAGGGTTATCATCATCTTCTTTGGGAATGCGCTCTAAGAGTGTGTCCAGGGCTTGGGTGTAATTCTTCATGATCCAGTATGCAATGCTACGCAAGAACGGGTCAGGGTGAAGTCTAGAACAGTGGTAACCACTCCCGTCCCTGTTACAACCAAGAACCTTCTCATAAAGGAGGCCTTGGCAGGTGGATGAGCTCTCAAAGTCTGCTTCATACAGCCTTGCCACTATCATGGCTAACTGGAGATCCTCCATCTTCTCCATCAACACCTACACACCACAAAATCGCAGACAGTAGATAAGAAGCTGGTTAAAATTCCATCTTAAGTACATGTTTATTCATTGAATAACATAAATGGTTCAATATAATATTGCTGAGATGTTTCTCCAGGTTTCAGAGACATGGAGATGAAAAAGGCAAAGCTCACCCTGAACTCACTTTAAAAAGTGTTGTGTTTTCCTCTCTTTCCTTTTTGGGCTATCTATGTTTTGACTATGTGCTATGACAAACACTGGCCAAGGAAAAATATGTGCACATTTAATGCATATTATCAGTATAATTTAGACTTCTAAGATGTGATGTAATGGCTTAGCAGAATAATCACAGATACTAACAACAAAAAAAAGCCCCCATTGTGACACATGCAGTTTTATATACATACTATATATTTATGAAATGTACTCTATGAACAAGAAATAGAATGGACTATAACTACTAATCACACATGCGACACATGTGAGTTATTCACACCTCAATGGCGTCTTTGAGTGATCCAGCAAGCAGGAAGAAGGCGGCTGACTGTTCAAAGCGTTGCTTTCCCAGCAGGGAGAAAGCATTTTTTAGAGCTGCCTTTCGCCAGCGGTCTTCACTGAAATTGTTCTTGAAGAACTGAGTCATCTTCTCATCATGCTGGGACCTGAGACAAACAAACTATTGAACTTGATATCACAATCACTTTTTCTTAAGGTAAACTTTGTGTTATGTCAATTAAAAACCAAAAAAATACAATAGCTGATTTTAAAAAGCTGATAAAAATCAAGAGTCTTACCTGAAGAGTCCCCAAAGGACAGCCTTTTTCTTCATGGCCAAGTAGAAGAGAGCAGCATCTAAAGGGTCATTGTGCCTCTGGAATGCAGCTTTGCCCAACTGATAATTTAGAAAAAAAAATAATTATTACTAAATAATTGGTTCAGATTTTACAATGGACTGATAGACTGAACCTATTAACAGTCCCTAATAAAACTACGTTAGTTTTCCATAATTTTATTGTACAATATTTTAGAAGTTTCAGGAGACAACTGTTGAAAATTTTGAATCATTTGTGAGGGCAAAACAACAGTAATCAAAACCTTTGTATGTTAAAGCCAATTACATGCAATTATTTTAGGTTGGCTTTTATTTTAGTCATGATGAACAATTCGTGTTCTTGTCCATCCATCCATTTTCTATGTCGCTTATCGTCATTAGGGTCGTGGGGGTACGCTGGAGCCTATCCCAGCCAACTTTTGGGCGAGAGGCGGGGTACACCTGGTTGCCAGCCAATCGCAGGACACACATAGACAAACAAACGGTCACATTCATACCTTTGGACAATTTAGAGTCGCCAATTAACCTAACATGCATGTTTTTGGAATGTCGGAGGAAACCCCACAAACGCACGTGGAGAACATGCACACACGCAGAGATGCCCAAGCCAAGATTCGAACTCAGGTCTTCCCGAGCTGATTGTGTGGCCGACATGATAACCACTCGGCCACCGTAGGTTTCCCAAAGTAACCAATATGGTTCTTAGGATCTAGTTCTGGATGCACCTTTTCCACCATTTTCCTCAAGGTGTTGATGTTGCGTATCCACCAACCGACACCTACAGCTCGGAGTTCAGACCACTGTGGGTCACCTCTCTGCATGGCTGGGATCATGTTCAGCAGCTCCTCCTCTGCCTCAGAGTGGAAGGCCCATGCAAAGTGGCACGTTGACAGACCTAACGTGGTTAGATAGAGCAATAAGATGAGTGAAAGCTATGTGGAAAAAAACCTGAGGATTAAAGGAACTGGACAGTTCTCATGGTAGTAGCTTAGTTTCATTTTAAAGTGTTGCACTTTACCCTGGTGGAGAAGCTGCATGCGATAGAGCGGTGGCAGAGAGGTGAGCAAGCATGTATGAAGACGCATGGCCAACAGGTACCTCAGTCCACACTCATCCAGAGCCTCACCTCCTAAAAACACACAAGGTAGCTGTCAACTTGTGTCTTTTTAACTACAGAGAGCAGGAGATCTCTGTTTTAAAACAACCATGTCACAACAATGTCCTTTAGTACCACTACAGTTTATGTATTCCTGTCAGTCAGCGACTCCTGTCCCTGAACCTTCTTACCATCTTTGTGCTTACTTAGCACTGGAACAATCTGCTAATGTCTTCTCCTCAAAAGACTAAATAAGAAGGATTATGCATTAAAGGAAAAGACAAAAAGATAAGGAATAAGGGATGTATGTTTATAAACAGCTACAGAGCATAAACAATGCTGTTTATATCACATAACGATTTGATGGCTGAAGATTACCTATGTTAAGGAACACACAATCAAGAGAACGGATGCTAAATGTAATATTCATAACCTTTAGCCAACCCAAACACAGTATGATCTCTAACCCAGGGTAATAGCTCCTAGCAAAAGACAATACAATAATACATTATAGAGCTACTCAGCAGTATTAGTGTCTGTGTGTAAATAGTAACTGTAATTGTATTAACCTCATCACAGTCAACATGGTTTTCTTTTCACTCTTGAGTATGGACAGCCACCACAAAATGACCATTTGGTTTTGGTTAGAATATTTCACAAATACATTTGAATGACGCTACAAAACATTGAAATCTACTGTGGTCTACACCAGTGCTTCCCAGCCTTTTTCGTCTTGTGTATCCCCACAGCTTTTTGTCATACCATGAGTATCCCATCACTCATACGTGTTAATAATTCTCCAAAAGTAGAATGTAACACTTATGATTTTCGCGCAGCTGTGCCACAGGTTATTGTCTCCGTGAGGAAACTAGTTGCAGCACACACATTCCATTTCGTTGTCTGACTTAATAAGAAATGACTAAGAATATTTACTTATCTTGTAAATTAAATGTTTCCACGTTCCCCCCTGCAATTTCCTGACATACCACTAGGGGTATGAGTACTACTGGTTCGGAATGACTGGTCTACACAGCTTTTCTAAATATAAAACAATGAATCTGTCTAAATTTAAACAGTGTGTGTTTCACAGTGTACAACAAAAATATAACACCACATTGACACAAATAGGGATGTGCAAGTACACCACTATCTGTATCTGCATCTCACAAATCAAAATGATCTGTATCATCGTCTGTACTCGGAAGTGGGCAGGGCCCAGGAAGTAGGAGTGGTTTAACCAGAACTGGGTGGGGCTTAAATCGGTACATTATTTTAAGTCCAAATTTGACATGGATTGATCAGAAGTTGCTATATTTATTGTTTATTATTCTGCTATATGTGTAATGTGCATGAGTGTAAGTGATCTGTAAGACTATTATTTAATTATTTTTTAATGATCGGTGTGAAGTTGGTGATTCATGCAAACATGCAGTGATGGCAAACAGGGAAATACTCTGTCAGCCTTGTTCACTGTAGTTTTCTCAAAAGCACCGCATTCAGTACGACAAGCAAAATTTTCCAACTGACTTTATATCACCAGCCAAATTAGAAGCGAGCAGACAAAAAAAATAAATAAATTCTGGCAGTGACCGATGCAACACGAGCAGTTACAGCTCTGTCTTGTCAAATGCGCTATGTACGCAATGACACAAGTTTTCCAAGTAGCTTTAGATACAAGCTGAGCTGAGGAAACCCCCCCCCCCAACACACACACAAAAAAAACTGTCCGGAGTGGAGGCAGTGACCAACGCGACAAGAGCCGTTTTTAACTCTGTCTTGCATCACATGCTCCTCTCTCTGGCTGTAGGGAATCTGTCTAGGGAGGGGCGGTTGCTGTGTGTGACTGGCCAATCACAGAGCGTGAAGAGTGAATACATAAGTAGTTACCCAATGAGGATTTTCCTTCATCATGATTACGGATAATGACGAGCTGTACTCGGAAAAAATGCATTGTCATTAACGGCTTATCCCTAGACACAAACATTTCAAACCTGTGTACTGTTGGTCAGTGGAGTTGGTGACTTCAGCACTGGTAGTTGCTACTGTGTCAGCCAGGGCCACCAAGAACATTTGCTCAAGTCGTGTCAGTCCAGGGAGGCTGGAGTGCATAAGGTGACTGGACAACACCTAAACAAACACAAGATATGTTTGGAGAAGAGCAGTGACATGATGATGCTTGATGTCTATCATTGCACAGCAATTACTGTGTTGTTACACCATTACAATTCAATTCTTCAATTCTTGAAGGTGGGAGCTGCTTCACAATACCTGTGCATGCTCTGGTCCAAAGTAGGTTGGACCATACTGGGAAAGGTTGATAACGCGAGACTTCTTCTCTGGTTTATCAGTTGCAAAGTTCACAAAGTCGTCTGTGGTGACTGTTGGCACCTGAAAAAAGAGTAGGGCAAGTATTGAGTATAAGATGGTAACATAGTTGGATAATGGGAGAGTACTGCCAATGAACTCACAAGAATGAAGAGTAATAAATGTTGTAGTGTTTAGACATGGCATTGACAATAAGATAGAACATAACATAGTAGGATAATGGGTGAGTGCTGACAACGAACTCACAAGAATGAAGAGTAATGAGTGTTGTAGTGGTCAGACATTGCATTTTGTACATAGTGGTTAAAGACTCTTCTTCCTTGTATTGCTTCTTGAAATCGCTCATCTTGATGCTTTGTTTGAGTTCCTTACTCAATTTGTTCCATAATTTGATTCCACATGCTGAAATGCCGTGGGTTTTTAGCATTCTTGCATATACGTGTTTTAAGTTTAGTTTTGCCCTGAGATCATATTTCTCCTCTCTTGGTGAAAAGTATTGTTTGATAAAGATAAGATAAGATCAAATAAATCTGTATTGTCAATCAGTCTACACAATCAAATGACAAAATATGTGTTATTATGTGAACCAACCTGGAACAGGTCAGCATATTGGTCATCAGTAGACTTCTGCCCTGCCTCACCATTGGCCACTTTGGGTCCTTTGACAACTTCTTCTGCCCCCTTGAAAGAAGTATCTTCATCGGCCAGCATGAGCGCATACAGTGGAAGTGGGGGAATGGAGTTGATTTCGGTGTAGTCCCGCCCCCCATCACGACCAGCCACAATAGTGTCTTTTGCTGTGCTGCCTGTCACACTGATGGTTCGGGACAGATGTCTCCTGGCTCCTCCCTCACCTGCCTCCACATCCCTGACCACAGCGACCTCCCCAGCAATACACTTCACCAAATGAGCAAGAATGGCCTGACAAAGACAACCAATGGCATATAAATTGCACCAGGAAAATGCAGAGTTAAATAATAGACCTATTTTGGACATACTACAGGATGAGAACGACTCAATGAGGACGACTCACCTTGGCACGACGAACCTTTCCCAAATCCATGAGTTCAAGCAGTTGTGTAGGATGATACTGGGGTAGAGTTGGAGACAAGGAGTGAGCTGCTTCAAAAAGTCCACCTTCTTGAAGTCCAGCTGGGGCACGGAGTGCCTCATCTACTGCAGTGCTCCCTTCAAACACACTCTTAGATCTGGCTCTCCCTTCAAAGACTGAAGAAGAAGCTGTGCTTTGACCTCCAGCAATGTCTGCTGACGACAAGTTGCTCTCCTCTCCCTCACCAGGCTTCTTGTCCTGGTGCCACTGGGCATACACATGCATCTCACAGTCCATGCCCACCACCAAAATGCCATCCCTCACCCAGGACAATGATACTGGCAGAGAAGGCGTGCCATCCACAGAGGACAGCAAGTCCACGGCCCGCAGCAGGATCCAGCGAGAGCGGATCCCCTGTTTAATACTGCCCCCTAGAGGAAGGGTGATAACAGCCACACCCTCTTTGCTGCTAGTCTGTTCGTTGACCATGCCAGAGATCCGGCCGTACATCAGAATGTTGGATCCAACCCCCACAGTGAGGATGTGTGATCCGTCTTCTTTTGACAACCAGTCCAGGTGGACATAGTGCTTGATGTTAGGTGAGTTGTGGTCTCGGCTCATGTACAGGTCAGATCTGGTATGGAGAAAAATTTATTTTGACCTATAATACACCTAATAGCAGTACAACAGCATGTGGAATATGTTATGTGCCATCATGACCTGCTGTAGACAAAGAGGTTGGAGTCCACACTGACTCTCGGGTCCAGGGTTGCTGAGGGTCTGTTGAAGTCATCCAAGTGAAGTGTTTGCTCCAAGACCCACTCTGAGCCACCAGTAGATTCACACTCATAAATAGACACGTGCATGGAGAACTCCTCTCTAGAAATCTGTAGGAAAAGTTGTGCAATGATTAAAACTAAAATTAAAATCTATTGTGATACAATAAACAACCTCTGCTGTGCATAAGGTTTGTGAAGATGCTCTGTTAGCAACTTGAAAAGTACCGGTTATACATTATGAAGAATTATTTAATTAAGAAATATTTATTTTAGAACACATTAATATGCATGTAGTATTTTTGGTGACAATTTTACAATAGTATTTGTACCTTGATAAATGAAACTATCATCTGCTTGCATGTATTTTTTGTATTGGTATTTTTATTAGAATTGGGGCTGCAAATGAATGTTTTCAAAAGTACACTACTAGTGCAATGGGTCATTCTTGTACTGTACCTGTCCTTGGCGTGGCTGTTTAAAAGCCACAGCCAGCCTACCAATGTAGGAGCATGACACAGCAACAGGTCGCCCCGACACAAACACGGCACTGTTATTGTCTTCCTCCTCGTTCATTAGCGCCCACGGCTCCCAGCGGTACACCCGCTTGTCCTGGTCATTGTCACAATCTCCATCATCACCCTCTACAGCACAGCACCAAAACCGCACTCGAGAGTCAGAGCAGGTAGTAACAATCAGATATGGAGCCAGGCACACTGGGTAGATGGAGGAGGAACTCAGATGACCTAAAACAAGGAAAATGGATGCGTTAGAAAAATAGGAATAAACTAGTACATGATCAGCTGCCTTATTCTTTTACATTGTGCAAAAACAAAATGATGTTCATACTTACCAGCAGAAGGTGTGGCTCTGGTAACCTCCACCCCATGGGGCAAGTCGAGTCGCTTGCTGTACACCAGTTTGGAACTGAGAATGAGTTTGCTGGCTGATTGCAAATTGGCCGTGGAGGCTGAGCGTGGGAGAGGCCTAACTGGTGAGGTTTCTGGAGATGAGTCAGCATTCATAACTTCATTGGGAACCATTAGCTGGCTCTGAAACCTATAATCTTGGTTCAGATCATCTGGACACAAAAATACATCAACATTAAAGCTGGCCTTCACACATACCTAAGCTATGAAGCTGGCCTTCACACATACCTAAGCTATGAAGAGTTAATGCAGAACACCACAACAATTCAGTACTATAAAGAAAAACAATGTTTGTTTTACAACAAAGATCTGGTGCCCTCCTCTTACCAACACAAGCCTGAACAGACTGTAGATGCAGGTGCCACATTTGTAGTACAGAGTTCCTGTTGAGATCCTTTTCTATCACCACCAGGAAGAATTTCTCAGAAAAAGGAGGAGGTTGGTAATCTGGTTTGAGCAAAATTGGATTAATATAGTCTTTTCAAAGCATGTTTACAAAATTACAGAAAGTACTATGATTTGTAGTAAGAATCAAATGGCACACCTTCACCTGACGGAAAGGCAGTTGTGTATGTGTCTGGTTCCTTCTGTGGTTTGTAACCGAGAATAAAATCCTCTTGGAAGACATGCAGCAGCTGGGTGTTGGCACCACACTGTATTTGACATAGAAATAAGATTTTTTTTTATGTTTCGTGTAAACAGTTTCAGCATTTAGTCAAATGTTAAGAAAAATAATAAGTAGCAGCTTGTCACCTGGTTTGTAATGACATCCAGCTCTATAATACAGCCAGGTCTGGCGGTGGACTGCTGGCTGACGATGTTGAACACTTCCCCTACTAGTTTCTGAATGGTGGCATACATTAAAGAAAATGTAAACATAAATAAAATGTGGTGAGTAATTTTGCTGTGTAAATTATATGCATACTATTCTGCAAAAATACATCAAAGCTTTAAAATTGTGAATACAGGTTATATGCTAATTACAGGAATTATGTTTTACTAGTGTTATCAATGTATTTGACAGCCCACAAAATATCTTTACATTTAAACACAGGAAATGACAAGTTATTACGAATTACCATATCACAAGTGGCATTTGTGTGTGCTAGTCCACTCACAGATGTTTCTGGATCTGACAGTTCATCTAGTAGTTTTCTGGCATCCACCACAGCTTGGTAGAGACGCAGGTTTTTACCATCTGATGCCACAAAGCAGGCGCTGGCACTATTACAGTATGTTCCTGAGGGACGCAAAACCAAGTTCGACTGTTTTCAGCACGGTATATTGATACAGACTGATAAGGCTGCAAAATACTTGTACATACAGACAAGATTCATTCTAGCTGATAATAAGATGAGGTAGTGAATTTTGCATATTACAGTGAACCTGTGCATAGCATCAAATACACTCCAAAATACCATGTGTGCATAGGTGAACCCAAATATCACATTACACTCAAAGCCCAGGTGAATTTGTTAAAACATACATTGAACATTGCTTTTTAGTCATTTTTAACAACTGAACTTGTGTTGAGCATGTTTGCTATGTTTACCAAGCACAGAGCTGGGGACAAGTGAAGGTAGCCAAGCAACATTGCTAAAAGCAGAGGTGTGCAGAGAGTTGATACGGGCCAGTTCAGAGACCCCTCCAGTGCATGATAGGGGTCCAATGTGGTCCACTCTCCACAAGATGAGCTCACTATATATGGCATTGGGGTCATGGAAGGTCCTTGTTGCTGCATTACGAAGCTGCTTCCTATTAAACGACAAAAAAAAGTTTTAATGACTCTTTAATCTTGTTGCTTTGTCTCGCTCGTGGTTGCTCCATTAAGTGCTTTGTTATTCTGCCTTGTTTTCTCTGTTTACCTAGGAAGTCCTTTTGGCAGGGGAAAAGTGGGAAGTTGCTCTCCTTCCATGCTCCCAGGAGCTGAGGGAGGCGTGAGCAATGCATTATGGTGTGAGGAGGTGAGCAGCAATGGCAGCACTGTGTGACAGGCTTGGTCATTCAGATGGAAACGGTGGCCACAATAGCGAAACTTGTGGGATACGGTCAATACATTTGAAAATGCAGAGCGCTCAGCAAATGTTACAGCCCACTGGAGTCACAAAGTCAACAAGAGATTCGGAGGGAATTGTTAATATACACCTAATACACAATTCATAAAGTTATTAGCCATTTTTGCAACCATGCAAATGTTGCACTTTGTTCAAACCTGGTTGAGAGATCCGTCAACATGCTTGGAAACCATCATGACAGCTGGACTGATGCCAGGTTTGGGGTTAGAAGAAGGGGCCAAAACAGGTGAACTAAGGCCAGCCGAAGCTGAGGCAGAGTGAGAGACATGTTGAACCATCTGTCCGTGTTCACCTGTCCTGGGACTCTCCCTCTCTGTCAAAGTACAGGCGTACATCAAGATGTTCTTACTCAGTGAGTTGGCATCACCTGTAGGAAATGCCACAGGTATACGAGAGGAGAAGGACACCTGTAGTGAGAGTTGGAAGGAAAGAAAACCCAAAATCATTTCAACAGACAGAATAATAATTACTCACCAGCCATAACACTGTCAAGGGGGGACCTTACATTTACTTTTACTGTGCTGCATCATACAGACCTATACTGATGAGATAATTCTAATATTATGGTTACCTTATTTAGTTTCAAGAAAGAGGAAAAACCTCATCTAGTATGATACAATGCAGTCATTCCCCTGCAAAATACACCCACAATAATAGCATTGGATTTTATTTTACTTTGCAGGTGAAGCTAATGTGTCCAGTGTCCTGTAATTAAATATTGATTAAAGGATACAAGCTAATAATTACGTTCATGCTTTTCATGTACATTTGTGTAAAATTGAAAGCAGTACTTTCTTTTTCTTATTAGTAATTATATTCTCACCTGAACCTGTCTAAAGATGCCTTGGTTGAACTCATCTAAGTACTTTACATGCCAAACCAGGAAAGATCCATCAGTTGGGTGGATCGTGAACAGCATGTCAGGACTTTTGTTCCACTCTGTGGTTAGGATCTCCATCTTCCTCTCCAGCAGCATTGAGGGCAAAGGCAAGCTGGAGCTGGATCCTGGTGAGGATGCCTTTGTACTTCCCTGCTCCCCTGGCTCCTGCTCCTCCCCATGCTCAGATGAGGCTTTGTCAGACATCTCATCCAGGTCTATAAATTCAAAGAAAATGTGCTTAATCAATGGCTGCATCTTTATGGGATGTACACTGGTCTGGTTGAGGTCCTTACCAAAGTCAAACTTCATAGGAGATCCTTCAGGGTCGAGAGAGTATTCTGTCACATGGTCTAACTGCTGTTCAGAGAACTTTCGGAGCTGTAGCATAAAAAGATCCATAGAGGAAGTAAAGCTTAGGTCCTTGTTATTGAGCCAGTGAACTACAAATCCTCCTGCCCCAGTGCCATCATCTGCGTTGAACAGTGCAGAATCTGCCAGCATTGATGGGATATCTGATAGAGAAAAAGAAGTGTGAATAGGAAGAAGATAAAGTTTAATCATTGAGACAGAGTCAATCAATACATACGGTTTAACTACATATAACTAATAGGACTATAACTTGATCTAAGGTGAAGACAGATACTTCTGAGAAAAGGCTACCTGTGTTGGGGTTAATGCTGGCTGAGATGTGGAAGTGACACAAGGCATTGGCATGATGTGCGATATGGCGGTGAGTGTGTGCATCCTGCGTGCCAAGCTGAGAAGGGAGCAGCTCACTGTGAGCTACCAGAGCAGATGATCGTCGCCTTCCCCGGCGCAGATGCTTCAGGTGGTGAATAGACTGCTCAAACAAAGCAAAAATATAAAAATGGTAAAAACTCAATGTATGCTATGTTGATAAAATGTTTGTTTTAATTAATTATTTATGGTCAGGTCAATAAGCCCATGTTGGATACCTCTAAAGCATGCTGAATTTTGTCCTTGTTGCCTGCCAGGCCTGGCAAGCTGGAGCTAAATGAGTGTGTGTTCTCAGATATCTGCCCCCCAAGCAAGCTATCCTCTGGAAGCAGGGTCTCAGACCACAGCCTGCACACACCATCCTCACAGGATGTCAGCAAAACATTGCAAACAGAACCCCTAAAGGACATATAGAGAATGGAGTTTATCTACACAACCAACAATGTTCTTTTTAACAATGCTGTGGATATACATTTAAAAAAAAAAACACATTAACATTAATTAACATCAACAGCCAAATGTGGCACTGCCATGCCGTACCCAAGCAGTGTTTGTTCCTTACTTGGGCATGTACTTGCTGGTCTTCCTCCAGGACATACCAGTGACGGAGCGGGGATGGGCCAGGTAAACAAAAGAGAAGTGAACAACAGGTGGCTTTTTATCCGAAGGCTCCTGGACCACCACTGCAGAACGCCAGCCAGTGGTGGGATACCACACTTTGAGTAAACAGTCATCCTGCATACACAAACACACAGATACAGATATTCAGCTTGGTTAGTAAATTACAAGCAATTGTTTAATATTTTGTAGTTGATTGTTCCTTGCATGATTAAGGTACCTTCCCAACTGTTGCAAAGTATTCTCCATCAGGGGACCACTTGGCAACGTGTACCGATGCAGCAGTCCTGATGGGCAACAGTGACATTAGCTTTAAGCACAGGAAAGACTCACTCATGGCTATCACATGAGCAATTTTGTGTGTGTGTTTTTTTGGGGGGGGTTCAAGATTCATCCAATGCATAACAAAGCTTTCACTTCCCAAATCTGGTGGCTTTACTGAGCAAGCATTTTGCCATCAGAAGATGACATTTACTGCTGAGGATCTTCAACTGATGTTAATTTTAGTCACATCATATGATTCAGCCATGAACAAACTTTCAGTTTGAAGCACTTTATAATTGCTTTAGAATTATATCAAACAACAGAGTTTTTACCTGAAAAAATAGGGAAATTGTGTCAATATTAAAAAACACTTCATAAGCAGCTTCTCATTTTTAGAATAATTCAAACTACTGGTATGTAGATTTTGGGCTCTATGTTCGTCAGACCTTAAGAAAGAAACAAAATGGCTTTTTTAGACGCACTTGCACTGCCAGACACAGTTCCAGTCATTGAGAACTGGGTGGGGCTTGTCCTCAGTCGTCTGCCCATCCTCCTCCTCGATAAGGGCGTCTGCCAGTGGTGGAGCCCACAGCTGGAGCCTCTCTGTTGCTGCTAGGATACGGTTCCCTGAGGACACAATAGCATGAGGTGACACACCTCACGGCCCAAGTTGATAACTAAAGAACACAGAGCATCATGCACACCATGGTGGTTACATAATGCACACGTTCCAGACAAACTGAGGGGGTGTGGGAATACAAGTAGTGTACGGAGAGGATTAATTTAGTGAGGAAAACAACCGAACAATCAGTCGATTTAATCACACAGAAAGCATTAGCATACCCTGTGGGTCCCAGGCCAGATTGTAGGTGATGGCATCAAGGAAGAACTGCCCTGTCTTTTGCCACTGACAGTTAAGCTGCTGTTAGTGACAGGAGAGTGACACACACCATGCAACGTTATTGGCTCACTAGCCCACTTCATTGTATCGTATTTTAAAGTGAACTAGTATATTTATAAAACAACTGTTACCATGCCTACCTTGTGGCGTTTGTTTGGGTTGGCAGAGAGTGGTTCAAAGATGCAGACTGTGTTTCCGTAGGATGCAGCAATCTACAAATATCCAAGGTATCACAAATTACAGTACAAAGAAAATCTAATTATCAGCTTTAAAAAGTTAAATCAAAAGAAGAAATGTTTGAAACACACTAATATCACACTAGAAAATGTATTCAAAAATAACGAATAATAGGTCAAATTCTTTAGATCAATACTATGCTTGGATTCATGATGCTGAATACTGAAAAAGGATGAGAATTCCCCCTCCACCAAAAATACAGTATACGAAATTAAATACTACGAGAGTAAAGCATCAATCACTTTCAATCTTTTTTCCTATCCTCAGTCCCCCATCTGCTGCCACTTCAGTATTGGCCAAATTTTAAGAGTTTCCAACAAACTGCTTTTGCTGCTTGCTTCACATTTGTGGTTTGTTTGTACAGGTATTGTAGATATGACACCAACCGCTGAAGTTGTAGAGGTGAGTTGTGGATCACTGTCTCCATTGCAGCCTCTAGTCTATGCTCTTCTATTAACATGTTGTGTGTATTTTTATTGAAACATTGGCCAAGCAACTCTCTCGGTGGACTATACATGGTGGACTTACTGGACTCCACTGGCTCAATACATGAGCAAATTCATGTCTAAATTAACTTTTAGATTAACTTAAATCCAAAATACTGATACCTATTAAAGTATAATGCATAATTAATCCCACTGGATGAAAAATAAAACCAAAAATGTGTAGGAGAGAGTGAATCTGAGTGTGATGGCCACACTTACCCTGCCAAGCTGATGGGAGCACTCCACACAGCCCACCTGGATGTTCCCATTCTGAGCTCCCGGGATTATCTGAACACACTCGAAGTCGCTGGCCAAGATCACTACATCGCAACCTGAGCCGTAGGCCTGAAAATGAAGATTTCTCTATTAAAATTAAGCCTTATTTAACATAACAAGAAGATAGAATTAATAATAAATCACTGGAATATGTAGAAAATCGATTGGCATCTGGATCAAATTAACAACTAAATAGTAATTATTATAATAATTGTACCTCGCAGAATAAAAATGTATAATGATAGGCTAATTGAGGTCACATATGGCACATACTATTTTCTAATCCTCAGTGGTCAGATCTGTGTTCAAATTTGACTTATGAACAGCAAGGTGAGCTTAAATAAAGGCAACCGTGGTGTGTGGAGAGACGCAGCAGAGGCACATTGTAAACTGGCCTCACAGCAGCACAGCACTGTCAGAGTGGCGGCTTATGTCTTTCATTATTCAGGAGAACAGGAGGAGACGTTGGGAACCACGGAGTCACACAATAGGGAAACCTTACAGTCACCATTAAAAAAACAAACTAATTGTAGTGGTTAAAGAGCTGATGGTTGAAGCAGGATGACTCTTTGCATGTTATATGTGAGAGGCAAGCAAAAAGGAAAACTGCAGTCTGCTCTTTACAACTCCCCTGCTGCACTTGCTGCGGCACATTACGACTTGGAATTAAAACGCGGTCACCGTCACGGACTGTCTCAGGCTGCTGTGTATGCTACGGAGAGAGTCCCTTTAACTCTCTGTTACAGTAACGTGATTCAGACCTGGCGAGGCCTTGAGCCAGACAAGTAAACATGAGTGAACAGGATAGTCTCTCATCACCTCTTGGTTTGTGTGTCCTGTTTCTCTTTCATCATCTACATATGCATGCAGACACACAATAAACGTGGAGATGAGGAAAGGGTGTACAAGGAGGGACCGTTGGTAGGTTATATGAGCATGATTCAGATCTATGTCATTATAGTTAACAATGACACAATTTAAAGTGTACATTTGGAAGCATTACCAGCCATTTTAAATACTTTGTAGTCACTCTTTTAAAAGGGTAAACATTTTTAATAGCCTTCAGTCTGAAAATAGACCTTATTAGCTTTGGTATCAAATTTCATGCTGACTGTAAGCTGCGACTATCAGCATCCCTGCAAAAGCAAAAACAGCTTTCACATCAGTAATTTCAACATAACATGGCCTGACAACAAAATCAGGAAGTAGTTGGGCTGATACAATCAACACGATGGTTGAAAAGATGCAAAACCAATTTCTGTGAGACTTTGTAGAGGGGTGCTACATAAGCAGAGGCAGAAAGAACTCAATACACCTTGGTGAGCATCTGCATAATTACAGCAGTGTATAGCATAAATGGAAACCTCTACCCTGCAGAATCAAAACCATGGCACCAACCCTCTCTTCGTTATCCTCCACAAACCAGAAGGTACTGAGAACTAACAAACAGATGGACAGAAATAGCAAATATGGCATTCTATATTTTTTGTTAACAGTGAGGTTATGTCTGTATTCTACGTTGTGACATTTGAGTTATACTGTATATGGTTATTACAGCAAATCTAATGGTGGCCTGGAAATTTTGCTCAGTATTGTACTTGGAGTTAAAAACAGACCGCTAGTAGTTGGAGCTGTTATTTCATTAAATAGTTTAAAGATGAAGGCATGCATGTACTGTATGTATAACATTTGTGCATATGCAGAGAGCTTACCATTTATTAAGTATAATTATTAGGCCTATTCCATACATAATAAGGGAGATCATATTGGCTTGGACTATAAATCAACACCCACAACTTGTAGTTTTAAATCTGCTAAGCAAAAAACACATGCAGATTCCATCCTGTCGGTCTTGTGAGAGTTTACATCGAGAATGTATTTGCCTGCAGATAAAAACTATCTTTATGTAGCACAGTGCTGTTAACAGGGTAATTTCGGAGATAGATTTCCACAAGGAATTCAAAGTCTGCTACTCAATTTCACTTGTATGAAATGCGCAGAAACAACAAGAATGTCACTTCCGTGCAATGTAAATTCAAACTCTAACTAATTTACTTAAAAGCAAGTAAGCATGTGATGACGACAGTTAAATCACAAAACATACAACTTATTAAAGTTTTGTGAATATCTCAATTTTACATTTCTGTTTTGCCTTTCCTCAATTCTGACAAACACATAATTTTTAATGTAACTTCTTGTTTCCTGGACGACAGCTTTGTCATCCACATGGCATTTTTATATTACTGATGACAGTTGTTGACATCTATTTACATCATGGCTTGCTAATAGCATCTTACAGTAGAATGGCAATTCTGAATAGATACAAACACGACCGGAAAGGAATACAGCCGTTTCTTAGAACAAAACGTTTTTTCTGTGTTTTAAAAAGAAAAGAATAAATGCAGCTCTGTGCTGAGACAATGAAAGTAGATAAGAGGAAGAGTGTGAAAGATCACTTCTGCCTTCCTTGCATCAGATGCCTCCTATTCCCACTGCCTAACGCAATCATGCAGACATCTTCTGCTGCTGCAGCTGCTACCAACATTTTCTTGCACGAGCTTGGCTGCTGCAGTCTGAAGCCAAAACCGACAATATTTACAACCCCAAATTAATCGTTCATCCACTGTGAAAGAACTGTGTGTGTATTTATACAGTCTATAACCCAGAAATGTACTTTGATCCCCACAACCTTGAACCTATAGTCACGCTGTGTGGGGGCCTTGTTATTCTCAGTTTGATGACTTAAGTAAGCTGTATGAACTATTATGGAAATTTAGAGTCAAACAACACCAGACTGAGCTCTAACCAATGTCCAAGTTGTCCATTTTCAATAACAGTTGCCATTCCTGGCAAATTGATCTGTACCCTCAGCATTGTTGTTTAAACTGATGCACCAATTCCTTCAGAACATCTCTTCCTAGTCATGATTCTGTGATTCACTTTGCTATGGCAGTGACAGGAAGCTTTGGGCTCGCTACACAAAAAGTAAATAAGGTGGACTTCAGCATATCAATGCTAGAAGCTTCCACCATGTCAATATCTTAAACTCTCCTCTGCTGTGGAAAATCATTAGAAGGGAACTCCAGAATTCAAGTAGAATGGCACAGGTTCTGTCAGAGCCATTCTGGGACGAACAGTCCTAATTTGGATAGGCACAAGATTCTGCAAGATTCTGCCCGCCACAAATAGATGTGGCCCTATCTGTTCACCTTGGCTCATAAAAACATTATAAGACTGTTTGTGACAGTGTCTGTGATAGGTGGCGGTATAACTCCACTTCCTAACGCACCTCATACACACCTGGTCTGTCAGAGAGAATTAGAAGGTTAGGGTTAGGAAGGCACCCCCCCGTCTACATCACATGTGTCAAACACAAGGCCTGGGGGCCAGATGTGGCTCACCACATCATTCTATGTGGTCCGCGAAAGCTTGGGATTAATGTGTGTCAATTACGCACCACCTTTTTCCATTAAAATATGCTGCTCTTCTAAAGTTAAAATATTACAGTATCTGATCGTGCAACAAGATATTCCAAGCAATTTTTGTTATCAAAAATAAATACCTGAATGTCTGCTTGTCACCTTGACATTCACACGTCACTTCTCATTTCAAAGCAAGGTATCCATCAGTTTGTTAGTATAAATATAATAATCAAACGCATGGGCAATTGTGTAATAATACCATGAGGTTACATTCATATATACTGTATATGTTGACAGTTAAAAGTGGCCCTCTGAGGACAGCCATAACTGCAATGTGGCCCTCAATAATAACGAGTTTGACACCCCTGCTCTAGATGCTCTTTTCAGAAAAGAAACTACCGACAAGTCTAGCAACTTTTTCTTGTCTTGTTAGAAACTTTTGGCATCTCTGACAAGACAGCATGTATTGCTCTTCTCAGCGGGCAACAGGTGCTGCTGTGGGCCCCTCACTCATCTAAAAGCACGTCTTGTTTGAGACGTTAAAGAAAACGGCAAAAAGAAATGACATAAGAAAGTTACATTTGTATTTCTAAAAATACGTATTTTGCTTTTCATGTTGTTTTACTCACTTTTTGTCTCTCTCACGTTATTCCTCTCTCCTACAGGGTCCATTTATGAAAATTAGATGACGCTATCTAACCCCACCCCCATCACCACATATCGATTGCAATCCTACGGGAAACACTGTCAGCATACAGTATACAAAATTTATATTTGCCACTTTTCATATCTGTCCTTATACACCAAAGAATTATGCAGTAACAAATGCACAGAGTGGGAGGGATTAATCACATTTTGTCCATAGTTAACTCATAATTAATCACATAGAAAAGTTTTATCTATAATAAGTAGGGATGCAAATCTCCTTGTGCTAAACCATTCAATACACATCTAGATACATGGTTTAAGACAGTGGTTCCCAACCCCCGGGCCGCGGCCCGGTACCGGGCCGTGGGTCATTTGGTACCGGGCCGCACAGAAAGAAAAAATTATTTCCATTATTTCATTTTTTTAATGTTTTATTTTGAAAAGTGGCCGGATTCTCTCTGTTACATCCGTCTCACTTGACGCATGTCTATTGTGTGTGTGCTAACTTTCTCTCGCCGCACAGATAGACTACTACTGTATTTTTACCATTTTTCTGTCACCTCATATTTGGTCTCAAATGCTGATACTAAGTGGGAATGCATAAAGGTAAGTTTTGATGACTTATTGAGTGCTAATGTGCACATTTGTCTCAAGTTAATTCATGCTAGCACACTGCCTTTTACCACACACGTCAAACAGCGATGTAATAATCTCTCTGGAAAAACTTGCCTGGAACTTGAACTGGTGGATGGTGGGTCGGCATTCATTTTGGGCTTTTAATTTGATGTTATTCATGTCTTAGTTTTACACAATACATAATAAATAAGATAAATTAGATCGCTATAATGTAATTTGTGTTTTCAGCTAGAAACTATAGAGTGTAGTGCCGTTTGTATGCCTGCATTTTGTGTGTGTGCGTATTCCAGGGTCTGGCCTGGGAGCCCTTGGGGTCAGTGTGAGTGGAAATGCAGTGGATAGTTAGTGTTCTTCAAATGTCCTCACAGACACAGAGGGAAACACAGGCACAGACATGTGGGCCTAAAGGCAGCGTACAAGGCTTTAGCTTCACAGCTAGCACTGTCCGACGTAGTTCAGCAGATATGAGCCTAGGGAGCAAAGCTTGCTTGCATTCACAAAGTCTCCATTCGAGGTCAAAATGAGGGCGGAAGAGGGCAATCCTCTATATTCTGTAGCTCAAACACAAATAGACAGGCACCCCTAGAGCACAGTAAAAGACTGAAGGAATCAGATCAGATGAATTAGCACAGGCACACTTCTGCGGTGAAAAGTCATTATACAGAAGGCTGCAAAAATATTTACTAAAAGCCTTGGTGGTGTAGCTTGTACTACTGAATATCAAAAGGAATAACCGTTACGTAAATCAAAGCACAGAAATTAGACATCAAGCTCTGCCAAGAAAAACAGAACATTTAGAGGGTAGTGTCTCGCGGGACATCATAAAATGTCATCCTAAAATCAATACTCTCATCATCATTTTCATTTGCTTCACAAACAGGGTGAACAAAACTGCTTTTCAAACAATCCATTTGAGGCAAATGAGCAGAATACAATTGCAAGGGGTTAAACCCACCATTGGCCATCACAATAGCTTCTGTAATACTAGAGGCGCTATTCATGTCTTGTTAGACAAAATGCAATATTGACCAGTCGTCTTGGACCTGTCAGCGTGCGGAGAAAAGAGAAATGCTGGGAAACTGCCAGACATCAGACAAAGAATATTTATAGCCCTGAGGTCACTGCATTGTCAAATAAAATTAACTCCATTACATACTCTGTGTGCACTGAAAGGTGGCTTACAATCAGATGGTTGGTTGAAGCCATCATGGTTTAATATGACATAAAACATGTGTTTATGCAGTTTCATGAGACATCAGACAAATTTTAGTCATTGCTGGTTCCCAATAGCCATTGAGCCCTCCAGCACGTGTGTCCATATAAGGTTGTCTACGTCATGGCTGATGCTGGGATGACTGCGAGCTAATGATGCGTGAGGAGGATTTAACGCCAAATGGTTGCGAGCTAAGCCACTTCTACAACCAAATAATAACTCACTAGCTCAACACCCAGCGTCTCGTAATATGCACAGCAACACTCAGATCACCGTATTCGCATGTAACGATAATGGCTGCGCAAAGGGATTCCCTTGCAGTAATTGTAACGTGACAAGATGCTGCTAAAGGTCATTTGAGTGACTGGCGTCAAGTATATTCAGTCCATAAATAGCATAATGCAAATTGACATGTGTAGATAATGACATGAAAATTATACGACAGGTAATTCTTTCCGATGCCGAGAATACTGTTAACAGTACTGTTTGAATGAGGGCGTTTTGAGCAGTCTGGACTGTTTGTGATTCTCGCGGTGCGGCAGTTTGCTAGCTTACTACCCGGTTAGCAGACAGACTGAGCTGGCGTGCTAGCTAGCCCTCGTAGAGCTGCTATGAAGCTAGCTAGCTAACCCCTTGGTTAGCTTGACAATAGTTAGCATCTACTGGAATCATCTTAGGAAAATAATATCAGAATAGAACCTCACCGTAAACGGCACGTCATTCACACTTCCCACCGAGTAGCAGCAATCTCCAGGGTTCACCGCTCCCGTCAGCACCTGGTGCAGATGCATCTTTCTTATTTTGAAGCAGCAGATGCCGTTTTTTTAATTATTTATAACGAGTCCACCCTGTCGTTTTCTCCATCTAGCAGCGACTGGGAATTCCATCAGTAAACGTCAGCGGTCTTCTCGGCCTCGCAACGTCGTCTTGCTCCACAGACGATAGGGTCGGGGTGATTTGTTTTCGAGCCGTAATAATGTGATTTCACATGGCCGTGTCATCCATTTACACAAATAAAAGCGGCCATCCGTCGCCTCTCGCTGTCAACACCACCCCTGCGATTAACCGTGAAAGCCGAGGCAGTCTCTGCAGCGAGGCTGACATGCGCGTTCATGCCGTTGCCTAGGCACGACTGGCTGGATATAGAATGATTTCACCTAGCGTCAAAAGTACCCGCCAACAAATGCTCTCTTCTGGTTTGACGTCGATTAAAATCTATTTAATTGAACTAGAGCAACCGATCTACCATAATATATATGTTTTTATTTCAAGGGCAGATTATTCTGCCCTCCAGGGGACTATGTATCATATCTATTAATGGTTTTCTATGCTGATGGCACGCCTGTCGTGGTGCTCGTACTTCCTAGTGCATTGATAAAAATGGCAAGTTTTATTTATTTATTTTTAGCACAAATGTAAAGAATTGATTGTTAAGTAAAATATAACACATACTTTACGACTTTGCGCACCACTCTTGAGGAAGAGAAGGAAGGAAATAAAAATATAAATAACGAGATGGATCAGAACGCAGAAATAAAAGATGTGATCCTCCCAGCGCTGCGAATTACACCCAGGTCAAAAAACAGGGTAGTCCAAAACAGAGGAAAACCAGATGAAATGGATGTTCCTTCAGCAAAGCAACAAATTGCCAACTTCCTACATTCAAAGGAGGTGGAGGTAGATATCAACACCACTGATACTTGCATCCCACTGTATGGCAGAAACAACACCACACCTGTCATTATCGTTAAGTTCACCAACAGGGAATTCAAAATTGAACTGCTGGACAGGGAAAGAACTACATGAATAAGCATCTGGCAAAACGCAATACTGACATCGCCTAGAAAGCACAAAACTTGAGGAAGCAGGGAAAGATACAAAGCACTTGGAGCACCAACAGCAAAATCTACATCAAGCTAAATGGAGGACCAGTAGCAGCAAGAGTGCTAAAAATACTGATAATTCTTATTATTATAATAACTGCTTTGATTGTATGGAGGAATAATGTAAATAGTGAATTAGTGCATGTTGAATACAGGAAGTAAACATATGTGTTAGCAACTGATGTGGTATGGAGAGGGGGTAAGATTAAATAAGCTCTGCTTCTTCCTCCTCCTTTTTGACATGTGTAATTGTGAATTCTAACATGAAGCATTCAATGTAAACTGTTTGCATGCTTGAAATAAATCAAACCATAACCAAAACGTCCGAAGAGTGGTCTGAAGAGGTCTCATTCTGCTTGCCGTTGAATGTGTGAAGCACCGAGGTGCTGAACCAATGCAGAGTAAGCCCCCTTCCTGCCTGTTTGGAGGCTAGTGATGAGGAAAACACACACGCATGCACATGGCAATATATGGAGGCCGGCAAAATTATCGAGTTCATTTTCATTTATCGTGCATTTAATTTATTGATTTATTATTGCGAGACAGTTTTTTTCTCAACGACAAATCTTGTCACGTTTTAATCTCGAGAGTGACACCCCTGTTACTTACTGATCTATATACATACTAAAGTCTGGCATTTCCACATTGAAGTTTAACCAATACAAACAAGTGAGACAGACACGGCTAAAGTCCAGTCTCCATTATTTGTTATCTCTGTTTTATCCGCTGCCCCTTGTCTCGCTGATGAGGTTTAATGAAGCAAGTCACATAACACTGTTTACTTCCTGTTTCCCTTTTGTGACATCCTAGCATCATCCATTGTCACATTGCTGTCCTTTATTTTTCTGTCTCAGTGGTGAATGTATTAGCATGGATGAATGTGCTATACAAAACCAGCCATGAAAGCAGTGGCCTAATTAGTTATCCACTGTGACATCATCAGAAGGGGCCTGCCTGCCAGCACACATGACACACAGGACAGCAGAATGGGAAATAGTAACAAGACAGTGGCCCAAAGATACAATATATGACATTATAGTGTCAGTAAGAATGCGGGGCATACTTATCATTTAGCTTGTGGGCAATATTTTGCCATTTTGCCCACTTTACTAGTAATATCACTATACAACGATAATTACTGTGTGATAACACTCTATTGGAAGAACAGCAAAACCAGCGGTCCTCAATAGGGGGCCAATGGGCCACATCTGCCCCACCAACACTTTTCATTTGGCCCGTCAAACATCACCCAAAGAACATAAACCATTCAGTCTTAAGTTGCTCACAGACTCGAGCGTATACTCTGAGTGGAGCGCACTCCGCGCGAAATGTCCTCAGTCATCAGAGCTTTCATAATTGAGTACACTGCCGCGTTGTAGTTTTCTGTGACATTTCAGTAAAACAGTACATTTCCCATAATCCTTGCTCATTGTTGCATTTTCCTGTCATGGCTTTCTACACTGGCTGCTGGCTTTGCAAAGCAGCAGAATAAGACGCTGTTACGTACGACCATTAAATGCCAAAGAAGACGAGGAAGGGGGGTATGCCATGCTAGGATGTCATGTATTTTCAATACTTAAATACTTCCGGATGTCATCCAAAGAAATTCAACAATCGAGTTGGGCGCCGAGCCCCACTTCTGTATTATGGGGGTCACTGATCACTGGTCAACCCTGCGCATAGGACAGTTGTGCAGCAAAAATGCAGATCATGTCACATTAAAAACAGATCAAGGTGAAAAATACATGTTAAACGGTGTTTTGTGTGACACTAACGCGCAAAGTATAGTCCGTGCAGTAAAGTTTGAGCTTTGCGCTTTGAGTCCACGTGGACCTCTGCGGACTCTGTTCCGCCCTAGTGTGTTTGGGCCTTAAGTAGACAAGTGTTCATTCATGCAGTATGTCCTCCGCTCTGCAGGGGCAACAGTGGGGTGTATGTGTTACAATGCAGCAGCAGTAGATGACGGCTCACATTTGAACAAATATGGCGCTAGCACCTAAAAAAAAAGTAAATACTGAAAATTGGACTTTTAACATGAACTACAACAGAAACAAACAGGACTACATCAGCAAATGTCTACAACGGCCATAAAGACCATAATGGAGATGACAAAATAATATCAACAGCCACAGTGATAATACTGAAACAGTCGTACATATTAGTGGTAATAGTAGAAATGAAAAAATGAACCATGATAGTGAACAGAATGACAATAACTGTAATGCACACCATTGTATTAACTGTAATCATATTGCCGACATCACCATCAGTGTAGTAAAACCAACAACATGATAACAACATGGATAAATCACTGAGTTGCACCCCCAGCGTAAGCCCTGGCATCAGCCCTGGCATCAGCTGGCCCCAACGGGCCCCCCTGGCAAGGGCAGGCAACCCAGACAAAAACACCCCACAAGCCAGACCACCCCGAGTGAGCCACCATGCCCCAGTGGTCAGCGGACAGGTCCACAACCGCAGCCCAGGCCCTACAGGTATGTATTTATGGCCTAAATTAAGCATTTTTTAGCATAAAAATGACTGAAAATGACTGAAATACAAATATAATATACACGTTGATATGAATTATTCCACACTCGTCACTAGGTGTCAGTAATGTATTAGCCACTACAAGTCCAAGAAATACAATGAGAAGCTCTCCCAATGCTAACATGTGTGAGTCAGTCTTATTTTCTATTATTATGTCTACTATAATGGTTAATACAAGTGTAAAGATGACTATAGGGGTGTTATTTCATGTCTAGATGGCTCTTATAGGGTTAAAACTCGTATTTAGAAGGTCATAGATAGGTTTTCTCTACTCTAACTAGCAGGCAACTACGAAAATATTTCATTAAATAAATAAAGAATTCCACTTTGCGAAAATTCACTTATGGTCACGTCCAGAACCAGTTAATCGCGATAGACGAGGAATTACTTTACTCACTTTTCTGAGATGTAGATCTAACCACCAAGATTGTAACTTATTATACTGTATATACTTATTATGTTATATATTTTTCAAAGCAAATGAACATTTTATTTTACCGGTATATAAAAGTACAGTCAAACCTGTCTTAGCGGCCACCTGTATAGAACAGCCACCTGCCTATAGCGGCCACTGAAAAATCACCCGCAGAAAATTTCCGTGTTATAGACCCTGTGTAAAGCGGTCACCTGTCTAACGCGGCCAGCGGCCGCCCATTTTGTATCCCTTTGGTTAATATCTGACCACATATAGCGGCCAAAATGCCGACTCAAGCAGAAGCTTCATGCACGAAAAAGTTTCGTTTTTTAAGCAATGAAGCCGTCGTGTGTAGACTACACAATCATTCACAAGATCCACACAAACTGTCAGTTGTTCGCCATAAAAAAAGCCGTCTTCTTTGGAGCTTGTTACAGACAGTGACACCGTTTATTTCCTGGTGTGAGACAATGTGCACTGGTCAATACTGCCCCTTGTTGTGGGGAAGGAGAGACTCACGTCGCCGATGCACTTTAATCGCATTATTAACAGCGGTTTATTAACCTACAGTAGTAGTTCTTTACAACTTTTATCCGCAGTCCCACAGTGCCCTCTACTGGTCAACATTCAAAATGGCCGCCAACCTGTCTATGACGGCCACCTGCCTATAGCGGTCACTAAAGGGAGATGGCAAAAGTGGCAGGTTTGACTGTAGGTTCATGTGAAGAAATAACATAATGAGCGTTTATGTATCAGTGACATATTTTTTGAAGGTTATTTATGCACAGTACTCTCCATACTGATTATATATACTGCAAGTGTAATAATGTATTAGACATGACACACCAAGCTCTAATTTCTTAAATACTAGCACTGTTCTGTTGTTGATCATTTCAGCATGGACTAAGTCAGCAACAGCATAGTCCTTGATTGTGACATCATAGACCTGTGAATAAGAAATGCATTTGAAGTTAATGTTCGTATGTGCTGTACAGTATCTGTTTGCGAGACTGAAGCAGAGATGGTGGCCACTGTGAATAACAATAGCAATGTGTCCATACATTGTATTAAGGTTTGGGAGGCAAAGCCTTTGTAATCTAAAGAGAACATAATTGAATGCATTATACATTTTCTCATTTCATGGATGGCTGCGAGCTGGAGGCAGCACAAGTGTTGCCCTGAGGTGCAAGACATTCTTAATGATAAGGATGGAATGGAGCTTCTTTAATATGCAAAATAAATAAATGAGATGATTTGTTTAAATGTAATATCCTTATAGTGCTAGCAGTACAGTACATGTTATCTCATCTTAAAACATTCAATCCAAGGTAGGACCTTAATTTTGAAAAAAATAACCATCGTCAACTAATATAGGGAAGAATAATCAATGAATACTTACTTGTAATTGTGAATGCAGGTGGAAACATCCAAGTGAAAAAAAATCTATAAAGCACAAGGCGTGAAAAAGGATCACAGAATTGCTGATTAACTGAGTGAGAATGTTTTGACTAATGTGAATTGATTGTGAGAATTTTGTATTGCAGCTCTAAGCTTTTCTTAGATGCCAAATAAATAAATCATCAAACAAGGGGAACACATGCGACACACAGTGTAGGCCAAGTAAATGTTAAATAGTAAATGGTTTCAGTGTCACAAAAACAATGCTTGCGTATGTGAATGGACTTCCATCTACTTGCGAGGGGTTAAAAATAATTCTAAAGGAATAAAGAGCAAACAATGGCGGAGTCTGAGAGCAGGCAAGCAACTCAAGTGTTCAACCATCCACCTGATTCATGAACAGATGTGATGTACAGTACATGCCTCTGGTCTTGTGCTCGACCCACAATCTGTGTCTCTTTCTTCATCTTTGTCTCCCTTCACAATGCTGATTTTGTTCTAACAGAAACAGCTATTTCAACAAGATACTCACTTTAAAGGAAAACTGCACTTTTTTGGAATTTTGCCCATCATCCACACTGCTTATGCGAGACATGAGCACACGTCTTTCTCTCTTCTGTGCGTTCTAAAGATTAAAAAACAGCTAAAAAGCTGGAAAAAATAATTCATGCTAATTAATGCACATAATGGGACACACCTATTCTGCATACAAAGCCCGCTATTAAAACACCTCCAAAAACCTCCAGCAAGGTTTTATGGTTTTATATACAGTACATGCTGTGACCATGTAGTAACAGGCCTATTCATGATAACATGTAATACAGTATTTTGCCGTACTTTGGTCATTTTGAGGATTACCGGAACTTTCTTCCTGGGCGCATTGATTTCACAAATCAACATAGAAATGAACGCTACACCTAGCGTTAACTTTTCCAAACTCAAAAGCAAAAACACATGAGCAGTGGCGGCAGCTCCAAAATGTAGCTACCGTACCTTTCAGTAGTGGCCTGAGGGACTGTGAGCGAGTGTGTGGTGAAGCTAGTCGCGAGCCAGCTAGTAGCTAGCCGGTGTGGTGAGGTGTAACTACGCCAGTAAAGTAGTTCTTTGGCGTAACAATGTTAATCGCAACAATAATAATAATAACAATGTTGCGGTAGCTTGGTTAATATGCAGGTCACATCACATAAATAGAGCATTGTTGGAGGTTTTTTGAGAAGGCTTTATAGGCGGATATCAATGCAGTTATTTTTTTGTCATGCCCCCCCCGTACAGACGGAACTCGAAACTGAAACATGGAAAATGCAACAAAATGACGAGCTGTGAAGCTTTCAAGAGTATTCAAGAGTCAAATTGCATGTTAAGTACGATAAATTTGTACATGTTGGCAGGTCTGCACTAATATTGAAAGTACTGCCGGCCTCTCACACGCCCCCTGACAGTTCACCGTGCCTCCCTCGGGCGGACCTGCCCCACTATTTGAGAAGATGTGCACAATTAGTGACATGTTAACTGGTTACCTTTTTTAATTTAGCTAGCAGCAGCAGGGGTGACTAAGTGAACAAGTTAACAGAGATGAGTACCCGTAAGTCCCGATTCAATAAAAAACTTGCAGGTTTTGAACAACTCATTCATGACTTGCACATCTCTAACAACAGACTGTCGTCTTTTTCTACTAGATCTTGGTAAGTCACTGCCTCATTGGCCCCATTGCAAGCAGATTGTAATGTCGACTAGTGAAAATAAGCTCATTGATTCATGTCTTTTTATGTGGATTTGCAACAAAATTGACCAGCTTTTCTACAAATTTTTGTGGAATTTGGTAGTTTTAGTGTAATCTTGGTCAATATCTAACCAAATAAAGTCACTGCAATCAATTATAAACTTATCTTACAACAATCAGATGAGATTTCATTTGGTTATTCTTGATTGTTTAATGTGACCTTGTTTTTTTAAATAACCCTGCCGCTTCAGTTTCATTTTGGTCACGCTCGGTCTCCTGCTGCTCCTCAATCTCTGTCCTGCCCGCACTGTAATTCTGCCCAATCTCTTCGAAACTTCTGTGTGCGGAACGATAACGAAGATTGATGACGCTATTCCAAAGTGTTGTCTCTCTCTTTGACACCATTATGTCTTTTCTGTCTTCCTCTCCATATGCCTCTTCTTTCCACCCTAAGAAGGTCACCGTCTCTTACTATGGTTATGTCACGTCACTGTCTTTCAAATATTGGGTTTTACTTACCAGGACGTGATGTAATCATCTGCTCCTTACTATGTCTTAAATTGAGCCTTGAGGTTGCTGATGAATGTCACATTTTCTGGGAAGTTTGACTGCCATTGCTGCTCTTTGGTCTGTGATGAGCAATTCATGTCTGCCTGTGTTTGAGTGGGTTTTTTGACATTACATTGTGGGGTTTTGTTGGCTATGTTTCTTCCTTCGCTTTCCTGTTGGAACTAGATTACTTGTTTTTAATTCCCACATATTTGAGTTTCATTATACTGTACTGCTCATTATGTGTCATGTTTCAAACACCTGCTAACACAATATATTTTAGCAGGATGCAGTGTGTTACTATACGACATGTCACAGGAACTTTAATGTTGGAAGGAAATAGTAGCTGGACCCTCCTTGCAGCTTTAACTGCTTCCAGTTTTCTGAGAAGATAAGTACTGTACTGTATGTCTATGGGAATTTTGTCTGTTTTTTCCTGGCTCACCATCTCTGTTGTAGTTTATCCCAAAGTTGATTGATGGGGTTGAGGTCAGGATTCTCACACCCATCCACACGTGAATCATCCAACCATGGTTTTAGTGGTCTTTGGGACGTATAGCCAGCACAATTTGGGGTTAAGAATGCTGTTACGTGTGTTTATGGATTTATGTTAGTTTCATAAACAATTACAGTAAACTATGAATCTAAATGGCCAAAAAAAGAAAACAATTCTTTCACACATTACAATTACTTTTGTATTTACTATATATTATTTGATTCCTCACTTACAGTATTTATGTACTGTATGTGACACGCTCTCTGAATCACCTGACTAAAAACCTGACAAGGTAGTCAAAATTGCACTCAAAACATAACTGTACAATGTTCATAAAAAATAGTGGCAAATAAAACCTTGCATCCACAAAACATTCATATCAATACATATCAACACAGCAATACATAATTAACTTAATACAACAACTTTGAGGGGCGGCACGGTGGCCTAGTCCAGTGATCCCTAACCCATTTGGTACCGCCCCGCAGAGAAAAAAACTAATAATTTCCATGATGTTTTCTTTTGAAAAGTGGCCGGATTCTCTCTGTTACATCCGTATCACTTGACGCATGTCCACTGTGTGTGTGCTAACTTTCTCTCGCCGCACAGATAGACTACTACTGTATTTTTACCATTTTTCTTTCACCTCATATTTGGTCTCAAATGCTGATACTATGTGGGAATGCATAAAGGTAAGTTTTGATCTCTTATTCAGTGCTAATGTGCACATTTTTCTCAAGTTAATTCATGCTAGCACACTGCCTTTTATCACACACGTCAAACAACAATGTAATAATCTCTCTGGAAAAACTCCAGAGATAAAATAAATTAGATTAGAAATTAATGTATGAACCCCGCGACCCTATTGAGGATAAGTGGCATAGAAAACGAATGGATGGAACTGCAATGGTGTTAGACAGCTCATCTGCAGTGTAAAAAAACATCTGTTCCTGTTACAACTGTGGTAATAAGCATTATGCCAAATTAACGTGTCTCACTTTTTGACAAACAAATCACAAACTTTGCATATTGCACATGAAATTCCATTGAAGTGTTTTGCTGGGAGTGTGATGCCATGTATTAGCCAGAAGAGGTCACCAGTGAATCGCATTACTATTTGCCAAAGTGCTCTCTCGCTGAGGTCCAAAGGATGATTATGCTGTAAATACAGTATATATTTTAAATCTTTTTAAAACACCATGCTTTTGCAATTTGTAAAGTATTTTAATTTTTTTTTTAACTTTTTTTCCCCAAGACTTTATTATTTCCATCACTAGTTTTCCCAGATTCCATAGGAACGTGGAAAAAAAATCAGTCACAACATTTAATACATTAAACAAATAATCGTTGAAACAAAGAAAGTAACCCAATATTTTTAATTATTATTTTCAATCTGTTTCCAATTGGTTCTGGTTGTGTGTTTTTGTTCCTCGCCTAATCACACATCTGAACTATCTGATAAAAAGTTCCAAAGGAGAGAAGCCACAAAAGGATCACTCTCAGACTGATTACATTTTGAGTTTGTGTGAGCATTCAGGCAAGAAAGAGAGTCTTTCTAAAACCATAAGGCTTTAAAAGACCTTGAATTTAATGGTGCTCATACTGCAGCCCTTGTAAATGTTAAAGGAAGCTCATAATAGCTTCTTATCTGAGCGGGGGAGACAATGAAACCTGTGAAAATGGTCAAGGCAAATAAAGGAAGCTGCTCAATAAATTGGAGAATTAAAGAAGACTGTTCCCATCCCTTTGAAACTAGAGTCATTGTTCTGTGGGAACGCGCTGAGAGGTGGACAGTCAGCAGTGTGAAAATCAGAGGTGATGGCATCAAACTTTATCACCGTGTTATTGTGAAAAACTACAGTGGGTGCAAACCCCCTACATCTGTTTTTACGACTTCTCATAACTAGTGGGACTGAGAACCTGAAACCAGCAGGCATGGTCAGTTCATTTGATCCTGACAGGTTGGAGTGGGTGTTGGTACACTTGGAAGAACTATTGCAGATATTCATACTTTAAATCCTCTGAGATCTTTTGGGAAGAAAATCAGGGATGAACTGCATTAACTGTACAGTCGTCCCTCGCCGCTTTGTGGCTTGAATTTCGCAGCTTCACTCTATCACGATTTTTCAAAAATATATTAATTAATAAATCATGTTATTGTGGTTGAATATGGATTATACTTAGTAAAAAAATCTATATATATTTAAGTACATTTTTTGTATGGTTTGCCTAAATGAAGCATTTTCAAGCATAAAAATGGCAAATGAACTAAAATAGAACTATAAGGCATTCGGAAGATATATTCAAAGACATGATACTGTGTAGGATTCTGCTTTGGTCAGTAGGTGTCATTAATGTTACTGTAATCTTCCGTGAGGCACACAAGAATCAGACTCGATTGCCAGAACAACAACAGGTGTTTATTGCAGGTTGTAATTCTCTCACAACTGGCACAGCAATAATAACATAATAATCACAATAACAATCATCAAAATAAAAACACAAGCTACTATCATGGCTGTAATCCACACGTCCGGAACACATTTATTACAACACACACAAGCACGAGTACTACTTATGTCTTAAATGGCTTATTTTCTCTGATTATGTCTACTACATTGGATAATACGAGTGTAAAGGTGACTATAGGGGTGCTATTTCATGTCTAGAGGGCTCTAATAATGTTAAAAAGCATATATAGAGGTTTTCTAGCTCTAACAAGGAAAATATTTGATTTATGAATAAGGAATCCTACTTCACTTATCACGGTTGGATCTGGAGCTAATTAATCACGATAAATGAGGGATTACTGTACTAAAACATCCTCTTTTTTAATGACATGATTACTTTAAGAAGCTATGTATTCTAGTAAGACAGAGACTACATTTATGTGACTGTATTGTAATACCTGCAGGCTAATTTTCACTTTGAGAAGTGTTCTCCGACTTCCTACTGAGACCATTTTTCATAACCCTCTTCACCCAACATTTAATTTCATTATTAGCGCCTTTTTCCTCCTACTGAACAGTTACTGTATGTATCCAACATTAGGGGGCAGTAGAGAATAAGAAAACATTTCAATACCAGAAGCGTGCCAGTTTAGTGTCCACTTTAATTTCATTTAAACCATTTGAAAAAATAACCACTCTTTTCTATCAGTGGGTTTTATGTCCTACACGTGTGCATTGAAGTCACAGTTACTATTTTCTTAAATTGGTTCAGGGGAATTCATCTACCCAAACTCAAACCATGCAGGGTCGGTAATCTGAACACTTAAAAAAATGTGTATATTTTACAAAGGTTTCCTTTTGAGTTTGACACTCTGACTTGATAGAGTTTGGTGTGTTAACAAGAACAGACATTGCCCTTAGAGAGACTGAAAGGCATTTGTTTATGTGATTAGATTGTGCCTCCTTCCATAATTACCTCATAAACCCTTCTGGACCCTCACCACTCACCTCTGCGCCTCCTCTTCCTCTCTCCCGGTCTCTACATTTTTTTTCTTTATTCCAAATCTGGGCCCCCATCAGCCTCTTGTCTCTTCAGGTTGTGCATCTTCTCAGCCTCTTCCCATTATGGAATGTGGCTGGATCTGGCCTGTAAGAATGAGCAATGAGGGAGAGGAAGCGGTGAAGCGTGTGGTGGCTCAGGGCAACACGGTAGCCATTATGGGGCTAAAGCACTACCAGCGTGTTTGATGAGGGGGAACAACGGTGACTTGCCCTGGGATACCCCATTAAACGCCCCCTCTTTGTCTTTCTGTCTGCAGCTTTTTCAAGCACACACTCAAACACACACACATACACGCACACCCACACACCATTTCTTATGGTTCCCACGTGCGTTCTGTACTATCTGAAAGCCATGTCTGTCATCCTGTCTTCCATGATAACCCATCACCTGGAGGATGGTGCCTGTTGTTATCATGCCCTTATTCCCCTATCATGCCCTTTTCCATGCTCATGTAAAAGTATCAGACCCTCTGAAGTCCAAACGCAATTTATTGTTGTTTTTTCAGCTAGCACAGTCTGATGTTTCATGTGAAATTAATTTTGAAAAGAAAATCCAATGTTTTATATTTTATAAAAACGAAACAAAACAGTAACATACTGTAATAGTACCTCCTGTGCTGAGAACATAGTATTAACATGATATTAGAACCATCAATTGCAGTATTGGTGAGAAGTGTTTTCATCAAAATGTTCAGTGATCTGATAGTCGCTTCATATTGTATTCTGTTCTGAATAGAGCTCTATTCTGTTCTATTCTGAGCTGCATGCGCAGTGCTAGCTCTAGGCTGTATGTGGCTTTAAAACAGATGTTGTTTGTGGTCCCATTTCAGAGTTTTAATATTACTATGGTTTGATTTTATAAGTTGCTAATCAAATTGAACCCTCGAAGGCTCTACGAGTAAATGTCCCAGTTTGCTTCTGAATTGACTTCAACATGGTCAGAGCTTTTCTGATCATGTGGACCCCCGCCACCTCCCCAGCGGTTGTGGCACTAAACAAACAACCACATAAACAAAGGCCAGGAGCCAGCCTTGTGCATATGCCTGTAAGACAATCTTACTGAAATGAAAAAAGTTGGATGACCTGCATTGCTGCCTACAAAAAGGGGAAACTTTTAAGTGAGCATAAATACATTCAGTGGTTTTTAGACTTCTGGTGTGAAATGCTGGGTGCTTTGACCTGGCAATGAAAAGATTTCTGAGATAATGTTTCGGTCCTGAGGGGGTATGAAAGTACTATATCATGGTTATGCACGTTAAGTAAGGTTTTTGTGCGACTTGCCATCTGCAAAGGAAAATGAAAATGAATCACAAATTACTCAGCAATGCACCACATCCAATAAACTGCCATGAGAAGACAAGTGGAAACTACTGGAGTTTACAACTATGGGAGGATTTATTGTGTATCATAAAATATTATGTTTTATGTAATCCAGATATAGTACATTTCGAAATGTATATGCAGTGTCTGGGCTGTGGATGGGCTAGATTCCACATGTAGGTACAAATAATGTAGCAGCATGCATTGCTGCTTCTGCACAAAATCTGTGTGCCATTGTTTGGAGGCCCACTGTATTATTTTTATATTACTTTTTTTTTTTTTATCAAAAAAAATGTTTTACTACCTTTTTTCAAAATGTTTAAACACTTAACTCAGCTGGTTTAAAACAGCATTAAATTTCCGCTTATGTATGCCGCATTCCTGTGTATACAGTATTTAACTGTAGCATCATAATGATGGTTTTAGAAGGTGGATTAGCAAAGGACAACACTAAAGGCCATTGCTGTGCACTGTACAACCCACAACTGGGTTCAACTGAATAAAAAGCTAGTTATCATCTCCTCTGTTGCAAGACTAAAATACTAACAAAATCAAATTATATTCAAATGTATCACCTTTGACCACAAAACCAATGACGCAAATTCCCCAATTCAATCCACTGGACAGCTTCTATTTCTCCTGAGATGAGGTCCTCAACATGATACCCATACATCTGTCATCCTAACTGTGTTTGACACGCTGAAAGGACTTGAGTTCTGTGTGAACATATCAAGAACAAAAATAGCCAATCAGGCAGAAAAATGTGCTCTCTATGTGCTGTTAATCATCACAGGATGGGCTTATCGATTTGCTGTAAACTGTGTTTGGTGGTTGTGTATCTGTGTGTTTATGTGGAGACTGTGACTGTGGTATTCCCTTTGGGAGCTCTCCACGAGCATAGAGGACATCACTGTGTTCCTTTAGGTGTTATCTTACTAGTTCTCATTTTAGACAAACTTTGCTGATGTAAAATAGCTATTATCATCTACCAACCCATGCTGTGGCTCTTATCATGAATATATTAAGATTTGAGAGTAGAGCAGACCATGGCAGGTAAGTAGAACGTTTTTTTTTTTTTACTAACACCATTATCAGAGGGTTTCGTCACTTCCTTTTGCACGGAAAGGACGCTGACGGCAAGAGCTTCGTTTTCTACTACTGGAGTTCTAAACTTTTCGGGAATATTCCTGACCGTCAACATATGCATCCCACTGTATGGCAGGAATAGCACTACACCAGTCATCATCGTCAAGTTCACTAATAGGAAATTCAAGACCGCACCGCTGAAACAGGGAAGAAAGCTGAAGGCTACAAACATCTATGTGAATGACCACAATGCTGAAATCGCCAAGGAAGCACGTGATCTGAAGAAGCAAGGATTGATCCAAGGTACTTGGGGTGCCAATTGCAAAATTTGCATCAAGTTAAATGGAGGACGAGAGGCGAGAGTTCTTGTTGTCAAAGACATCAAGGATCTGGATAAATACTGAGGACCATACCAGCTCTAACAACGTCATTAATATGCCACAAGAAGACCTACATTTGGACACCTTTTGTTTCACAGATCACAAACAACTGGAATTGGAAAAAGACACAGATCCGCACACACATTTTTTTTTTCTCACACCACAAATGATATATGGAGCAGCAGTACAACAAGAATCTTAATATCAGCAATACGTTGTCTATTATCCACATCAACAGCAGAAGCATGTATGCAAACTATAACAGCATCAGACAATATTTGAATCAATTCAAGGAACCCTTCAAAGTAATTGCAATCTTGGAAACTTGGATTAATGCCGACAAGGGTATGGACTTTGGACTTTGATCTGGAAGGTTATGGAATGACCTGCAGCAGGAATAATACAACAGGATGAGTGGCTGTGTACATGGACAAACATTTGAACATCTTAGAATGTATAACGATTGAAATCTGTAAATAAAAAAAGCAAAACTGTGTTAATAAGTTGTTCATAGAGAACTCCAAAGTCAAGTATTGGAACGTTTGAGGACTGGATTAAAACAGCCTTTATAGACATTAGTCAAAAGACAATTTTCGTATGTGGAGAATTTAATATTGATCTTCTGAATCCACATAAGTACAAGGAAATAGATGACTTCATAGATATAATGTATAGTTTGAGTCTATATTGTCAAATCACCAGACCAAGCAGAATAACAGACAATGGTGCCACCCTTATCGATAATATATTCACCAGTGACTTTGATAATAACACGACTAGTGGCATGCTAATCAACGACATCAGCGACCATTTTCCAGTGTTTTTACAACAAACATTATAATAAAAGACAGATGGAGGCCAAAAAGACTTTGCAAAGACTACGCAGAGAAGATAGCATCAACGCTTTCAGGAAAGATCGACAAGAACAAAGATGGGAGCGTGTCTACAGTGCAAAAGATGTGGATGAAGCATATGAACACTTCCTAAACACTGATATGAAGCTTTAGAACTGTCCCTGGCGAGAAAAGTCCAAGAAGCAAAAGAAAAATAATCAGCCATGGATGACAAAAGGACTAAAAAAAATGCCTGTGAGAAGAATACATTATACAGGAAATGTATCATTCAACAAACTAAAGAAGCAGAAAAAAATATAAGACATATAAAAATAGGTTAACAACAATCTTGAGAGTGTGTAAGAAGGAACATTATAGTCAATTATTAGATAAAAATAACATTAGAGCAACTTGGCGCATTTTAAATAGTATAAGGAACAGCACTAAGAAAACAGACTACCCTCATTATTTTATGGTTGGAAATACTAATAAGGATGATGTAAAAGAGGTAATTGAAATGTTTAACAACTACTTTCTAAATATTGGACCAAAATTGGAAGATGAAATTTCAAAATTCTGGGCAATGGAGGAAAGGAATGAAACAATAGACTTAATTCCATGTTTCTCACTGATGTAACAAAAAAGGAAATCACTGACATTGTCAATAATTGTAAAGCAAAAACATCAGCTGATTGTAATGGAATCGAAATGGAAACAATAAAAAGGGTTGTCAATGAGATCGTACAACCATTAACATACATCAGTAACTTATCATTTCAGACTGGAAAATTTCCTAACAAAATGAAAATAACTGAAGTAGTTAACATTTTTAAAAATGGAGACAAACATCAATCTACAAATTACCAACCAGTTTTCTTATTACCCCAATTTTCAAAAATTATGGAGAAGCTATTCAATAACAGGTTATATAAATTTAATAATAAGAATGCATTAATCGCAGATAGTCAATACGGACACCTAGCTAACATTTCAACCTCCATGGCACTGATTGAAATCATGGAGGAAATTACTAAGGCTATAGACCACAGAAAGTTTGCAGCTGCAGTATTTATGGATCTCACAAAAGCCTTCAATACAATTAATCGCAACATCCTAACAACAAAATTAGAAAGGTACGGAATCAGAGGATTAGTTTTGAATTGGGTTAAACGTTACCTAGAAAAGCTAGGCGACTACACATCTTCAAGTGTAAATATTTAGTGTTGAGTACCCCAGGGGTCAATATTGGGACCAAAACTGTTCAACTTGTATATCAATGACGTCTGTAAAGTGACGAAAGACTTAAAGTTGGTATTATTTGCGGATGATACTGCTGCCTTTTGTTCTGGGGAAAGCACACAAGAGCTAATTAAAAAATCTCATACCACTTTCTGGCATTTTTGTTTACATGCCTGGCTGGCGGCACCTAGCTAGCTCGGAGCTACAAGTGGCTATTACGTTCATGGGATACATCAATCATCGATTATCATTATAACTTACTTTTTTTAACAATCGCTTAACAATCTTGTTCTCTTGTTATCATTATAATATCATTACAATATCTTATCTTCAAAATACTAGTTGTGTGTCGAAGTTGTGCACCTAAAACACGTAGTGGGTACAGCTTTAGACAGTGACGCTATCACAGGGGTCTCCAACAGGTAGCACGTAAGCTAGTAGTAGCTCATCAGCTGATGTTGAGTAGTTCACCAAAGAATATTTGCTTCACCTCTTAGTATTTTTATAAGTGTTCTATTCAAACATGACACCTGTATTTATTGACAAATGAGCACACTGAGTGGAGATGTCCTTTGTAAATAAAGTGCAATTTAAATGTTGGAAGTGCTCTCAGCAACTTTGCCATTAAGTTAACACTTTTGCGATGTTCTCGGTTCATGTTCGGCTAGTTGAAAAAGTAAAATAAATAATAAACAAATACGTCATTAAAAAAAATGCTATTTGTTGCAGCAGCGGCACGACACAGCGGTGGCAGTTTGGCAGCCCACCACCACTGCTTCTTCCTTTGCAGATATGTGATGTTACACATATCGGTATCGGTTGATATTGGAATCGGAAATTGAGAGTTGGACAATATCGGTTATTGGCAAAAAAGCCAATAACCTTTTATTGAATCCTAAGTGGGACGGGAAGCCAGTGAAGAGATTTCAGAACGGGGTGTAATGTGATCATATTTGTCGATCCTCATCATGCACACATGCACACCTACAGAGATATTTGTTGTTATTTTTAATTACAGTGATGGTGATGTCGGCAATAAAATTACCAGCGGTTATTGTCAATGTTATTATTATGGTTAATATTGCTATTAATACCATTATCACTAGTAAGTAGTAAGTGAGTATTATCACTGTGGCTGTTGACATTATTTTGTTATTTCTATTATGGACTTTATGGCTGTCATAGGCTGATGTAGTCCTGTTATTTTTTTTCTGTTGTTGCCTTTGTTGTTGCTGTTGTTGCAACCTCCATTTCTTCATCCATCGTCTATGCTGCTTATCCTCACTAGGTTATGCTGGAGCCTATCCCAGCTGAGTGGTCGCCAGGCAATCGCAGGGCACAGATAGACAAACAATCATTCACACGCAAATTCATACCTATGAACACTTTACAGTCACCAGTTAATCTAACATGCACGTTTTTAGAATGCGGGAGGAAACCAGAGTACCCAGAGAAACGCATGGGAGAACATGGAAGCTCCACACTGAGATACCCAACTCATGTCTTCCAGAGCTCCTGACTGTGTGGCCAACATGCTAACCAGTAGGCCACCGTGTGGCCCCCACCTCCATTTCTTGCTCACAAATATTTATTTTGAATAGGACCCACCAAATTTTCTCTCCTTTTTAAAAAAATAACTGCAGGTTAAGTGTGGCAGGATCATTGATCGTGACCATGGTTCAGTAATAATGCCATTCAGAGTAGCTCTGTTGGAGAGGCTGACATAACAGACATGTTGACAAGGTTCCACATAAAAGAGAAATGTGGAATTTGAATTGGGAATTTGAATTGGCAGCTAACTAAATGACATTTGACACATCTGACTGACGACTGAACATGAGACAGGCACATTTGTACTGTGCCTCTGTTATGGACCAGCTTGAGGCCTGCACCGCTTGCTGGCTCAAAAGCACATGTTGAAGTGTATACACCCTTCACAGCAATCATTTGTATTACAATATACTGCATCTTGTCAAGGGACAATACTAAATGAAAGTGAAATGAAAATTAAACATACTTTAGAGTAGTCAATGTACATCTTGTATAGCAGTATGTACAGTATTTACTATTCACTGAAAATAACTCAACACACGGCCATTATTGTCTGAATAACTAGCAACACAAGTGAGCGCCAAGATCATCGTGTCATTCCTACAGTTTAGCATGGTGTTGGTAGCATCCTGGTTTGGGGCTACATGAGTGCTGCCAGCACTACAGAGCTGCGGTTACATTGACAGAAACATTCATTCCAGTATGCACTGTGACAGAACATGGTCCTTTCTCTTGGCAAACTGGTCTGCATGGCAGTTTACCGACATGACAATGAGCCCAAACGCACCTCCAAGGTGACCAATGCCACGGTGAGGAAGCTGAAGATGATGGAATGGCCAAGAATGTCTCCAGACCTGACCCGGCTGGAGAAATGATAACGAATTGAAACTATAGGTGCAGGAATAGCTTTGTCGGGTTTATTCCACAGACCAGCGGTGAGAGACTGAAGTCAACAGGACTGTTTGTCTCGGAGCGACAGCAGCAAAACAAAGTATCACAGAAGTTTGAACAAGTTTTCCTTTAATGTGTGTAGTAGGTATACTGTGGAATATTCTCATGGAAGACAACAGTGAATGCCACAAAGGGACGTGACTAAATGAGGGTGTGCTGGAAGGTGCTTCCAAGGGTCTGTTAACAAATAACCTCTCCTGAATTTACCAGCAAAGAACAAGAACTAAAAAAGATGCCGGATAACATCTTTGTGCTACCCTGGGAACACTGTGCTTTTGCCTGTTGATATCCTATCTCTGAAAAAATATTTATTGCTATTCTTTTTAGACATATAAACTTCCAATATCTAACTTTCTTTATCTTTCCCTGAGCTTCCTCAACAGCTTTTCTTTTGCCCCCTGACCCCTCCTCTGCTAATGAAACCCACACACGCAGCAAAGTAATCAGCGGTTAAAGTGCAGAACAGTCAAGTATGTGAGCCAGATCATCAGTAATGTTAAAATTGGACTGTGGAATAAGTGAAACAGCATGTTCCCTTACATAGGATATGCTTAAATAGTTACTTTAACTTTAGCAAAGTCATCAAAATTTGAAATATAAGATGTATGCAGTTTCTTTGCCCAGATTGCCACATCTAGGCCACCTCTAAAGTTATATAACAGTCTGCAATGACAGCTGTTATTATATAGTCATTCAAATATGTAAAGGTTTAGAAAAAGCTGCATGGAACCTGGTGTGTCGGTTCCATTCAACTGTTCTAGTCATTGTTTTCTTTAGGCCTTTGCCTGAGTACAAACCCAGCTCTTCTTCAGTCCAGCTGAGTCATTGGCTGTATAAGCAGTTAGATAAGATGACATGTATGAGGATGTCCAGACAAAAGAAGCAAGTATGCCATTCTACGCTTTTATCAGTGACGTGTGGTGATGTTCATGGCTGGTGAGGCGCTGACTCCTTAGGGTTTTTTTTTTAATGTTAGTACAGGTTGCTCTTTAAGATGATAACCAAAAAAAGAGAAGAGATTCATCCTCTTTGGTTAAAAATGTTTTCAAATTGTTTTCTGGTACATTTATTTATTATAATGATTGTTTTTACCAACTAAAAGACATTTTTGTTCTCACCTTTTATCTGTATAGGAAGTACATGCATCCTCCTTCTCCCGGAAAAGTTCAGATACAGTACTTTGTTGTAAAAGTCTGATCGCCTCCTGGTGAGTTCGGATATATTGTATAATCCTAAAGCTTGGCAGTCAAATTCATAAGCATAAAAATTTCGTAGCCGGCACTGCTGTTTGTGCAAAAAAACTGCTAACTTGTCCACACGGAAAGGACAGCAGTGTCTGTCATGCTTGCCTGACCCCTTCAGGATGCATCGGTACTGCAAGTGCCTCCCGTATGACATTTTTATGTAGCTTGTTGTCTGATTAACAAGAATAATGATGTCACACTTACAGTAAAGACATTGACGGGCTGTAGAAAGTCATGGTGGATAATAGATGCAACATTATATCATTGGTGTCATGCTGACAAACACAAACTTGTAGGCACCATGATCCAACCCAATGTGCACTCAGATGGTAGGCGGCGTTTGCAGACCACGCTCATGGTGGCCTCACTTTAGGTTTCTTCCCTCTATTTGACCAGGAAATGTGGATTTTTACTGAAGAAAATGTTAAAAACTATTAGAATTATACAGAAAATACATGCATAATACAGTTCAGTGGACAAATACTAATATATTATTGTTTTTTTATTTTTTTTCATCATAACAAGTGAGGCTCTGCCTCACCTGCCTCCCCTGACCGCACGTTACTGGTCTTCATATGTCATCATCCACCTGACATACTGTATTTATATTGTGTACAACCCTTATTCACACAGCAAGCTTTACCTCCGTTTACATGTGCATAAAAGCTACAGTAACAGATTATAGACCTATGTTGTCTCCTTTGTGCCAATGTTTGCTGCTGTTGCTTTGTTTACTGTGCTGCTTAGACTACATAATGCTTTTCTAAATGCACAGGTGGAGTTTTCTGTAAGATACTGAGACGTCCATAATAGAACCCTATTAGGCCCCTCATTTTGAATCATAAATAAGAGATGTCATGGCGTTAGCAGCAGGCTCAATTATTCATCACCCTGAATGTCTTGAAAATGGGCCTGACGAGGCAGAGGTTTAATTTTAGCTCACTATAATTTGCACTGTAAATGGGAGGTTTCCAAACAGCCAAACCTCATTAGGAAGCAACAGCATGGCTCGCCGTGGAAAGAGAGAGCAGTGCAACGAATGAAATAACGTGCTGCCACGTTTTAATTTAACTGTTGCAGGCTACCTGCTGCTGCATAGTGACAATCAATGATGCCCTTTGAGAGCAAAATCTTATTTCATTTTCATATTAGCTTTCCTCAACAGAGAGGAGCTGAATTTCAAGTAACCTGTACACTGTCATAATATGAACTACACAAAATAATAGAACGGACAAATTTGGAATGCATTTCCCAGAACAACTGCATTTGTGATGTACTTTAATAATAAGAAGACAATATCTTTTGTCAAGAGTTAATAAAAACATCATTTTATACAAATACCTTGACGCCAACAAGGCATTTATTGTAACTTTCCAGACCTGCCAAATTGGAGAAATTTTGTAAGTACCTACCTCCTCTTCCCATCCCCACTCGACTCCACTCACTCCACCTACGCGCAGACTGCCGTAGCAACTCCATACTGAGAGCGCAAATGTGAAAAAGAGCAAAAAATGAAACATACAAGAGTAACTAATGTGTGCCAAGTACATAAAATCAGTCCATGTTGGCAAGGGTGGATTTCTGAAAAAAATAAGGCTTAAAGGAACTAACATATCTGTCATTATATCTTGCTTAAGTAAGTGTTTGTTTGAAGATATTAGTATTGGAGTAACACAAATACTTTTTTTGTGATGAACATAGTTTATCACTGTGAGATCGTGAGATCGTCCGATATCAATCACATGGATATACTGTACATTGTAAAATTTATTTATGATGACTGCTATTGGCCAGGCTATTTGTTGGCATTACAAGACATCAGATATCATCAGCCTCAGCATGCAAACGCACAGTATGCCTGAGTTACTTTCCATCGAGAAGGCTGCAGTTTGGCTTAGCAAGAGTGTCAAATGATGATGACCATGGTGACTCACTGGAGAATATGAGTGATCCATAGCTCTCAAGGCTCTGCCCTGTTCAAAATGAGGAAAACAGATACATTTCATATTCCCCAGTGGTGCACACCACCATGCTTATATCCATTGTGCTCACAGATGTGTGAAATTAAAGCTATCAGGACCTTGCATTTGACTGAGAATGCTATTACTCTCGATAAAACATTTCAGTGGAGGAAGTATCGCTGAGAACACATTTTCTTGCTTTGGTGGCCTGCGAGTCACAAGGGTAATAGCAACAAGATGAAGCCGCATGCACGGCAGGTGGTGTCAACAGATAGAAAGGGACAGAGGTGCCAACACAAGTGTGTGTGTGTCTGTACAGAAGCTGGGATATGTGTGTGTGTATCTATATTCATTAGACGAGCAAAGCAGAATCCAATAATGATTGTGTCATTTGAGATTAAGGAGATTGACCTTCAAATGACTTCAAGTGGAGAAAAGAAAGAGGGAAGAGGTGAAAAGGAGTAAGAGGCAGGAATGTCTCCAGCACAGAGAAACATGCCCTCTCATGCAGTGAGGCTCTACCTCCAGGTAACCCTGCTTTCCTTTTGGACAGGTGTACTGCAAGCTGCTCTTTTGGCACCTGAAGAAAATGTTATTGCTGGAGGTCCTTACGTATGTTGGCAGGCGCACTTTCAGTACTAAAGGAAAATATATATTTTTAAATGAATAAGGAAAAACATTCAATTTTAAAGAAAAATGTCAGAATGATTCTATACTTGTGACCGTAAAAACAGCTTGGATCCAACAGTCATCATGAAACTAACTATGAATAAAGTATTTTATTTGTAAACATAACATGTAAACATATTTTTTGTTATGTAAATTATAGTCACACAACGTACGATGCCACTGAGTAGACAAGAACTAAGGATGGCCATTTTTATTCTTTAATTAATTATATTTTGATTGTGTTTATTGATTGATCCTGTAGTGTCTTGAAGCAATATGTACTGGCAAAATGGAGTGCACTACTTGACTGCAACCAGCAGAGGCGCTGTTGATTCAGTCTTAAGTGGTTTTCGATCACTCAGTTATGGGAAATTGAGCTAAAGCCAACAGTTTATGTACATCTCTGATTAATTGAAAGATACTTTAGAATTCATTTTAAGATCAGCTTCCAGACCAGATGCAAGTTCAGGATTTACTGTATAAATTAACAGAAAAAATAAATAAATACTGTAGACATCCTCTCACAAAGAGCAGCTCATTATACTTACTCGCATATTTAATTATGCCAGTACAATTACACAAATTGTCTCTTTAACACACTGCTAAATAGAGAGCCAATGGTCTTTAGTGCCCATAATCTCTATAGTCATCACAAGGACAGACAACAACAAATTAAAATGAATACATGGTACAAGGAAATTGCAGCGGTCAACTGAAAATCTTTCCAGAGAAAGAAGGAATAAGACACTTAATAAAAGTTAATAACATCGTCCTGCATCCTCCACAGTAGAATGTTCTATAGCAACAACTTGCCTGAATGTTGATGTGTACTTGAGTGTGTACTTGAGCCCATGACAGTAAAAGCCTGCTCTTTGTAACCAGAATGACTGACACATCGATTTGTTCTCTTTCCATCAGTTCTTCAAGTCCTTCAACATTTTTCAATTAACTCTTCCCTGGTCGAGTTCTTGTAAAGCTAGGGTAGGTTACAATTCTCCGTGACCCTGCACGAGAATAAAAACATAAAATAGCAAATGAAGGAAAATCAGCAATGGATAAAGCTTGAAGAAAAATACACATTTGTGTTAAACAATATATCTTATATCCGTTTTCTTGTTTCACAACAGAGGGTCTTGTAAGAAATTCAACACCTGTATACGCTGGATTTACGCTACATGGTTCAAGTAATATTTTCCTCCCATGTGGCACAGTTCAGATACTAGTTATGGCACCGTAAAAGGAAAAAAAAAAACATTGAATGCTGAAATCAGGCTCTTCCAGATGTGGATAAAAATCTGTTGTGACTCATAAATCTGCCAATGCGATTTGAATAGCCTGATGTCACTATAAATACAAAAACTAGAACAGTGACCATTAAGTATGGTCTAAATGTGGTACATTTGAGATGCACAGGCCCTTTAATGAGGACAGCAATTGGAAGGCTGGCCAGTGAAGTCATGATGAAGTTACAAATGGGAAGGAGGGGCAGAAGAGCCATTTTGCCCCCTCGACCACTAAACAAAAATAGTCTGGGGCCACAAAGCAAAACAGGTTATAAACTTTTAAGTTTGAATCTTTCTTAATTTTACCCGTTACAACAGAATAAACGAACAGAACTGTAGTGTGCATGTGTAACGGCAGCTAGTGGGGTTGTAATAGTACGCTGGCTAAACCTCATGACTGGACGCCTTAAGAAATGTGCAGCTCAGTGAATTGATAGCTTATTCCTTTTAGCTCGCTGGCTAACGCTGCTCGACTCTCCATCATGTGGTCAGTGGTTGGAGCCCGGCGTGCGCAGGGCTGGACTGCAGGGATGACCACTGTTGGACGTGTAGGTCTGCTTTGAAATAAACTACTCTACTTTTCAGAAAATGTTGCGTGTCTCAGTCACATAAATGGATTAACTTTTCCACCAGCTTTTGGAGCAAGTTGGGGGGGGGGGTCCTAGATCTTCCTTGTGAATTGATGTTAATAACTGATCATAATGCCAAAAGCGATGTCTTCTCATCCGCAATTTTGTCTCCTACACTGTGCCTTCTTTTTTCTAGTTTGTGCCTTCTTCGTGCTCTTTCCCCATTCTCTTTCTGCAGCTGCAAGATAATATAGACTTACATTTCTTTTCAACATCTTGTAGGTCCCTTGCAAATAGAGAAATGAATGAAGCGAGGGGTGGTACCTGCTGTTGCGTGGTGTCATGCGAGACAAAGCGGGACCAAATAATGCCATGACGTGGTGGTAACAGTGCATACCCATGCGGGAACAATGCGCGTCCTGCGTACTATGTCATACATGAGACGTAAATGGTACATGACTTAGGTGTAAATAAGTCGTGCGGGAGGGTGGCATTTTTGGTCATGAATTGTGTGCCAAGTGTGTAAAAATTGCCAAAACAGTGCGTTAACAAGTCTTCAACCTTTGCAGGCGTGCCATCTAAATGACATGCATTGCCAAGGCGAATTGCAGGCCAATGCGGAAGCAAAATGCGTGCAACTGTAAATGCAGCTTCAGCCAGCATCGTTGGCAGAAAAGACAAAGGAATCTGTTTGTGCAGAATTAAAAACTCTGTTGTCTTCTTCTGATGTCTTTGTGGAGGGGATATATTCATGGTCAGCTTACCACGGGGGAAGACGTCTCTGTCATGTCTCAACGAATGCAGGCAGGCCAGGATGTATTTATGGCCCTAAAGAAAATACTCTTTTCACAAATGCTCATTTTCCCAACTCAGGGGTTAAAAAAGTATTCAAGCACTGCGAGGGGCGCCACAACAAGAAGGATGAGATATGGCTCCGGACCCTCAGGTTGCTGACCCCTGGTCTTGGCCAACTAACTAGTATGCAACATTTGATTGGTTATATTTTTAGTTTATTATGTACGTTCTGTGGCAGGAGGGGGGGATAGTGGTTAGCATGCCTGCCTCACAGTCAGGGATTCGGGTTTGTGGAGTTTGCAGTTATCTCCTCATGCTTACGTGAGTTTTCTCCTTTGACTTCCTCCTACATCCCCAAAACATGCATGGATGGATGAATGTATTTGTTCTGTACATTGTATGTTTTGTACAGATCATCCTTCCATGTTCTTTAGCGCTTGTCCTCATTAGGATGATGGGTGTGCTAGAGTTTATCCTGCTGACTTTGGACAAGAGATGGTGTACACCCCAGACAGACCCCAGACAAACAACCATTCACACTCTCTTCAGACCTATGGACAAATTAAAAGTCTCCAGTTAACCAAGCATACATGTTTTAGGACGTGGGAGGAAGTCGGAGTACCCGAGGAAAACCCACACAAGAACAGGGATTCAATGAGGAAGTGCTGCCATGTAAACAGACCTGCAATGTAAGTGCGTAAAAGTTTGCATACAACCTTATGACTCTTGTCCTAACTTTATTTCTTATCTTGCATTAAGACTAAAGCTGTCTCTGAGTCGTAATTGCGAGACACGAGACGAGTACAAATGTGATTATCACACTGTTGTGCTCAGCATTTACTTGCTGAGCAAGCAAGCCAATAAACATGCGTATAATGCCTTCTTGTTCCACACAGACAACTGATCAGAAATCAATAAGCAAACTGATGAAATTGTGACGGATTAAAAAAAGAAAAGTCCTGCTAATGACGATGGCTGGTGCGGTTGGCAATCATGTGGAAGGATTATGACTGTGACCTTTAGCATAGCTGGGTAATTGAGAGCTTAGTGATTTTCATCTCCCGACAATATATGGCAGAGAATGAGAGGAAAAAATAGAAAGTGGGGCACAGAGGGCTTACCAAAAGAAAGAAGAAGAAGGTGTAGATCAAAGAAACAAGGTGCAGAGAAGAAGATGAGGAGAGAAATGAAGACAGCAAAGGCGTGGAGAGAAGAAGTGTGTGTGCTGCTCACCCCTAAGGCACTGACATTATCCAGAAGACAGACATCAGTGCAGGCGACTCAGTGACAGCGAAGCGTGGAGGAAAAAGGTGGAATAAAGACGAGTAAAATGTAACGTCTGACACTCTTCAAAAACACCTGACATTTAGGAGGGCTTCATGTGTGTGGGTCCTCACACCTGGAGTTCATAGCAGGCCGCTCATCCTCTGTATGGAACATACACGGAACTCAGTCAGTGGTCGTGATTGAAAAAGGAATGAAGTAGTTATAAATACGTTGGAAACCATTAAAACATTTCAATCATTAGAATTACATCAGTGTAATATATCGTATTGATCTGAATATACTGAAATTTTAGCACTGCTCCATGTCTTTGCATTCATGACTGAGGAGTGTTTTGTGGTTGCACACACTGTCAGCCAATATTAGGGAATATTATGGAATATTTGAATCTTGTTCCATAGTAAGTCATGAAAGCATGTCCTTACTATGCATGTTTTTTATACAACACAGCCTTTGGTTCAGGTTTGTTTGTTGCTTTATATTTTATTTATCACACTTATCACACAGCTGTCACTACACATGTTGTCATATAGTGCAGTGATCCCCAACGCCCGGGCCCGGTACCGGGTCGTGGATCATTTGCTACCAGGCTGCACAGAAAGAAAAAATAATTTCCATGATGTTTTATTTTGAAAAGTGTCCGGATTCTCTCTGTTACATCCGTCTCACTTGACGCATGTCCATTGTGTGTGTGCTAACTTTCTCTCATGCCGCACAGATAGACTACTACTGTATTTTTACCATTTTTCTTTCACCTCATATTTGGTCTCAAATGCTGATACTAAGTGGGAATGCATAAAGGTAAGTTTTGATGACTTATTGAGTGCTAATGTGCACATTTGTCTCAAGTTAATTCATGCTAGCGCCCTGCCTTTTACCACACACGTCAAACAGCGATGTAATAATCTCTCTGGGAAAACTCAAGGCTTGAACTGGTGGATGGTGGGTCGGCATTCAGATGTTGTTCATGTCTTCGTTTCACACAATATATAATAAATAAGATAAATTAGATCGCTATAATGTAGGAACCGCCGCCACCCACCCCCGGAGATTTGTGGGAACACAAGCCGGTCCGTGGGTCAAAAAAGGTTGGGGACCACTGATATAGTGAACTGCTTGAGGACTTTGTCTAAAATATAAGTGATGACAAGGTGACTACAAAAAGAGCCCACATTTCTGGGAAGGCTGATTGAGTTTGAGTTTGTTTTAAAAGACACTATCAAGTTTTAAGGAAATATAAGGTTTCCAAACAGTATGTGGGCATGACTGTTGTGTTTATGTAAAAGGAACTGTGTATGGTACAACTCGCAAACACCATGGTGAAAATATGGCTTTTAATAAAGCTATTCATTGACTTTTATAAAATAGAGGAAGTGTGGATTGTTGAAAGGCATGTTTCAATGCCTTGGCATACTTGGTGAACTACCTCCCAGATTGTTATCACGTCCCGAAAGATGGCCTCCCTTCACTTTCTGAGCAGCTGATGTGGAAAACCGGTCTGCTTTCCCATGTTTTTTTATTATCCATTATGGAAAATTGCATCACCACAAACCCAGTGCTGGCAGGAAGGTTATTACAATTAATGAGAAAGTACCTCATTAAACATAGCCAAGAGACTGCCAACCTGCTGACCCCAAATCAGGCCAAATACATACAACCCTCTATTGTAGAGCAGCAGCCTATCCCTCAAGTCCAGGTCTGCAAAATCAGCACTGCGGAGGGGTCTGTGGAGAAAAGCTTGCTGGGGCAAAGATCATTTCATCATCATTAAAACTCATGCGATCTGAGACTTTATCACACGCCAGGCAATTAGCCTACATGACAAACTGGTCATGAATATGCATCTCCCACAAGGGGAAGTCTGCACCACATGCATGTTATCAGTCTCAACTGTGATGAAGTCAAACGACTCCTACCAAGCGACTGCATCTGCCACATTCAATCCATACAAACAAATGTGCTTGTGTAAAAAGATGGTCTGAAAGGTAATCGATTTGAAACGTTACGTCTATTGGAGCTATTTTTCTCTTGTTTTTTCAGCCGCTCAGTTCACATTCACAGGTACTCCATGATGCTTTTGATACATCGCTGTATGAGCTATCAGATGGTCCTTGCAGAACACGCAAATATAAAATGACTATGACACAGCATGCAGCACCGTTCGTTTTCTGTGCAACAAATCCTTTGATAAAAAGCAGAGCAACTTTCTGCAAACATAAACATGCATGGAAAAGGTGCACTTTAGACAAGAGGCCTACACATTTGAAAATGGGATTGAGACAGTTATTCAAGTATAATTATAAGGGCGCCCACACAACAAGTTGGCTTCCGCCACGTTAGTGTGTTTTCTGGTTAAGGTTCTTACCTTCATTGAGGACATGACTGCTCCCAAAGACATGATATGACAACGAGAGAGCACACAGACACCACCTTCCTGCTTCGTCTTGAGTTATTTCTTACATTCAATGGTGGTTCTCACCTATTATGCTTACACTTGCAACTTTCTTGGGCTCCATTTTGGGTTACACTACTGAGGTGAGGAAGCGCTATTGAATTAAAGAAATAATTTGTGGCAAAACAAAAAGGTGTTGTCCTTGTGCTCTCTTGCTGCCACATCGTGTCTGGGAACAGTCACGTCAAGAATTACGTTTTGAGTGAAGGTAAAAGTAAATGTAAATTTAGCCCTTTCATTCACCATTTATATGTATTTAAATGCTATAATTGCAAAAACTATCATTGTGTTAGCACTTTTGGCTTTCTGGAACAGATTAACTAGATCTACATTATTTCTGATGGGCAAAATTGATTGGGTTCGTGTCCATTTCGGTTAGAGTCAGACCATCTGGAAAACATGAATGATGCTAACCACTGCATACAAATTGCTGATTTAAAATTGTATTTAATTATAAGTGTAAGAAAAAAACAACAGATTTTTCCAGACGGTTGTTTAAAAAAATGACCGGTTTACCTTTTGCTTTCTGCTTTTGTGTTGCATCTGTCTGTCTGTCCGTCTGTTTGACTCCGGACCAGGTGAAGTCGCACACAGAGGAAGCCCGTGAATGCATAGATGTAACCATTTCAATAAAGCATGGCATTGGCATGCATGGCTTATGGAGTCAAAACCAATTGCGACCAAGCTGCCAGGTGCAGTAAAGTGAAGCCATGCACAGCTGAGAAATAATAACTACAACAGATCATATAAAATGGAAAAGAACCATTTATTTGATTATATTTCACCTGAAGACAAGTTTTAACATATTTTAGTATTGTGTGTGTGTGTGTGTGTGTGTGAGATTTAATCTTGAATCCAGGAATGTTTGCTACATTGACCTCTGACACATGATTGGTTAAAGATGGTGAGCTGTTGGTTGTTACATGCAATTCCCCTCCAATCACAAGCTTTTTGGTCTCCATGGCAAAGGTAGCTTTCATGGTAAGACTTCACTGCTCTTGCTCTGATCCACAAACCTTTCCCATTACTTCTAATTTGGACTATTAGTCAGGAGTACCATCTGGGTCCTCTAATTATCCTCTTATGTTCTGCAGCTTCTTTTTGCCTTGCATTTCCTAGCTTTTCCTTTCCAAACCCTTTTTCCGATCTAATTTTCAGGCAAACCCAGGACTAACAAGAGGAGAGGATTTGAGGTGAGATAAAAGTAAGGGGGTGTTGAAGAGAGGCATACTAAAAGATAAACACAGTGTTAGAATAAATCAAAGTCAAGAATCTGAAATGAGCTCAAGGAACATTTTTTTTTTTGGATTCCCCTGACATCCTGCTCTGTTTCAATACATGTATCCAGACGCCACGCATGAACATAATCTCTTCAAACAAATACAGTAGACACGTCCAAGTCAGACTAAACATACTGTTTTCTATGACGCAGGTCGACTTACATTTTGTTGAAGTTTAAAAATATTTTTCTATAGAACTCAATTATAATAGAAATAATCTATTCCAGGGTCAAACTGTTGTCATCATAAACCAATAACATGCTCAACTGTAAAATAAGTTAATCACTGTATAATAGGAAGAGACACAAATCCAAAAAAGTTCCTCATGCTTGGGTGACACTGACTTCGGCGGAACTTGAAATGAAGGCAGGGGATTGCAGAAATATCTGCTGACTGGACGAGTTAGCGCAACAGATTGTTTTTTTCTCTGAATGCCAAAATGTTTGGCTTTACAGCTAAATTGATCGGAAAGAGACACACGATGGTGGATCTATCTGCTGCCAGCCAGCTGGGTTTGAAACTGATACGGCTATTGCACCATTTTCCAGATCCGTCAGGGCAGTCTTGGCATTCTGCTAAATCACATGCATGCACGCTGACAGCTTGTCATAGTTCACACACAAAGCACGCAGTGGACAGGTTCCTGTCCTGAGTTTAAATGTTCTGCTAGTCTCAAATGCGTATATTTTGTTCTGCTTTTATGGAGTCAATCAATTGCATTTGACTTCCACACTCTTAAACACATGCATGTATGCACAAACAAACAAACACCAATCACAACTTTTAATTATTGTATCAGATCTTAGCCATTTTTTAAGTCGATTATCCAAATTCTTTCCAGCCCCTGATTACTGAGCAGCTGTGCCCAAAATATCTGTAGTTGCCAGGAGGTAAATGCCCTAAATTCTGTGTAATCCATTATTTAAAATGAGAATCACACCTGGATTGTTTCATTTCTAATCTATTGCGGTCGTGTACTGGGGTCAAAATGCTAATTGGGTCATTGTCAAGTCAACATAGAGCCTCATAGGCTTGGCTTTGGGTTGCACCACTGCAAGGTCTTTACTATGCGTTTACTTGTCGTGCCACTTTGAGCATCAGATGCTCATTTGGCACATCTGTCCCCTCTCCCAAAGTGTGCCATTTCTGGTGACACAACATCATCCATGTCAGAGCTGCCACCCTTGTTCTAGATTGCTACATATACTTGTAGTACTGTAGAGCAAGTCTTTTCTGTTTTCAAAAGGTACATTTTTAATTTGTCTTTGGACCATGACTGCCTGACCTCTTTTTAGTTATCTCCCACTAACACTCAAAGTGACTGTCTTATCATGCTCTGAAAAAGGCACCTGGTATGCAACAGTTCCAATGCGGAATGCATTGGTGAATGAATACAGACGGCCCAGGTAGCAAATATGTGTGTTCATTGGTCTCCTTTTCAAAAATATAGCAATTTTTCATCTTACCAAAATATTTTGAACGAAACTTGCAGGTGCAGCTTGGCCCTTCTGTTTGAGCGTGCACAAAGCAAGGTCCATAAAGGCATGCTTGGATGAAAAGTGAATGGGCTCCTCCATGTATTCAGCCATGTTCCGTTCTTGTGGATGCACTGTCCTGGTGTCCCAATACTTTTATTTAGTTGATCATTATTGCCTTGAAGACCACCAACTAATACCGCCATACTTTTATTTTGAAGCTTATTTTGCACTGAACAGTAAGTCACTGTTAGCACGTTTTAATGCTGTTAAAGCAATATAACAGTAATGTTGTGGTAAGCTGGTTAGCGATAACAAGGAAGTAGATAGCACTATGACACGTGTCAACATATATGGGAAAACTTTCATAGAAATGACCCCTTCGGATCTGCCAACTTAAGCATGCATTTTGAAATAGTAATATACACATGGTGGCTTGGTGAGTTATTTGACATAGAAGGGTCGGCGACATAAGCCAGACCGATTTAAGCGTGTTTGACTGTGTAGTAATCCCTCGTTTATTGTGGTTATTTGGTTCCAGACCTGACTGTGATAAAGGAAATTCCTCAAAGTAGAATTCCTTCTTTATCAATTGAATATTTTTGTAGTTAGAACATAGAATACCTGTTTACGATCTTCTAAATATGGTTTTTAATTAATTGATTCATATCAATAATTAATTTATTTATTTTGAAAAACTGTGATAGAGTGGAGCCACAAAATTCGAACCACAAAGTGGCGAAGGATGACTGTACATCATTTTCTAAATAATTGGCTACTCTTTGACAAAGCTTTAGTCTTAAAAGGTGCTGTCCCTCTTCGGCTCCAATACTTTTCTTAAACGAAAAAAAGATAAGAACTACACCACCAGCTAGCATATGTTACCAAGAGTGGTTTAAAAGAACAGATTGAACAAATAAATGTCTCTATTTGTCACAGTTTGAAGTTACACTTTGTAGAGATTTTGGTTAGGCCCAAAAATGACGCCATACATTCAATAATAGCTGACGTTAGTAACTAAACTTTGCCAAAATCACTATCAGCTGCTGACAACAAACTAATGCACGTGTGTGTGTTGCGTAGGGTGCGGCTTCATAATACGTTAGCATCCCCCATGCAGTACCTAGCCAGGGCAGACAGCACCTTTAAAGGGTTTAAAGGGTCACTTAAACCAGTGCCACTGTGTTTTAGATAGAACCTGAGTCCAGGGGATACATCTACGGCATAAAGGTTACACTTCTGGATAGAAACTGCTTTGAAGGAGGGGGAATGTTGAAAGAGTAAGGACAATATAACTCCGAATGTGACAAATTGAGTGAACACGCTCTTTCTGGCATCAGTGGAGGGCTGATGTGAGCTGACTGGGGGTGCAGCTCAGCGAGCTGTACTTCTGGGTTGCTGTATAGCTGATTAAAATGAAGACGGGCCCACTCAGTGTGATGTGCAAGCCAGCCAAGAGCCCAGAGAGCCATATCACAGGGCTCCAGTTTAAGGAGGTATGTTTCAATCACTGCCACTGGTTTGATCACACTGCCAAAAGCCACAGCTGTTGGCATGCCAATGTGCGGGTGATTCTAGGCCTCCATTGCATGCGTGTATACAGTATAGGGATGAGTGAGTACACCACTATTTATCTAGTCACCCATCTAAAGTATCTGTATTTGTATACGAAACAAGTTTACCAAGTAGCATTAGATACAAACCAAAATAGAGGCGAGCTGAGGAAAACCTAAAAAAAAAAACCTGTCCGGAGTGGAGGCAGTGACCAAAGCGACACAAGCCTTTTTACAACTATGTCTTGCCGATTGCACCGCGTTCGTGAGTGAGGCAGCCTGCCGCAAGTCTGTCTAGGGAGGGGCGGTCGCTGTGTGTGGCCAATCACAGAGCGTGAAGAGTGAATACATAAGCAGTTGCCCAATGAGGAGTTTCCTTCATCACGATTACAGCTAATGACAAGCTGTATTGGTTTCATGCTCGTACTCGGCAAAAATACATTATCCGTAAAACAAGTATCCGGCTGTTCCCTACTAGACACATACTTCATGTATTATGTCCAGTTAGCATTTGCTCTCAAGCATTCCAGATATACAAGAAATGAAAATGATTATGCAAAAAGCAATGCAGCCGAAATCAAGGCAACATATTAAAAAGCTTTCAGCAACAAGCATTCTCCAATTCATCATGAAATAATAGTCGAAGAAAGGGAAGAGAAGAGAAACACGTATTTCTATAGTGGAGTTCATGACGCAAAGCCTTCAAACAATTCACTTTTTTTCTACATAACTAGCCGCAACAATTGAAGGGGTAACTTTTATAATAGATATACGTAGGCATCTTACCGCTGAGTTAGCTTATCCATAATCGGAAGATGAAAGTTGCATCTCCGTGTGTAGTGTGAGACACCTGTTCACCATTGCTGCGGGGGAGTAAGCTTGTTCTAGAGCGCATCAGGAGGGGAGCTTAATGTCAGCTGACTGATGTCATATGACATCTACAAAGTGACGCTTATATGATCGACCCAAACTACCTTCGCGATCGACCTAATGGGCTCCCCTGACCTACAAGATTACAAGGCCTACAAGATTCTGGCACCAGGTTGGCTCTGAACATGTGTGCTCTTTGCCTACCATCTGTAGACTCCAGGGATTCTGGCTAGAAGTGCGTGTACACATCCTGTATCTTCCACCTCGGTGCCATTGCTTGTTTTAGCTTGGCTGCCAGTATGAATGCGAATAAAATCACCTTCAATCGCTCCCCCATGCAAAAGATCAAAATCCTATTTTGTGAGAAAGCAGGCAGCACTAAGCTGAACAAAGCACTCAGGAAAAAAAGTCCCTCGCTTTGTCTCTAAAGTCGCAAACACTGCTGAGGCATTCAAATTGGCTGAGAAAAGAAGCTGAATTCTGATCATAGCATTTAAAATGAGTACTTAATTGAAATAATTCGGATTGCTAACAGGTACCAGGCAGATGTTAGCCACCATGTTGTTCATAGGCCTGATATGCTGATACCTTATTTGATTGGTTTGTCAGTGCACCCAATAACAGCCACCAGAGAACCTGAACATGCACTGTCTTCCAGTGACACAATAGCACTTTAGAGCTCATGACCGGAGTGGCTTTTGGTGTTGATAACCTCTTTGCTAACCTTATCCAGGTGGTTCTCGGGTTATGGTGGTTTTGGCGTTTTGTATATGCACTCCCAGAAATTAACTAAATAAGCTCGTTACTTAATTTGGGTTCGTAAACACCGTACTGGCTCGAGAACTGGTTTCAGCATGTGCAGCTAATGTTGTAGCATGCACCGAGACGCCTCATTCACAGCTACTTGGAGTGAATGTCGGCGCTTGTTAATTAACTCTTTGCACTTCATTATGTGCACCAATTGTAAGGCAGGCTCTTTTAGCAAAAGTGCGCTGAGAAAAAGAGGTGAAAATAGACATCACCAGAAGCTCTGAGAGGAGAAACACACCAACATTGGTTGCACTTTTGGTCATAGCCGTTCAACTGATCATGAAGGATAAAGATCGTATCACTTACCATTTAAAAGGATGTGCTCCTATGAAAGTGACAGTGAAAGCTAAGCAACATAGTGGTCTTAATATTGAAATATTACACCCCTCCCTCCTACGTTGCAGTATGCATGTTGCAATCTTAAACTTGTTTCGTAATGTACGCGGTGCATTTCACAAGACAGCTGTATACGGCTAGTGTGTCGGTCACTGCCGGTGTTTTTTTTTTTTTCCGTCTGCTTGCTTCTAATTTGGCTGGTGATATAAAGTCAGTTGGAAAACTTTGCTCGTAGTACTGAAAGCGGCGCTTTTGAGAAAAATACATTGAACAAGGCTGACAGGTTATTTCTTTGTTAGCCATCACTGGATGTTTGCATGAATCACCAACGTTACACTAACGTTACAACGTTAAAAACTAACAGATCTTACAGATCACTTACACACATACAAACTACACTCTGAGTACAGATTCCGATACAGATAATTTAGACTGGTGGACAGATACAGATACAGATAGTGGTATACTCCCTCATCCCTAAAATTCAGTGTGTATGTCGTCATATCCCTTGAGTGTCCCCTAAGTGTCATAGCAGGAGTGAAGCAAACTCGTGATGTGCGATACCATTGGTTTTGAGTAAAATTCAGGCCAGTACGGGAGATACCGATCAGATATCGATATTTTGCGCAAATACATCTAATGTGTCTGGTAAATTTTAAATCATTACTAGTATTTCAAATCATAGCATAAAGAATAAAAGACAACTGAGTAATTAATTAATTTATTTTAAACCCTGAAGTATACTGAGGTAGCGGGGTGATTTACAATATAACCAAGCTAACATACAATAACAGAAAAAAACAGAGGACAAAATTATGTAAAATATGTGAAAAATTTATTATAAACAATAAAAAATGAGTAAAATAATAAAACCATTCAAATGAATGATTAATTATTAAGAATTATTATAAGAATTTTACTCAAAATTCACACATGGCTCCGTTACGATCGGCCATTGTTTCAACAGGCTGAGCCTGACTGACGGAGCGGTGTGCTGCTACGCTGACACATTACGCACTCACTCAGGCGTAAGAAAAGTAGTTTCCACAAACCGCGTATCAGACACAATCTCAGTCATTTAGTTACTTTCCACTGTGTCCCTGTTAATGATATACAGTACATTACCCCAAATGACTGAAGTAGCAAAAGTATCGATATTTTTATTTCAGAATCGATTTTAGCGCATGAAGAGCTGGTATCGGAAGTATCACTGTTTGAGTATCGATCCGCACATCGCCAACGCAAACTGCCTCTAGGTCACGTGGTTGAAACCCACCAATTTCCTTTTGTGCTTCATCAGGATATGTTTGCCAAGACATAAAGTGAAAAAGCAGCGCAAGATCATATTTGTCGAACAGACTGAAGCTGATTAAACAGAATAAGTTGACGGGCCAAAGCTTCTTTTCCTAATCCCACGATTAGTCAAGAGGCCTGCTTTGCTGCGAGCTCGTGCAAACATACAAAAGGCAAAACGGCAGTTTTGGCTTAGTTCTGAAACCAGAATTGGTATCTACACTCTCTCAGAACAGTCCCTTGGCCACCGTAGTGACAGTTAAGTGTGAGAGCCAATGTCTTCATGCCAGACAAGCTTTTCCTGAGTGTGCTGTGCTGAGGTGTTTAACTAGAGAGCTGGGTTTAAGATTAACCTACTGGCACAATTGAACAACGTCCAGACTTTTTCTTTACACCACTTTGTCCTTCGTGTGTGTTAGATTCACTTTTTCAACTATGCCAAAAAACACAACAGTAGGAGTGTTCACACATTACATACACAATTTATATTTCAATGATAAAAGAACGCACAAATGTTTGTATGTCGGCCTATGCATGTACAAATGTGGCATCTGTAATTTTTACCCTTGAGGCAGGAGGCAACAGATTTAATAACACGGAATGAATGCCACCAACATCTTTTGTATGAAAGTGTATCAGCAAGTTAATCCATTCATGGTTATCAGACAAAGATATCTAATCATCATGGGTGCCTAACTGACACACACAAACACACACACAAAAGGCAAAAAGTCGAGCCAAGCGCAGAGAAAATTGACAATACAATTATCCATGTCTCTTGGGCCCCTGGAAACTCACCCTTATAAGGCTGTTGAATATAATTCACTTGCAAACGAGTTGAGCAGGATGTAAAGCCCAATTCACTGTGGATACCAACCACGAAAAGACCCTTTTTACTCCAATCTTTCACACAGACAAAAAGCTGCCGCATATTCACCCCATGTGAGAATTGAAGCTTTGGATCTGCATCTGGGGCAGGGGTATCTTGGCTAAAAACAAACACTGTTCATGAATGAATGTATATGTTTGCTTTTCACTCAAGGTCCTTTCATGCAAACTCTGTCAAAGAGGGCAGGGCAACATACGGCCAACTAAGTTAATGTCAGCTACTCTCCTGACATCAGAGGGAGATTTGGGAGTGCATTTTAATGTATTCTTTTAAAAAAAACGCCACTCGGTGGAGCGTGAATGGAGCCTTTTCATACTGGCCTCACACTGGTGTGAAATGAGGGGAAAATCATCAGACGTTGAAGAGACAGCTTTGCAGGAAGTCCTCATCAAATTTCTGTGAAGGTTTGCTGAGGTGACCCAAACAAATCAGCTGTTGAAAGGAGTCAAGGGTGAACTGAGCAACCCGGGAATCAAGCACACATGCTGGCTTCTCACTCTGTCGGTGGATATGCATGTCAGGGATTGGGCTGTCGTTTTCTTTTTGCAAGGCTTTCATCACATGGGTCCTTGCGAGCCGCCATGCAAGTCCCCTGGAACTGCCAAGTGAAACAACAACATACTGCACACTGTCAAACTGATTGTTACACACATGGAAACACACCAGTAAACAATGTCATACTCAGTTGGATTTTCACAATAAATAACAAGTATATGACAATTAATATATCCTCAGGAATATAATAAACTAAACAACACCTATGTCTGCAGCAGAAAACTGTCTCATTTGGGAGAATCTGAGTGCTGCATATTTATCAAAGTGACAGCAGGATGCAGGGGCTCAACATTACCACTTACTCACTAATGGCTTACACAGCCATGGATCATTATCCCTCACAGCATAGCACAGCACAACTCTACGCTGTGCAGCACCATGGCGCACGGCCAAACCCCTCAGCAGCCCGAACCCTGCACTGGTCCTACTGCAGTCTGAATTGTGTAGGAGGCTGATTACATCTTTAAAATGTTCATAAGGGGTACTTGTTACTTTGCTGGGTTGAAGTTAGTGGCATTTCTGCCAGCCCTGATTTTAGCTACTGTAACCAGGGTTTTATTAGGCTGATGCACATTTTGGTAGGGTTCAAATATTGAATGTTCTTTGTATAAGCGAGAAAAATGTTTCAAACTTATATACTGTACAAACAATCCACATGTGCTTTGTGGGAAAGCCATACCTACGGTGTGGGTGAGGGGGTCGAAAGGGACTTGACTGTGGATGCCATTTGTCTCAATTTTTGTGAAGCTATATGGTGTGGGGTGGACAGTTAAATGCCTGCTATTTACGGTGGGTGTGGTCTTGAAGGCATCACTGAGCACCAACCTTCTGTGGTCATTTATGGTCATGAACTCTGGGTTGTGACAGAAAGTGCAAGGTCATGGCCACAAGCGGCTAAAATAAATTTCCTTTGCTGTGTGTTTTAGCAATGCAGGTGTAGAAAAGGGATATTGAAAATGGGTCGAACCATTTGGACTTGTGTATTGCTGCGCCAGGTAGGTGAGCGTGTGCAATTCGATTGAAAGTATAGCCAAGGTGATGAGATCTGACATATTGTGATATTGGAAAAAAATGAAGATTAGCAGTTTTTTTTCCTCTTTTCTCCAGGCGAGCGAAATAGAGATGGTTTAATTGCTTGGCCAATTAAAATTCAGGGGGACAGAGGGTGAGACCAGAAAAGAGAGCGATAACACAGCACGATGGAGAGCCCCTGTGAAGAGAGTGTGATTTCACAGGCCAAGTGTGAATGGTTAACAAGGCTGAGTAGGGGAGGTGAGAGCAGCGCCTGAGGTGAGAGAGGGATGTTCTGGTGGAGTAAAGGGCCACGGTTTCAGGGGGTGGTGGGCAGATGATCTGGGGTGAAGAGCAGAGCAGGGTACCAACAGAGGACACGTTATTTTGTAAGATGTGCTTACACACACACATGTCCACAATAATGCTGCAACACTGCAGACAACCTTGTGCGTGTTCCTCACAGAGAGACATATAACGGCAAACAAGCATAACAACAATTAAAACATTACAGTGATGCTTATCTACAAAGGGCTGTGCTGAGCCCTGTAGCTTTCATAAATACTGCAATTTCTGGACTATAGAGCGCACCGGTATGTAAGCCGCACACACTCAATTTAAAGAGAAAAAAGATTTATCCATATATAAGCCGAAGGTGTCCACGTCATAACATGGGATATTTAGTACATATTTTTTAAACTTTTGATAAAATAAACAGAACAATGTGCGTATAAACAGTGCTGAACAGTGCCTGGAACGTGGCCAGTTAAAAGGTCCCTGACATGATTCATCAACTTGTTCATCAACTGTTATATATTGTTATGTTCTATTATGTTCTACATTGTTTGATGTTTGAAATAGTTTGAAATGTTTGCATAGCAGAACCTGTTTTACTGTGCATATGACAATAAAACTCCTGAATCTCAAATCTTGAAAGAGAACGGTAAATTCACAAAAATGATACTTAGAGTTCACGGCGCCAGCCTCGCTCTTACAGTTCAGCCTCATTTCCGGAAGTGACATCATCGGGGTAATATCGCTCAGGTAAACAAACATGCGGTGTACGAGACAAATGATGTTTTCAGTGATCATAGCGAAGATTTGAGTAATGTGTCAGTAGTCTCGTGGAGGGAGACAAATTTGGAGATGAAATAGAGAACTTGCAGAACATGGACTTAAGCCTTAAGACATGGAGATGAAGATTGGTCACTTTCAAAACACAGAATGGTAAGTGTAAATTACTCTGGAGTTGCTTCTCATTCAATTAGAGCTTTAAATTGGCTTCTTAATGAGCGTAAAGAGGTTTTTATAGCCTGGTTTATTGTATACTGTATGTGGATGAATGTTCGCTGCCGCCGCTTCGGAGCTTCAGGACAAGATAAAATGTGTATAGGATATAAATTCACTTTGATATCTACAGTATATGCAGATTAGGCCTGTCACGATAATCGATAAATCGATTAATGGAGCGATAAAAAAAAAAAAAAAAACAGGTCGATGATTATGACGCCCTCGATTAATTGACGTGTGCATGTATGCATGTGTCGTTTCATCTCCTCGTCTCTCTGTGCCACACAGGCTGGATGAGAGGAGGGTTCACCCTGCATCTGTCTGTGCGCATTGGTTCTATAGTGGAATGATCCCTGTTGTAAAGTATTGGAATTGCTGTTTGTGACATGTATTTTCTCATAGGCATTTCGTACTGTCTGTGAAACATTTGCAGCATTTCTTCAAATGCTGGCTTTTCAACTGTATTAGGGAGCAGCATCTCTTTTGCAATGTAGCAAACAGTGACGTGAATTCAGGGGAGGCAGGAGAGGCTCTGTAAATAAAAAAATATATAATAACTCTTGCAATATTATTATGTAACTATTCATATTTACCCATTGAACTGTATTATATGTATTTTCTGTATGATTCCAATCGTTTTTTGGCATTTCCTAAGTGAAAATTGTTGAATTTGCACATTTCCTGATCAAATATAGGGAATCAATTTTTGGTGAGGCTGCCGTGACTCTCTTCTCGGCACAAGACCTTCCTACCGTCTGAGTGTACACTGAGTTGGATCATGGTACCTGCCAGAAACTGGCAGCCGTGTAGAGATGAAAAGCCAGCGTTTTAGTTTTTTTTTTTTTTTTTTTAATAGCTGGAGAGCAACAAGTCAAATGCAAGATATTTTTATGCTATGCTGAATAAATAAATTAATTTTACTGCCAGGATGGAGGATTATACACCCGCCAGGAGATGATCTGACTTTTACACCAAAGCATCAGCGCTTTTCCTGGAGAAGGACTTCATGTACAGATAAAAAGGTATGAACTAGGGGCGTCACGATACACTCAGCTCAGGAGACGAGACGAGACAATATACAATATTGGGTTCACGAGAACGAGACAAGACGATATATATATTTGTCCTGTCCAGTCATTAGCCCAGATAGTATTGTTGATCTAAATGCCCTTACGTGCTCAACAGATTTGCTCTGCCAGGGAAAAGTGTGAGATACTTCCCCTGTTATACAGAATTGATTTAACTTTGATGAAGAAAGAAAGTCCAGTAGTGTACATCACAGTGTTTTACAGTACAGTGGTTAATGTCTGTCCTGGTTACTGTGTTTTTTGGTTAACAACCTAAATTTTTTGTCAAATTTTGCCTTGGCTTGCGTTCACCCCGCTTGGTTAGCGCCCAAAATACCATCCGGGTTGTTTACGCCGCCAACCTGGATCATGCAGGCAAGACAAAATCTCAAGATACTTGATGCATTGTGGTCTGTGGGCGTCATGTTAGGTTGTAGAGTTGTAGAGAGATACACGACGTAACAAACACATGGATGATGTATGTTCTTTTTCTGAAATGTGGTGTTACTTTTACGCCACATGTCATGGTGTTTAAAAAGGGTCTTTTGTGACTTCTTGGCGGATGAGTCATCGCTGCGCCCTTGGGGTAATTTTGGTTGGCTGGCCACTCCAGGGAAGGTTTACCACTGTTCCATGTTATCACTATTTGTGGATAATGGCTCTCACTGTGGTTCCCAGGAGTCCCAAAGCTTTAGAAATGGTGTTATAACCTTTTCCAGACTGATAGATCTCAATTAATCTCAGTTAAGTTATGTTTTAACGGGGGGTGAAATCACTTTTTCACACGGCATTCTGTGTTCAGTTGTGTTGTCACTGACTAATATTTTTATCTGTTTGAGGATTTGAAACATTGAAGTGTGACAAAGATGCAAAAAAAAAAAAAAAAAAAAATCACAAAGAAGGCAAACATTTTTTCACACGACTGTATATTTTGGAGAAGACGACAACAATCGTTTGACTGTTACGTCATCCAAGTTGTCAGAGGTACGTGCTAGCTTGCAGGGAAGAGTGATGTTTGATTCTTTCTTTGGCTGCGTAATAGGACATCATGTTGGAGTTGATTTCAAGAGCACAAGCTGGGCTCGTGCAGCAAAATGTCAGCACTATAAGAAAAGACCACGACATAGACGTCATCACTGGACCGCTAGAGAGGAGATTGTTGTAAAATAAAACATGTTACATCATCCTTTATGTCTTCACCAGCTCAAGTCCAACTACGATGACATCTGTGTACAACTAGCAAGACACCACTAACGCCAAGATGGGGAGTTTAAGAAAAGGACTTCTCCCTGGCGTTCAACTCCAGTTACGCAGGCTTGGTTGATTTTATTCTCTATTCGTATTTTACTTTTCTTTTGAGCTACAATTAGGGTGACCAAACGTACTGTTTTCCCAGGCCAATACAAGTGGAAAAGTGCCGACACAGTTGTAAATAAGACATTTATGTATTTAATTAAAATTTGCTTGAATTAATGGAACTGTCACGTTTCGGTTGAGCTGTCGGAAGCTTGACCCCCAGAATGCAGAGAAGAGGCGGTGGAGTGCAAATAAAAGTATTTTAATTGCACAGGTGCAGGAACTCACAAGAGAACAAGAACAAAAGCCAAAAGAGGAAAAGCTCTGTGGAAAAATAATACGAAAATAGTATAAACAGGTAAGTCAATTCTTTTAGGTGATAGCACCGGTAAGGAGACGAGGTCCATCAACAATAACAACAATGAACCAGCACCGTACATCTGATGACGCTGGTCTTTTAACAGCCACTAGTAGTGATTGGCGACAGCTGCACGGCCACCAGGCGTGACGTGGCTGCCTCTTCCACCCAACAGGAAGTATACCTTGCCAAAATAAGAGCGCAGGACAGGGGACGCTTGCTCCTGTCCTGCAGAACGTCACGGGAATATTTAATTAATTATGTAATGGTGTATTTATTTATTTTATGAATTAATGGCTCATTTTATGTCAGATTTATGTATTTAATTAGAATGTTATTTATGACAAATCAGTATTTTAAAATGTATTCATTTGCAATAAAAAGAACATTTTACATTTGGTAAGTATTTATACTGGCATCTTGTATTTAATATTTAACAGCATATTTTCAAATATGTCAGTTTTGGCTTAATATTAATAATCAATTCATTTTACCGCGGGCCAATTTAAAAAAAGCTTTTGGGCTGCACTTTGGACACCCCACCTCTAGGCTCTTTTTAGCATTTTGCATAAAAAAGGTACAGTATACTACCTGCACATCTTGACTGAAGACAGAAGGTGAAAGTGAAGGATTTCCCTGGACCTGACATGGTTTCCTTTTTTGTGGCGAGTACATTGTGAACAGTAAGTAGTGAGGTCAGTTTATCAACAAATGTTTAAGTACGTTCACTCAGATGTGCTTCAAGAAAAGGCACGACAGAGCAGGGACGCCACCAGGAATTCTGGGCCACATGAAAAAAAAAAAAAATCACAGTGGACCCCCCCCCCCCCCCCCCCGTGGACCCCCCGGTCAGCTTTACTGACCACATCTCCAGGACCTAACTGACACTTAACAGCTGTTTTATGCTATCTCCATTGGAACATCTCTGTGCAGAGTTTGCATGTGTTGTGTGGGTTCTCTCATTCCAAATATATGCACGTGAGGTTAATTGGAGACTCTAAATTGTCTATAAGTGTGAATATAAGTAAGAATGCTTGTTTGTCTATATATGCCCTGCGACTGGATGGCGACCAGTCCAGGGTATACCCTGCCTGTCAGCCGAAGTCAGCTGGGATAGTCTCCAGCATACCCGCAACACTAGTGACGACAAGCGGTACAGAAAATGTCTGGACGAATACATGGGAAAAAACAATTAAAACCAAATAACAGACTAAAAAAAATAACTTGGGATCGAACACAGTTCCTTTGCCTTTATGGGTAGAAGCATAAGCATGTATTTTTCAGAACGTGGGTGAATGATGTCCTTATTTGAACGAAGGAATGAAGCATTCCTTGTCAGCGCAACATGGGACACATACTTTTGTATGTAAATACTGTACAAGGCAGTTCCGTTTTTGAAGTGGCAGTTGGCAACCCTTCGTGTAAAGCTTTGGGGTTGTCTCAAGCCTATTACATTTGCCCGAGTGCCAAATCTACAGGCTCGAATGCTCGAAATTACTAGCAGAAATGTAACTCAGGCAAATCGGCCACAATGTATTCAAAGATAAAGGGTTAACTGGGTTACTGCTTTAGTAATCATGGTATTCATGCCCAATAGGCAAAATGCCTCTCTCTCTATAATGCCATGCCTTCTAAAATTGCAGTTTTGTACTTGTATATTATTGATGGTATGTATATTTGCGACATGACCCTGCTGGTATTAATAAGAGGTGGATTAGGTTGGTTACGTTCCTACTGAAGGCCCAGGTGTAACGGATGCCAGCCTGTGCGGCTGCGCAAGTGTACGTTGGTAAACCCTCACTACCACAAACTTAAGAGCTGCGCTGAAAGCACAGCCGACAGTCCGGGCTTTTGGCCGAGCGGTCAGCGCTCTCGTCTCCCATTACGAAGGTCCTGTGTTCGAGCCCCTGAGCGGGCAATGTGAAGCAGGCGGATTACACAGGTACCAAATGCATCGCCTGCCACCGGTGTACACAAGTTGGAAGCACCAGTGGGAATTGCGCCAAAGTGAGTACTGTAAATGGTGTCAAAAGAAAATGAGTGTTTTTGCAGCAATGGTACGAGGAAAAAGTGAGAATGGCAATGGGACATTGGACTACAGCAAACTATCAGTGAAACCCTGATTCTGACAGCTTTTTCTTCCCAAATGACCAGAAGGAACATAATGATATAAGTCCCCCAAGACTATGAAAGTGTTTACTTCTTCTGCTACCCTGCTCTGCAACACTGGAACCTTTTCGCTACCACTGTTTGTGCTAATTCAATTACGCAGGCACTTTGTTGGAGCTCTGTATTACGTATTTGTATGCAAATCAACTGGTGCACCTAACCTATGAATAGTAAACGATTATATTTGCAGGTTGGAGCGCCACAGCTGGGTCCTCATGTATGCCATAAACCTAATTTGATTATGGGATGTATATTTAGCTCACAATTAATATTTAATGACACAAGCCACACACGGGTAGGGAAGCAATGAATATTTTAATCAACAAATTTAAACATCTTGTACAATTACTTTTTTAATGAGGTCAGTGAGGAGAAGTGTTCTCATAGTGTTCTCAGCTGCAGACAAGTATGCAAATGCATTTTGTTGATATTATCAGTCAATATTGGCATAGTTTTTTTTTTTTTTTCGGCTGATAATGATATGGGAACGCAAGTGATGTTCTTCACACAGCGACAAGCTCGCTACATCATATCGCTATGTCCACGGTCTGGAATTATTTCTAAGTTTTGCCTTTGGTTTGTCAAAATGCAGTTTGCAATGAAAGCGCTGGTTATGCGAAATATGTTTCCTTCATGCTGCAGTCATGCGTGACGTGCTGAATGAACCCAGGTTATAATGTCACTGATTGTATTATTCCAAAGTTTCATACTTTGCACTTTACTTTGTTCTATCGATGTTCGCTTTCTAAATTGTATCATTGCCAGCCTTATTTAATTTGATTCTTTTTTAGTTTTTTGGATTTTTTTTTTTTAAACTTACTCTTACTTGCTGAGAGTAGAACATGTTATTTTAGTTGTGTATATTGCAGTATTTTTCTATTTTTGCAACTGATGCACAAAGTGTTTATTTGGTAATGGTTTATTTTGAACATGCATACGTGTTACATTGGAATACATCACATGTTGCAATTCACAGTTAGTTCCACATGTCCAAAAGGGAGTAGGAAGAATTTGTTCATTTGTTCACTTCCTGTATTCCAAATGCACCCTTTACCATTTCTGAAAGAGAAAGAAAATTATAATCTGAAAATTATAAGGCAGTATAACAATGTGGTACAATAGGAGTTAAGGTTTGTACATCAAAATAAATATATAATCTGAAAATTATAAGGCAGTATAACAATGTGGTACAATAGGAGTTAAGGTTTGTACATCAAAATAAATAATTGATATAACATATAAATAATAATAAATAATAATAATAGATAATAAATATATAATAATAAGTGACGAAGAAGCTAGTTGTTAACAGAAACATAGTTTGAGTGAGTACAGACAATGTAATATTTCAAGTTGTCGTCAGAAAGGAAGAATAAGTAGTAGGTGCAGTAGTCGTTAGAGATAACATTGCATGTACACAGTGGTTGATGATTCTTTTTACTTTGTAAACATCAACTGCTTGTACTGTTTCCTGAAATGGCTCACTTTAGTACATTGTTTGAGTTCTTGACTCAAACCGTTCCATAATTTGATTTCCCGTACGGATATGGTGAAGGTTTTGTAAGTGTTGAAAGTTACAATTTTTCCCGAAGGTTATATTTCTCCTCTCTGGTTGAGAAGAATTGTACTACGTTTTTGGGTAGCAGGTTATTGTATGCTCTATGGATCATTTAAGCTGTTTGAAAGTTAACCAGATGAACAAATTTGAACCATTATTTTCCGAATAAAGCATTTGTCTGTCCGTCCACCTCACACTTCAAACTTCCTTCACTTGTAAACAAGATCCCAAGATACTTGATCTCCTCACTCCCAACCCGGAGGATGCAATCCACCCTTTTCCGACTGAGAACCATGGCCTCAGATTTGGAGGTGCTGAGTCTCATTCCAGAAGCTTCACACTGACCTACCTGCGAAAGCTGAAGGTCACAGCCGAATGAGGCCATCAGGACCACATGGTCTGCGAACAGAAATAACAACATCGTAATGCTACCAAACTGGACTCCCTCAACACCTTGACTGCGCCTAGAAATTCTGTCCATGAAAATTATTAACAGAAGGGCAAAGGGCATCCATGACGGAGGACACTGTTCACTGGAAACAGGCTTGACTTACTGCTGGCAATGCGAACCAGGCCCCTGCTCCGCTTGTACAAGTACCGAATGGCATGTGCCAGCCGTACTTTCGGATCACCCCCCAACAGGACACCGCAAGGGACACTGAGGAATGCCTTTTCCAGGTCCACAAAGCACATGTAGACCGGTTGGGCAAACTCCCATGTACCGTCCAGTACCCTTGCAAATGTGCAGAGCTGGTCCAGTGTTACGCAACCGGGACGAAAGCCACATTGCACCTCCTGTAGCTGAGTTTCAACTAACGGTCGTACCCTTCTCTCCAGCACCATGGAAGAGACTTTCCCAGGGAAGCTGAGGAGTGTGATCCCCTATAGTTGGAACACACCATCCGGTCACCTTTCTTGAAAAGGGGGACCACCACCCCGGTCTGCCAATCCCGAGGTACTGTTCCCAACTTCCATCTAATGTTGAAGAGACATGTCAGCCAAGACAGTCCCTCAAAATCCAGAGCCTTGAGGAAGTCAGGGCAAAACTTGTCCACCCCTGGAGCTTTGCCACTGCGGTGTGTTTTGTGTCTATAAAGGTCTTCTGAATCACTCTTTGTCTGGCTGATCACCTAGGACCTGTTTGACTCAGGAGAGATCCTACCAAGGACATATAGCCCTGGACAACATAGCTCTAAGGAGCCTCACTCAAGCACTCAAACCCCTCCACCCTCCATAGTGTAGACTTACACCTCCAAAAAAATCTAACCTCGTGTTGCAGCAACATACACCATAATGGCTGCAATTGTTTGATTATTTTGTGTGTATACGACTTGTTCAGAGGGCGTACAGTCCACCTTCACCAATGCATTCTTCTCCGATTTCTGACATTGCAACATTTCTAGTAAGTGTGTCTGTTCAATTAAATGGTTAATGGGAGTTGTGGCTACTCATTGATTTGACTCTCCAGAAAACATTGTCCCTAGCCTTTTGGCAGTGAATTGCATGTCACACGCTCAACCCCGACAAAGAGCTCCAAAATGGTCAAGGTGGCATTGGAAGAGAAGGTGTAGTGATTACGAAGAAGCATATTCCAGGCTTATTTTAATTCACCCATCCACTGATCCCTGGTCCCATTGTCCTTCCTGGCTGTCAGCACCAACAATAACATAGCATAGATAATATATGTATACCCTGTGTCAGTACAACCAATCAGCCTAGACCAAAATCTAATAGTAATTTTGTGGTCTTGTTCATCTTTAATGCTTTTATTAGCCCTTTGTGTGTGAATGCTGGGGGAAAAACACTAAAAAAACAGTCTTTTTTATTCCTTTGATGATTTAAAAAAAAAAAAACAATATTGTAAAATAATTTAATTCTATGAAGACTTTGGAACATTCATTCATTCATTTTCTCTACTCTACTCAGGGTCATGGGTGATGTGGAGGCTATCCCAGCTGAATTTGGGTAAGAATGATCACTGCGCTGGTCACCAGTCAATCACAGGGCACATACTGTAGACAAACAATGATTCACACCTACAGTATTTTGTCCTATTTGTTGTCATTCATTTTTTTCATTGACTTCATTATAATCCTTCCCCTCTGCCTGCAGTCTTCCTCCCTCCCTTCAAACATTCTCCCTTTTTGGTCCATTCTTTACCTCCTCCTTGTTTCTATTTTGGCTGAGTTGAGCCGACCTTTTCTCCATGTCTGTCCAATGGAGGTCTCGTGTTCGCAACAAAAATGACCTCCCAGCATGGTGTCTCGCTTTTCTCTCCATCTCTGATCTCACTTTCTCCTCTCTCCTCTATTTGTCCTTCTTCCGCTTGCCTTTGTTCTCCTTGACATGGAGTGAGAGGGACAGAGGGTTTGGACCTGCAGCAGCGGGTGCTGCTGACTATAGACTTTGATCGTGGAAAAAGCCGAGAAAGGTTGCTGACACACTGATATGGCTCATCCTTGGTCGGCTTAAGACGTGAACTGTAGTTCACTTGTTAAATACACACAATGGACAACATCTGTGGATTAGACAAAACCATTATTTTGTCTTTAACTGTAAATTGTGATGACTTCAGTTGAATCATTTAAAAATAAGTGGACGGGGATATATTCAAAGGACATATCCACTTTTGTGCAGGTGTTGTTGGTGTTGCCTGAGGCACGGATACAAGGTATTTTTGTGAAAAAAGCTGTCTGAAAAGCTAAATACATTGCATACACAAAATGTCGCCATGCTAAAGAGTCAACAAAGTAATAATTAACATTGGCAGCCTTCCGACACAGTCGTCATTAGCAAGCACTAAACATCATAACATATTATACAGTGGTACCTCGATTTTTGTTATTAATCCGTTCCAAAGGCAATCATACAAAAAACAAAGACCTTTTTTTCCATTGGAAAAAAATGTAAATTAAAATATTTTACACAAAACACATTTTATAGTTACATGCAGAAAACAATGGAATATACATATAAATAAGCAATGAAATTGATAAATGAACATTTAACATCACTTTTACCTGAATTGAAGACGTGTTGGCAAAGACGACAATGAGCACAGAGGTAAGAGGGGAAGAGAGAACCACACGGACACCACCTTCATGTTTTCTTACTTCTTTATCCTTTATCCTTAGTGGGTTAGTGTTCAATTGGGTTCAAAGCCATCTAGCTAACAGAAAGCAATATGTGAAGCTAGGAGAATATACTTCAGCATGCTTAAATATATTGTGCGGCGTACCCCAGGGGTCAATATTGGGACCAAAACTGTTCAACCTATAGATGAATCTGTAAAGTCACGAAAGCCCTAACATTACTGAACTGGCCGATGGAGTGCCATGTCTAGGGAGGGGCTGTTGCTGTGTGTGACTGGCCAATCATAGAGCGCGAAGAGTGAATACATAATGAGAATTTTCCGTCATGATGATTACGAATAATGACGAGCTGTACTGGTTTCGGCAAAAATGCATAATCCGTAACAGATACTCGTCTACAAGACGTATCCGGCTCATCCCTAATAGCCACACTAGTCCACCACCAATTGTCATGGTCCGATATGTTTACTATATTCAGCATACAGTATGGAGGGTCAGGAAGTGAGCTACCAGTAAATAAAAGATGTAAACAACATGGCCATATGTGGACAGCACACCACATTATCAAAGTTTATTAAACTTTTGGAATCTACCGTTGTCCCATATATATATTTTTTTACCATCACTCTATATTTGTTTTGAGCACACTATTACTATCCTACTATTACTATTATTATTGTATTTACAATGAGTTAATAGTTAGCCATCATTCAAGCATGTGTGTCATTCCTGCAGGAGATGCTGAGCCAAGTGAAGTCAGCTGCTACAAAATACAGCAGTCCAGGACCTTTCAAAAGCTACGATCTCAGTATGGAAAAGACAAATACAACAAAATGCAATCATGGACTTTCTTACAAAACAATCAGAGACGACATCAACGACACGAAGAGAGCGAGGCCAAAACAGGGAGGTTTTTAAACCTTGAAATGATGCTTGATAAGGTTTATACGTTGGTTGATGACGTTTGTTATATTATTTCTATTTCATATGTATATTTGATACATTTTCTATTTTTATAAATGTTGTTAAAGTGCTGGTTGTAAGCTTTTTATTACAATTGTCTGTTGTTTTGCAATAAATGTCACAGATTGTACAAATGTGTGCCTTTTATTTTTTTAAAAAAAGGTGTTGTGATGTAGCTGTGGGAAAGGGGTAGTGGTTCTTTTAGAGTTAGGACACCATGGAAAGATTCCGGTCAGAGAATCATTTAATCATCTTTATTATGTAGGTGGATGGGCTATTTATAAATGTGTGTTCGTCCATTGAAATTGGATTTGTCCAAGTATGTGTGTGTCCAAAGGCTTGTATGTGTGTGGTCTAAACAATAGGAACACATGAAATTATAAACAATGCCAAATAAAGCAGCCCAATAGCACTCACATGACACAAATAAAGGCATGCACAGTACACATATCAAGTCCTGCTAAGAGATAGACAAGTGAGAGCAAACATGCTAGTCAGTGAGCCAGCTAGCAAACAACCACAAGCACATAGCTCAGAAGTGTACCCCCAATCACACCACATCCAACAAACTAGCTTTCATTTAGCTTCCTACACAGCGTAAATCATACAACAACAAACACTCCTAATGCACAAAAGAATCATCAAACTCACCTTGTTGAGTCATACAACGCACACCAAGGATGGACACTTCATACCCCACATGGGAAGCAAGCGCATACTAGCAAAACTGCTACCAGTGCTCAGCTAGTTCCTTTTGTAAGAAGGTTGCATTCAAGTGCATCACGTACCTCCCAGGAACAAGTTGCTGCTGCGTTCATGGACACTTAGGCATCACAGAAAAGGCTACAAATGTTTTACTTATAACAGACATCAATGTTACACAAATAGGCTTTCACATAGTAGCTTTATAACATTGAAATAATGTAGACATGTATGCCCCTTACTTTATGGAAGGAAACGTTTATTATAAACCATTTAATTATCTCATCTGTCTTTGTCACAGCCAGCAAGCGGTGAACGGTGATGACATAATAAGAATCAAGTGGTGTCCCATTTCTTAGTGGCTTCTTCCCTTTGGCCCTTGGGGTAGGGGAAGGGGTAAGATGAAGGGGATGGGCTAAGGGGTAGAATTGGGATTCAGCCTTAGTGTTGGGTGTATGATTCAAGATGGCTGAATAAGTAAGCAGCGCTGGGAGAGTCGTCTGTCCACATCTTTATTAATACCACAAGAGCCAACGTACCAAAGGGTAGAATACAACAGCTTCTAATGCGCAATATTGTACGATAAACGAGACAGTGTACAAGAATAATTCTGGTGAAAATTACGAAAACTATGGTGTGCGAAAACCGAGATTTGACTTTACAGTACATTATCGCTAGTTCTATTAATTCCTTCCAGTTACAAAATATTAGGTACACTTTTCATGCTGCTTCAATTCAATGTTCTTTTCTCAAAGTGTTGCACTGATAGCATGTGAAAATTGTTTTAAGGTATTTGTCAAAGGAGTGTTGAATAATTTATGTGTTGTTCCTACTGCACAAATGATCAACATGTTGTATGCATATCATTACTTCTAATAATATACTGTATATTATTTCCCTTGAGGGAAAGCATGAATAGTTGCTGTACTCAGGAGTTTAAGATTCCCTAAGGTTGCATAAAGATCTCAAATTTTAATAATTGGGGGTGGCAGCAGCTCAGTTCGTAAAGAACTTGCCTTTGGACTGAAGGGTCAACTGTTTGAATCCCGCTGTGCATGAAAAATATATTTATATGGAAATTGAGGTTGTCTGAGAGATGCCAGTCTAGATGCTGTGGAGGTCCCCTTGAACTCCAGAAGCCCCATAACTCAGCTAATAGGTTAAGAGGTTGTGGACTAGAGTTCTAATTGCATCATGTGTGGTCTGTTTCTCTGTGTGGTGCAATGCATCAGGCTCAACAATATATAGCAAAGCAAAAAGTACATTTTCTACTGAATATACAGTAGTACCTCGCATAACGTAGACCTCCTTTTACGTAAATTCCACTGAACGTAAAGAATTTATGTTAAGTTTTTGCATCATATTACGTAAGAAATTCCATATAACGTAAAGCGTCAAGTCGGTGCAAGTTCAGAAATTCGATTTGAATAGCTCACACGACAGAGAGAAGGAAACATTTTCCATGACTAACAGAGTACACTTAATGATGCCTTCTGATGCTACACGCTCTCATTGGCTGATTATCGGGGCACCGCCTATGCTCTCATCTCATTGGCTGATTATCGGGGCACCGCCTACGCTCTCATCTCATTGGCTGACTTATACAGCGCGTACGTGAGTTTGTGTGAGAGACAGGCTTCTCCCTTCAACCTCCCTTCCTCATCGTAGTCGCCCTTAAACTAGTTGATTGTTTTTGTTTTTCAGTTTTATTCATTTACAGTAATCTTATTTATTACCTTATTTTATATTGGAATGTTACTCTACTATGTTTATGCTAACGTTTTCTTATATTTTCCCACCATATTTGGTGGACTTTGAATATTTTGAAGGGCCAAAGGGGTGAGTTTGGGAAGATCTTGGAACGGATTACATTTACATGGATTTTACGCTTCGAATAACGTAAAAACCCTATAACGTAAACGTTCTCGGAACAGATTATTTACGTTGTAGGGGCGTCTACTGTAAAAGCATTGAAAAAGTACACATTTATATGATCTTACCATATGGTTACTCCATATCACGCTACATTAAGTTGTGATCTTGAAAATTGGAAATTGGCATCTTTCTGTGTTGATAATGTATCAGGTACCCAGAGAGAGCAGAAATCGGCATTCTTGTTCTCTCCCAGAGAGGTGTGGACTCCACGCAGCTGCAAGGTCACTGAAATGTCAAAAAGCAGACAGCACTGGAAGGCATGTGTTTTTGAGTTTGTATTTGTGTAACACACGAAATAAGTGCTGACTCAAAGAAAAGATGCCTGATGAGACCTGCAGAGGTTGGTGAAAAGGCACTCAGATGTAAAGAAAATCAGGGACGAGGGGAGAAAAAGAGGATGAGGAAAGAAGGGCTGCTCCCCTGCTAGGCTGCAGGCTCTGTGTCAGGATGGAGCACAGGTGAGTGCTGGCCCAGGTGAGGTGTAATTTCCTTTTTATAGTGTGTGTGGGCTCTGCACCTGCAGGGAGATATCCTGAAACACAGCTGCTCATCCTCACGCAGGAAGAGACCCGATAGGAAACATATTATTAACTCACACTTATTTTTGCTCCAGCCTGTGCTTTTCATCAGAACAGCAGTTCCATATTAAGCTTTGCAGTTCAAGCAAGACTTCATGTGCCAGACCAACTGGTACAATGGCATTAAATAACACACGTACGTTGACCTTTTGGTGAACATAACGCAAATGCTAAGAAAGGGAGGTGTGAAAGAAAGCAATCACAGGTGGTGGCCTGGAGAGAGTAGTAATGATTTTATTTGACCACAGTGACATTCAATTCCTGTAGAATCCAAATCGGTAGCCTGAGAGAGCACTTTCACTGCTTTTGGGCAATTGATTGTTGGTATAACAGCAACACGTGTTTAGCTAGTAGTGTTCGCTTTTAAAGTTGGGTAATACTGACATAATTAGCCTGATAAAATGATTATTAGCTCCATTCTGAATGTTTTACAAGAGACAAGAGAGAAGATACCAAATTATGTCTCTGCACAGCTCACTTTGCTATGATTGTACTTCTGTGAATATTAAAACGAACACATCCATGATAAAATAGCGGCTATTGATGGGGGCTGTTAGATGAGGCTAGTGATGATTGCATTCGGAGTGGTACATTGGGGAAGTCTGTAGGAACATCAATAGACAACGGCCTGAGGTGGGACTGAATAATTCACTGAGCGAGGAAGCGTTGTGTGCTGCTCAGGGAGACACACAATCTGCCAAGAGCTTGCCTGCATTAACTTTGATCATTTCCACTATCAAAGGGGAAACAAGTTCAACAATTAATTAAGATGAATGTATAGCGCAAGAGGGATTTATACACTGTAATTCTCTTTGAGATTGTTGACAAGTGTCAAGGACACACCATTGTCACATTCAAATGTTCAGTGAGCATCGTTACATGGGGTGACAGATTCGAATGCGGCAGAAAGTCCAGACCTCATAGTAATACTACTGTGAAGCCAATGTGAAGCCAAACATCACTTTATCTACAGTATGTATATGACTGTCTCATACAGGTATCGCTGCGCGCTGCCGCTTATCCATAGTTGCGTATGTACAGTACAGTTGATTATGGTTTTATGATCGAGACAGTTTGAATTTGTAATGGATTATTTCAATTCCATTTAATTTACATTGTCACAAAACGCTTTTGAGACTGAGACAGTCCGATTTTGCTGTCCTTGCAGGTGGATGAAGGAGTGTTTACTTCCCAACGTCTTCCTAACAAACCTGACTTCCTTCCATCACCAAGTGGTTGTTCTATTTTTGATAACAGCAGTTTGTATTTCTACAGGGTCAGCATTTTGTTTTGCTGCTGGCTACATGATGTTGTCACATGTTGTCAGCTTCAGGCCATTTACTTTCTCTTTCCTAACACGCTTAAAAACAAGCATGAAGACCTTTTGTGTTGTTGCTAAGCTCTTTAACTAAGTGCATTTAAACATTGAGAATTATTAATAGGTGAATTTAAATGCGCTGAACATTGATTAGCACATGAATACTCCTAACATACTAGTGCAGTGGTGCCTTGGTTAACATCATTAATCCGTTCCAGAAGGTCCGACTCAAACCAAAACTGACTTTTAACCAAAGCAAATTTTCCCTTAGAAAATAATGTCAATCCAATTAATCCATTCCGCACACCCAAAAATGTTAACACAAAAAACATTTTATAGACAATAATTATAGTTTTACATTCACCAAATAACGCAAACATAATTACAAATGAATTGACAACTGAACATTTAACATCAATTTTGCCTAGTTTTGCAAAGAGGGAGGGGGAGGAGAAGAGATTATGCTTAGAAGGCAATCCTCTTTTTCAACTGTTTCTGCACTCATGCCACAAAAACTCTATGCAGAGAGGTCTGTTAAAGGCTTTTTTTTAAACAGTTTTACATTGAAAAAACAATGCTACAAACATGACATGAATTGCAGAAGTGAATTTTTAACATCATTTTACCTGTAGTGGACACCCTTGGACAAAAAAGGACAACAACCATATAACAGCAATTTGTTCACCAAAAACAGAGTGCTGTTGTCAAATTTGACTAATGTAAAATCCATAAAAGCCCTGCAATCTATGTGCTAACAATGTGGGCGGTGCGTATCAAAGCGTGCCTCTGGGTGCCTCATTCACATGGGTTAAAGCGATAGTTTGGATTTTTTTTTTCTCCTGTCCTGTCCAGCCATTAGGGCAGATAGTATTGTTGATGTAAATGCCCTCACGTGCTCAACAATTACAAGACAACAGAAACAAACAGGACTACATCAGCAAACGTCTGTGATGGCTATGAAGACCCTGATGGAAAGGGCGAAATAACATCAACCACAATGATAATACTGCACTGAAGCAGTCACAGATAATAGTAGTAATGGAATTATTAACTATGATCGTGATTAGAATGACAAGAACTGTAATGCATATCATTGTAAAAACTATAATCATATTGCAGACATCACCGTCACTGTAATAAAACCAACAACATAATAAGACCCTGGTTAACTCAGTGAGTAATGTGGAGAAGTGCGTATGTACTGTGAGTGTGCATATGTACGTGTGTACAGGTATCTTTGTAGATGTGCAAGTCTTAATGTATATAAAGGTGCGCGAGTGTGTGAGCGTGTAATTGTCACTGAGAATGCATGGACAGGAGAGGGGCTGCCTCCCTCCACCCTGCAGGCCCCGCCCCACATAGCCAGGCCGAGCCCCCACCGCCAGAAAGCCACCAGGCCCACAGGGGCAGGCAGCACAAAGACCAGCCCCCCAAGAGCCAGCCCACAGAGCCCTCCCCCCGGGGAAGACCAGCAAGGGGCTGCAGAGAGGCAATCCCAACCAGAAACAGGGCGCCGGCAGGCCGGAGGACAGCCAACCCCCGAGACCGGCGAGAGATCACACCCCACAAGGGCAGACAGGCATCGGGGCCCCACACCAGCAGACCCAGAGATGTCTCCGCAACCGGAAAGGAGCCCGCCCACGGCGGAAGCGCCAGTCCCCACCCCCACCACCCGGGAACGCAGCTCGGCCCGCCCTGGGCCACCCCATGATCGACCCCCGACACAGGACCGCCCTGCCCAGGGACAAGGGAGGTATCGCCCCCCACTCACCCGACGGAGGCCTGAGCAGCAGAGATGTAACACCCAGCACCAGACCCCACGGAGCAAACCCTTGTGTATCCCCTCTCCCCCAAAAATAAATAAATATCAATAAATAAATAAAAGCACATACACACACGCAAGCATGCACGCACTCACGCACACGTGCACACACACACATATGGTCGACTGCCCGATACCCGGAAGCCTCGTTGCAAGACGTCCCCCGGTGGGGACCCAAGGCGCAGCGGGCGCACAGGCGTGTATGTGTGTGCATGTATATGATAGTGATGTATATGGATGACAGCTAACGATGCAATTACAGTAAAATTGGGGGACAGCTGAAGTACGGTTTAATTTGGATTTTTTGTATGACATCCCCATCAGCAATGTAGTACATTAACAGCAACTTACCCCCCACTTGGTCTCCTAAGTCAAGTTCTGGTCAGATGTCTGTGATGAAGAACGTAGTTCCGGTTCGTTGCTGGGGACAATTAGTAAAGAATTTAGCTTTTCAAAACAATATGCATTCAAAAGATTGATACATTTGCATCACAAAAATCAGACCTCACAAAACGCTCGGTGTTTATTTGTCTCCCGCCATATTCCTGCGCACTGTCGCCTGTGCAATCTTGTGTATCTGACGATCGTATGTACTTCCGCAACGGAGCGCTGCGGCCATCTTCTTTATGTATGTGTTACACAGCGGAAGACGATGCAAGTGTTTATGTCACATACACACGAATGCACGGGCGACAGTGCGCAGGGATACGGCGGGAGACCAATATAACACCGAGCGTTTGGTGAGGTCTGATTTTTTGGAGAAGGCTTTTTTGTGAAGCAAATGTATTTATCTTTTCAACGTGAAAATGTTGGATGTTAACCAAAAGAGGTGCAAACCAGGCCCGATGTTAATCGAGGTACCGCTATACATATGGATACTGACTGACTGGAGACAGACTGGAGGTGGGAAGAGCTCGATTTAGTGGAGATGACAGACTCATGTTAGAAAAAAACCGAGGAGGAGGCTTCACACTTGCAATGAGCAGGTGTGAAACAGGGTTACATAACACAATTGACATTGGATGCAAGTGCAAGCTTTTCCTTGGACTCAACTTGAATGAGCCCAAACACATGCAGGCACACACATTTAATAGACTACAGTCTTACAGCACCAAAGGCCTTCCTCAATTAGCTTCTCGTCAAGGTCACGGAATGTCGGCGTGTGCTGGACAGAGATAAGTTTCCCATTAATGTGTGAGCACCTGTACTTGATTGGATAGGTCACTTCTAGACAAACACTCGCACACGCACACACACACAAACACACAAAACGCATCATTGTCAAAGCAGATCATCCTGTTGTTGCAAGTGCATTGGTTTTGCTTTTTTTTCATGCTCAGAGCTATCTTAAATGTTGGAATAATATAGTTGAAAATATCATGTTTGAAAAAGAACTCATCATTTCATCATTCATTTGCCATTAACTCATTCAATTTCATTCATTTCTGAAAAAACTACCCCTTCAGTAGCGGCCATTTTAGACGATTTTGACTGATCTTTCAAGGCACACAGAATATTGTGTTCTATGGCGATATAAACATGGAACTTACCAAAAAAAAAAAAAGATTATTCTTTCATCAGGAAAAACCTTTTAAAACCTTTTTCTGCGCTTTAGTGATCAGCTGTAGAACATTGGTAAGTTTCAGGAAAATATCAGTTTCCGACTAGAAAAGGGAGAAAACCAGCTTTTTGTGAAAAGATACATTTCAAGCTTAACTTTCACTTTGACACAAATATTTTTTGCTTTTGTGACAGCTCAAATTTCTAAACTACTATACCAACATAAACAACACAAAAAAGGTAATTTTACATCAAAATAAAAATGTATTTACAAATATAGCACCAAGAAGTATTTATATTTACAATTTTCACATTTGGAACATAACTATGTGTGTGCATGTGTGTACAAGATTGAGTGTCGCGTGTGTGTGCGCATGCTTTAACATTTTGCTACAATGCGTAACCTGCACGCTCCACTCCACCCTCTCTCACTTCCTGCTTCCTGTCGTGTGTTCACTTGATCTCTGCAAGCTCTTATCAAATACACCTCTGCCACCTTGTGGCGGTTTTTGTGGCTTAAAAGTGCTCTGAAGTGGAATGCATGAGTGGAGTGTTGCATCATCACCTCTTTTTGTCTCGCACACAAAAAAACGTAAAAGACGTATAAATACGTTGTTGGGATGGGACGTTCAAGATTATAAAAACGTATAAACCCCTCTTTGATATTGAATGAGTTAATATGCATTTAGAATTATTTTATGCATGTAAAACTATAATTGTAAAACTATAAACACGTGTTTTGTGTTAACAGCGTCAACTGCTGGTGACATCACAGAGCTGACTTCAATTTCCTGTTTCCATGTAGTAGCAAGCTAATAGGCTGCTAACAAGTAAGTAATAACGACACAATACGCTAACCAAAAAATGTACGTGTTTTTGGATTTTTTTTGGTTTACCAAAAGGTTCCATTGTATTGTCGAGTTATTATAGTTGATTGTTGATGACTTCTTTTTTTTGTAGTCTAATCTTCGGAATTTGTCAGTTCTTTGATGTCTTTGGCAAGAAGGACTTGGCTTCCTCTGGTTCTCCATTACATTTGATGTTAAGTTAGGTTTAATGAATTTGAGTGGTCCCTGCATCGTTAAATTTTTCTGTATGTGGCAGTGAAAGAAGCTTGGACATCTCTGACCAAGAAGACATCAAAACATCTCTGGCCTATGAAGATAATGCATCTGTTTTTGTAGAAGGTAAATTGGGATTGAGCAGCTGCCCACATGAATCTGTTTCCATCTCCAAAATAAACATCCTGTCTATCTATTTATGGTCACATTTCCCAAGTAATCATACATATTCCGGGTAATTCCACTTCACCCATCCATTTTAATATCTAGCTCTCTATTCTCCCACTCCACGTCATCTGGTGAGACCTGAGGAAGAGAGAAGAGAGCGTGAATCAATAAGCTTTTTCCCTTTCTTTGTGCCTGGGGAAGAAATCAATGACAATGGGTAATTAAGTCATAATCTCTGAATGCTGCATATTGAAGACACTGCAACATACAGCAAACACAAAAAATGTGTAGACCTGTGCCAAATGGGAGTATAGAAGTTGTTTTTGAGGATGTGTTTTTGAAATTCAGCTGAGTTTCAGGAACTATTTGTAATTGTGCACTAGGAAACAAATGTTGGTGTCTTGGAATAAAAATGATTACCAGTGCATTCTGTCTCCTTGGAGGAAAGCTGAATGCATAATGATCTTTAAAGCAATGCATGATCATATTTGACAGTAGAAACAACAGCGGGACTCTTTAAGAGATAAGCACAATATTGAAGACGCCAATATCTTTACAATGCAATATAAAAAGAAAGGTGTTGGATACATGTAAATTCAAGACTGAATATCCATCTGTTGGTGTATTTATGGTTATTGGAGGCATTATCTAACCTGTAGAGGTCTGTGTGTCCTTCCAGGGATATGCCTCCCCAGACCATCACTGACCCACCACCAAACCGGTCATGCTGAATGATGTTGCAGGCAGCATAACGTTCTCCACGGCATCTCCAGACCCTTTCACGTCTGTCACATGTGCTCAGGTTGAACTTGCTCTCATCAGGGAAGAGCACAGGGCACCAGTGGTGTAGTTGCCACTTCTGGTGGTCTATGGCAAATGCCAATCGAGCTCTACAGTGCTGGGCAGTGAGCACAGGGCCCACTACAGGACGTCGGGCCCTCAGGCCACCCTCATGGAGCCTGTTTCTGATTGTTTGGTCAGAAACATTCACACCAGTGGCCTGCTGGAGGTCATTTTGTAGGGCTCTGGCAGTGCTCATCCTGTTCCTCCTTACACAAAGGAGCAGATACCGATCCTGCTGAGGGTTGAAGGACCTTCTACGGCCCTGTCCAGCTCTCCTGGAGTAACTACCATCTCCTGGAATCTCCTCCATGCGACCAGGTACCGCAGTGATGCCCTGGTCCAGATCTGGGAGGAGATCCCCCAGACACCATCCGTAGTCTCGTTAGGAGCATGCCCCGACGTTGTCAGGCATGTGTACAAGCACGTGGGGGCCACACAAACTACTGAGAATCATTTTGAGTTGCTAAAATGACATTTTAGCCAACTGGACCAGTGTGCTGCATCATTTTTTCACTTTCATTTTTGGGGTGTCTTTGATTTCCCCCCTATATAGGGTGATCATTTTCATTTCTATCAAATTATGTGGCATCATTTTGTTACTAATACATCACCCACTTATTATTAGGAAAAATATTCAAGATCATTTTTCCCCCAGTTTATGTGTGTGTTTTCGAAGTGTTCCTTTAATTTTTTTGAGCAGTGTATATTATTTATTTAAATGAAAGTGATGAACTGTAGATGTGTTTGAAAAGTGTGAAAATGTAATTATGTTAGGGATGCTCCGATAAGGGTTTTATGCTGAATACCGATCATACATGACTGGAATCGGCCGATACCGATCACATAAAATAACTGTAAATTTTGTAATTTATTTATGATGAGTGCTATTGGAGAGATGGTGCCGTATAAGGGGGAAAAGTTAGGGCAATTCCAAGGTCCCCTGACTGCCTGGGGACCCAAAAAGATAGGCATTTATAAGTGGGGGGGGCAACACAATTTTTTTTTCATGGGGCCCAGAATTCCTGGTTGCACTCCTGCTACTGGCTGATGATATGAAAAACGGTACCATAAAGCCACCTTATTTTAAAATGAACATATATCACTGGTGAAACTTACAGAGCATGAGACCTCTTCCCGAGACTTGGTTGTGAGAGTTCATTGGTGGCGCTCTAGCAGGACTTCCAGGTATCACAAGTGAGAGAGCATTCGGCAAACCCGGTGTCTTACGCCGCTGAGAGAGGCTGGTCATCTAGTCCAATGAATTCAATTAATTTTTGGGTTATTTGCTTTAGACTTCTGATTTTCGAGCACATACAGGCAAGTGTTACATTACCTGCCGTTTGACATTACATCGTGAGCCTCGAAAACTGACCAGACACAGGTAAGTGTTTGTTCTTCAAATGCTGTTGCAAATTGAAGCTTTTTAACATGATACCCCTCCAAGATATTGTTCATGACATGTTTTGCAGGGTTCAAAATTTATATCACTCTCACAAATGGCAGGTAACTTCCACATTGTAAACATGTTTGTTTTGGGTTTGGCACGCTTGTGCAGTGTGAAGGATAGCAGACGGGGGACGCTCGCTCCGGGCTGCAATAGTATGAGCCACAGGTGATCAGCTTTTGTGATCAGCGTTGAACGGCATTTTTCGGCATATGCCGATCACATGCTTTTTCACGGAAATCGGCCAATATTGGCTCTGATGGATTGGACAATCCCTAAATCATGATCCTATGACAGAAAAATCTCTGTTGATAATTTAAGCAAAATGTTTATTTTTTACTTGCTATCAGGTTTAACAGCACTCCCCTTCTTCCTAAAAATCTGCTTTATGATCAATAATTCATTTTAACCCTGGCATTTTGCTCAGAGACCGAGAAAGAAAACTATTCGACACCGAAAGAAAGAAAGTCTAATAGCATGGTGAATGAACTGAAAGAGTTATGGAGAGGTGAGCTCTGTTATTTCTCCAAGGGCCTGTGTGAAGTAGCTCATACTGAGGCCTCTGGCACCACATCACTCCAAACAACCTAATTGCACTCCGGCGGGAGTGGAAAAGCCTTGTACAGACCCAAAGGATTTCTGTGTAAAAAACAGCACCAGAAACTAGCAATCTTGTGTTGCACTACCACATCGAACTTTGAAGTCTTCACAAGTAAGATCATTCTTTGAACACTTTTTCTAAAGATTAATACAGAATGTGTTTTGATGAGTGACGCTAACACAATATGTCAATATCAAACTACCAACAGTGATGCTTAGTGAGGTTCATGGTGAGACACAGACTCCTTTGGAGTAATTCACTTTTGTTGCATTTTTTAAAATACTTCTTAGTCCTATTTTTTATTTTTTTTATTAGCTGAAAACTACTATTGTGGTCTTACTTTTGATTTGTATATTGCCAATGAAGTGCATGTGCCCCATCATTCTCCAAGAAAAGTTCTGATACTTTGTTGTGAAAGTTTGATCACCTTCTATTGAGTTTGGATATATAATCCTCCATGTCGGCAGTCAAATTCATTCAGCTTTAATGCATTTGACTTGTTTCTCTTCATAAACCCATCCATGTATAGTTATATTAAGAGCAATACAACAATCATCGAACTGAAGTGAAGTACTTGTGCATGATTCCCCACTGAAATCACATCAACATTTTTATTCTGCAGTCATGAAGCAGAAGAACTGGTGTGAAATATTACTTATCAGAAATTTCTACCATTACGAGCCTTCCTCTGTCACACTTGACTCATGTCACCCTAATGACTCAAACAGGGGTCAACAGGCCATGTGACCTCAATGACTCCGACCCCACACAGAGTTAAATCTTTGGGAAGCCACACTCATCAATTCAAATATAAAAAAGGTGGGCCGATGACATTGAGGTGCTCAAATGTGTTCCCTGTATTTATTAAATACAAAGATCCATGATTGCATTTAATAACTGTTACATTTAAGACCAAGGGTTAGAACTCAGGAAGGCCAAATCATGTGGAGATAATTTTGTAGTGCATTTTTGAGAGTCCGCCTTCATATTAATATGCAGTAACGCAATTCCTAGTAATGCAAGATCTCGTAATTCTGATGGCAGTCAAACATCGGCATCAAGCCTTTTCCAGCAGATCTGAAAAAGTTTCAGTAGACAAGTTTTGATTTATGTCCCATTCCCCATGAAAAATACTGGATTGGTTCACCACAACTCTACACAACTCTGCTCGCCTCGGTACACTTGTATATTTCTGCATATTGACAGTATTAAAAATGTTAAAACTGTCTTGTCCTTTTAACCAACATAATTGGTGACCGAAGCACACTCACATGCATCACCAGTGCACACACACAGACGCTTGTTTGACAGGACATGCCCCAACAATCCAGGCTCAAAAAATAGTAGTTAGTACAGATGATGAGTATCCATAACGGATAATGCATTTTTGCCCAGTACAAGGATGAAACGAGTACAGCATGTCATTATCTTTAATCGTGATGAAAGAAAATCCTCATTGGGTAACTGGTTTTACATTCACTCTTAACACTCTGTGATTGGCCAGTCACACACAGTGACCGCCCCTCCCTAGACAGACTCCCTACAGCCAGAGAGAGGAGTATGCGGTGCATTTGACAAGACAGAGTTAAAAGCGGCTGGTGTCGCGTTGGTCACTGCCTGTTGGTCATCTATCACTAAAAGACAAAAATTCTCTGAACCAAATAGTTAAACTGTCTTGCTGACTAATTGGTGCTGTACCTGTACATAAAACAGGTACAGCCGATAGCCTCCTCAAATGGTGTTTCTCATCACCTACACAATCATTTTCAGCTTCTCCTTTCTTGAAGGAGGTTTTTAGGCCCAAGATACAAGATAAAATGGTACAGATGCAGCTTTATTTTTAGTACCGTAAATTCCGGTGTATAAGCCACATCCACTAAATTTAGAGGAAAAAACAGATTTGTACATATATAAGCCGCACCGGTGTATAAGTCGCACATGTACATGTCATAAAATGGCATATTGTGGTGTGCACTAGTCTGTGAGGACCAGGCACCTCTTTATTTGACAGGAACCATTCATGAGCTATGAATGAACTCACTACGAGCTTGTCGAGCCATTGGAAATTGCAGAACATCACTCAATATAACAGTCCGGCTCATGTCATCTTACAAAGCACACTAAACTCATCACACAGCAACTTAACACTCAAAAGGTATACGCAATAAATATACAAACAACTACCACTATAAGTTTAAAATGAAAAAGTATTTTTTGTTAGAGTTTTTCAATAATACATTTTGTTTGAGCAAAGCATTTAATTGGAGGACAAGCAGCATAGAAAATGGATGGATGATGGTGCAATGCTGCCTCGGTCCACCAGAGCGAGCCAAAGGAGCCTGGAGCCCAGAGGGAGGCTGACGTCACTGCAGTGCACAAATGAATGCGTTGCTCATACGCAGTGCATTATGGGAAATCTTTGAATGTTGTTTCTTTCATTTTAAACTCTTATTGGTGCGTTTGTATATTTCTCACATATACTTTTTGAGTGTTAGTTTCTGTGTGATGGGTTTTGTGTTGTTAGTAAGATGACACGGTCAGACTGTTATATTGTAATACTGTTCCACATACTGATCTCCAGCGATTTTCAATTGGTTGACAAGGTTATGAGTGCACTGGTAGCTTGTGATTGGCTCCTGCCAAAGAAAGAGGTACTGTTTTCTCACTGACTCGCGAGCAGCACAGTATTTAAACAATTAGTAGTAGTTCTGAAGTAAAATAGATGTCACAAGATTAGGCCTTAGCCATAAATTAGCCGCACCGCTCAAAGTTTAAGAAAAAAGTCATAGCTTATACCCTGGAATTTACGGTACTTGTGGTATGGTTGGTCTTTTTATGGTATGTCTGTGTTTTAATTTCAGGTACCAATAAAGTATCCTTTTACCTTTGAGACTTGCTAACGAGCAGAGGAGAATTAGTGTCTCCTTATTTACTTCCTGGGATGTGGTTGTTCCCACTCTAAGGAGGTCATTTTCATTCAAGACAAATTAAAAAAAATAAACACTTAAAAAAAAGAAGAGACTGAGGGCCGCAAAAAACACAATATCTAGCCATGTATCCTCAAATATTACAATGACATAATGACATAATCTACTCAACCAATGAACTACCGCCAGTGGTTTACGTCACCCATGTACAAGAAGTACATTAAAGTACATTAAAGTCATTAAAGTCACAGCAGATATACAGGTATTTCAAATCCAAACTACAAACGTCAAGTTTTCCCTTTCAAAGTAATCCCCCTGGAGTCTGGACACACTTACCCAGCCTTCTCTGCCACGCCTTCATTCACGCCTGGAAGGATTCTTCCACGATCCTGCGCAGCACAGTTGTCACGGCGATCCTAATGTCCCCTTAATGATTCCCTTGAGCTCAAGAAAGAGGAAAAATATCACACTGAGTCAAATCAGGTGGGTAGGAAGGTTGCGCCAGGATGGCAATTTTCTTCTTGCCCAGGAACTGTCAGATGCTCAGGGCATTGTGAGCAGGCGCTTTGTCATGATGAAGCAGCTACAAACTGTCCTGCCACAACTCTCGTCTTTTCTTGCACACGGAATAAAGCAAATGTCGTAGGATTTTTTTTGTAGATGTGGTGATTGATTGTTGGTTGGCCAATATTATTGGACATCTCTAGTAATAATTACCTTCTAAGTAGTGAATGTGAATTGTGCAAAAGTACATTGTGTGGCCCCTTCACAAGCTCCTGGAAGTGTTTTAAAAGCCTAAAGGCTAAACAGCTTGTATCTGACAGATCAACTGAGTGCTAGCATTAAAGGAACTGTTTGCAACGTGCCTGCCTAGAGGGCGCTAACTTTCGAACGTGCTTCAACCATTATATCCCGCCCTCCTCCTACTCTAAGCACGTACTATCAGCCAAGCCACACGTAACACACATGCACGTGCGTGAGTTATTGGTAGTTTGAAATGGGTGGGTCTTAAATTGGTACATTATTTTAAGTCTGAAATTGACATGGATTGATCAGAAGTTGCTATTTTTATTGTTTATTATTCAGCTATATGTGTACTGTGCATGAGTGTAAGTGATCCTTAAGACTATTATTTAATTACTTTTTTAATGATCTGTGTGAAGGTGGTGATTCATGCAAACATCCAGTGATGGCAAACAGGGAAATAATCTGTCAGCCTTGTTCACTGTAGCTTTCTCAAAAGCACCACATTCAGTGCTACGAGCAAAGTTTTCCAACTTTTTATCATATGGTTGCAGTAATCCCGAGGGTGGTTCGTTGATGTACTTGTTTCTGGTGCACACTTAGGAGGCTAACACAAAGCTCCTGTCATCTTTGTCTAAGGTGGGCCACCAAAAACAGCTCTTGATAAAGGAGGCAGTTCTATTTATTCCTGTCTAGCAGGCCATGCGGGACTCGTGGGCCCGTTTCAGCACTTAGGTACGGACAGCGTCTGGAACGAATAGTCGGTTCGGACGTCCTGTTCCACTGTCGGCTTTGTCGACTTGGGCAGGCTTGACCTTCAATTCAATCTCCGATTTGATGACTCCAAGTATCCGTGAAGGTGGTGGTATGATTGTGTGTTCAAACATCTCATCAGAGGGACCACTAAACTGATGAGAGAGGGCTTTCATATTTCTAGAGCCTTGTCTGTTGATAAGTCGAAACTGGAATTGCTTGACGGGAGTGTAGCCTTTTAGTTGACTGGATGTATGAGAGATTGTTGTGGTCTGTCCATACCAGAAATGGTTGGTCAGGCCCCTCCAAAAGGGGGTGCTACTCCTCCAGCGCCAGTTTTACCGCCAGTAGCTCCTTGTCACCCATGTCGTAATTCCCCTCTGCCGGGCGCCTGGAATAAAAAGCACATTGGTGGATCTTTTGAACCTCAGCTCTGTGGGACAACACTGCTCTGACCCCAGTGCCCGAGGCATCCACCTCGACAATGTACTTCCTGGAAGGGTCAGGTTGGATCAGGATTGGGGTGGTGGTAAACATCTGCTTAAACTCCTGGAATGCTTTTTCTGCATGGTGGGTCCAACTGCAACTGGTATTAGTCGATGTTAATGCAGAAAGCGGTGCCACGACGCACCTGAAAATTCTAATAAATCTGTGATAAACGTTAGCACCTGTAACCAGGCTGCAACTCCTTTCTGGTCTGAGGTGTTGGCCAGTCTGCCACCACCTTTACTTTCTCTTGGTCTACCTCGACACTGCCTTTTCCCTGTATGTAGCCTACGAAGTGTGTGGAAGAGACACTTCTCCTGCTTTAACAAACAGTCGGTTCTCCAACAAGCGCTGGAGAACCTGCCAAATTTTCCCTAAAAGTTCCTCAGCACATTGTTTATCAGGGCCTGGAAAACGGCTGGGGCGTTGGACAGGCAAAATGACATAACTAGGTATTAGAAATGCACCAAGGGTGTGTTGAGCGCCATCTTCCACTCATCTCTGGCTCTAATACGCAATCTCCTCCTAATGGTTTTCAGAGAGCATGAGAGTTATGGTTTCAGTCTGGGGGGGTGACTGTGGCCAGATAATGGCCATTCAGTGCCTTTGCAGTGATGCTAGTCTCTAGAGGCTTGAGCGGTACACCAACGTCGGCCGCCAGGTCAACAGCCATGAAATTACCCTCTACTCCAGAGTCGGACACAATTAGGGACTGACTATTACACAGGAGTTGGACGATCAACTGGGGGTCTTCTTTGAGCTAGTTGGCTAGCAGTGTGTGGGAGTTTACGCTTAGGACAATCTCGTTGGAAATGTTTGGGACTGGAACAATACAAGCATTCACCAGCCTGTAGTTGTCGTTTCCGTTCTCTTGCTTGTCCTAACTGCATTGTCTCATATTGTGCCGACTGATGTGTGGACTAAAACTGAGTGTGTAGTGGCTCTCGTGGGAGGCCATGAACTGTGCTCTTGAACTGAGAGGAACAGGTGGTCATGACGCTCGAGTCCGTTCCCGGAGTCAGTTGTCTATGCGAATGCTCATGGATACAAGGCTTGAGGCTGTTGGGTTCATCTCTGGCCGCTAACTTATCCTTGAGGGTCTCCGTTAGCCCATTGATGAATACCGGTTAGAGGGCATCATCATTCCATCCCGATTCTGCTGTTATTGTACCGAAGTTTGTGGAATAGTCGGCAATTCTTCGTGGTCCTTGGCGAAGGGCTAGTAGTCAGCTTGCAGACGGACAAAGTAGTCGGGATGGTATAACACCGTCATCTATTGGGAAAACTGGCACAGCGATGATCACATCAAAGCCATCAAAGGTGTTATACAACAGGGTGCTGCCATAAAGGAATGGAATTTAGGAAATGGGAAGGAGGGAGACGGGGCCTCTGGAAGGGGAGGAGGGGAAGGAGGGATCTGGGGGGATTCTGACACAGAGAAGCATCAATTACCTTCTTCACTACCCAGTTTTTTTTAAACATTTGAAAAATGCAGTTGATTTTTGTTGCATTTTAATGCTGGTTTTAAGACAGAGAAGAATCATATATAAGGACAGAAGGAAAATATTAAAAAAAACACCCTGACAGAACCTATCTGACGTTTCAAACATGTGACCCCCCTATTAGTGTCTTCCTTCTGGGACTTTGTTTTTATTCTTACTTTTCTTTTCAGTGCATCCTGTCTTAATTTTGAGCTTTGCTTTTCGAAGCCATCCACATGTCCTCCAACATCCTGTTGTTGCTGTGTCTGCTCAATAAAATATTGTATTTTCATAAGACAGGGTCTAATGTTTTTGTTTGTCCACACCCTTCCTGTCAGAGCAGAGTTCAGCTCTAATTCAGATTTCAGGAGTGACGTTTTAATCTTGATATATTATTTATAGACAGTGTCTTGAACACACGTGTATACAGCATCACATTTACATTCATTTTTGTGTATGTACCATCTGGGAGGGTTCGCATTAGAAATGTCTTTCTCTGCAAGTGAACAGGGAAGAAGTCATTTAGTTTGAAGCTAATTAGTATGAATAAAGATAGCTAGTCCCTCAGGGTACCACACACTGTCAGGTTTTGCCTCAGACTCTGCACAAAGTAATTGCTAAAAAACTCTGATTACTTGGTCTTGAACTGTCATTTAAGTTACATGAAGTAGTGTTTGATATATGCTGGACAGTGTGGAAGACTATGAATGACACAGCACCATTTGCATACTGGGTTGGGAGGGTTGATCTTTCATTGACAGAAAGCAGCAATGAGAAAAAATAAATGAATCTGTCCACATCTTGAACTTTCATTGATCCATCTTCTTTCGCCCAGACTTCCCTTTCCCTTGCTAATTTGTCCAGCTCCTCCCGGCGGATCCCAAGGCCTTCCCAGGCCAGTTGAAAGACACAGTCTCTCCAACATTTCCTGGGTCTTCCCTGAGGCCTCCTACCGGTCGGATGTGCGTGCCCCAGGGAGGTGTCTGGGAGACATCCTGACCAGATGCCCGTGCCACCTCATCTGGCTCCTCTCCATGCAGAAGAGCAGCAATTCTACTTTGAGTTTCTCTCGGATAACAGTGCTTCTCACCTTATCTTTGAGGGAGAACCCACCCACCCTCGGTCACTACCCAGAGCTTATGACCATAACTGAAGGTAGGAATATAGCTCGACTGGTAAATTTTGGCTCACCTCCCTCATCACCACAACGGACCATTGCAGAGTCCACATCATTGCAGATGCCACACCAATCTGCCTGTTGAGCTCGCATTCCATCCTTCCCCCACTCGTGAACAACACCTCGAGTTACTTAAATTCCTCCACTTGAGGCTGAATCTAATCCCCACCATGAAGATGGCACTCCACCCTTTTCCGGGCATCTTGATCTTGATGTGCACTAAAACTGAATGTATTCTTGCTATGCACACTACTGCACATCTATTCACTTGGTTTCATGGACACCAGTGCAGTTTTTGAACTAATTAACTAACAGCATTGCCTTTGTGCTACATGATTGGCAGATGTGAAGATGGAGGGACCTGATCTACACAGCAGAGTTTATGGATGGGTGAGGTCAATTACTGTAAATGTTTCAGGGTTTATTGCATATAATGTTTGTTTACTTTCATTGGAACATGGGAACATGGGAACTGCAGACCTCTTCTGGGTTGCAGCAGGTTTGAATCAATTGAAGAGTTTAATTGCACATACTGATCATTTATTTGTCATTAAGAGAAATTAGAGACAGATGAAAGAATTTCTACTTGTTAATCTTTGAGGATCAGCTGGAATGTTTGTTATTATTTTGATTAGCTACAATATTGTGATTTACGAGGTCATACAACAGCTGTATAAAAAAGAATACCACCTCAAATGCTGGTAGAATAAAGATTCATTACATCGCTATTGTGTTTATACAGTTTAGATTGTGTTTAGTTTTGTTTGGGAGGTTTACCTTGTGGATCTGAAGGTCACAGGTTAGCTGGAGCCTAAGAGTAAGAGTAAGTAAGAGGTAAGAGGCAGGGTATACCCTGAGATTGTCATCGATTAATCACAGTACACCTATACAAGTGGTCCTCGGTTTACTTTGAAAAAATTTGTGTTCAAAGCAGGCCCGCTCGCCTGAATACCGCAGCTAGGAATAATGGAGTAGGACTCCGGTTCTATTTTGTGGGTGTTTTGTAATTTAAAAGGTAATTTTGGTTGGTAAACACGAGACTTTCTCAAGAACTAGAGGCAGCGCGGCCACATGACTCTAAAACCTGGACGGTCACGATCATAATTAAGGATAAAGATCGTATTTAAAATCTACTCGGACGTTGTAAAGATGAGGAGGTGGTTGATCAACAATCACTTTTTTGCAAAAACAAAATACTGTAGGCTAGTGTCGACAAACTCAACTGTCCTCTCTGCATGCAGCCACCCACACAGTCAGGACACATGCATGCTGACAGATGTTCGGAAATCACACAACTGTAACACTACATAAACTGCCAGTGTTCAGATCCTCTGAAAGCGACTGTAATAACAAAGCCGTGTAGTGGTCGTTGACATGGAAAGATGCGACTTACACTAAAACTCAACTTACATCACAGTCTTGGTACGGAAGTTGTAGGTAACCCAGAACCATCTGTCTACAAACAACCATGTACACTCATATTCACACCTATGTGTAATTTAGAGTCTCCAATGAATCTTACATCCCTGTTTTTGGACTGTGGGATGAATCTGGAGTAAACCCACGCAAGCACAGGGAGAACTTACAAACTCTGCACAGAAATGTATCAGAGATTTACTTGGCTTCTATTTGGATGTGAGGCAGGCGTGCAAACGACATGCACCACCGTTCTGCCCATGTCTGCAGAATGTTTATCATAATTGCAATGGATTTTGGTATATTTTGTTAACCTTACTATGTTTGTGAAGTCACCTTGTGTCAATAAATGGCTTGTCGTTTGTATAACTAATTGCTAATGCTCTGCACTGTTGGCTGGCAAATGTTCTTGCACAGTCGGGGAAATGGGATTACACAAACCCCATTGATGACAAAAGAAAAGTGATTTACATTGTATCTGGGCGTGCTGTAGTTGAAAATAAACTATTACGTTTAATTTGAGATGCATTTAATAACGCTCTGCCTGCCTAATGTTCAGTCATGTTTTGCACAAAAACACTTCAAGGATCTAACATTCCACAACACAACCACCCTCAAGTCAGACACATGAGTCCATTATGAGTCTAGCCTTCAAGAATTGTTTGAGCATCCAGTAGAACAGCTGCACCAGTGTTTCTTAGTTTACCACATTTACCTTGGCCTTGTTCAGTCTATACTGATGAACTTAGTGTTGGATTGAATAATGGTCGTCTCTCGAGTCTCCCCGGGTGGAGTGATTATGCTTTAAAGGATTGTTTTCTCTCCAGTTGGATTTTGTGTGGGAGGTGCCTTGGCACTACTAAATCAGAATCCGCAAAACATTGACTGAATAACTAGCAGTTCAAAAGGACTACAAATAGCCATGTAGAACATTGGAAATGGTCTCTACTGAATTACTAAAACAGTAAATCAGTACAGGGGAAACCTTATTTCTTCAACTTTAAGGTCTTATTTGCCGGGGGGACTGTATTCTTTTTGTCTTTGTAAAACATATATGAATGCACTCTCTCAAGCCCATTAATCTTAGTTTGCTCCTTAACTTAATTCAACATACAGGTATGTGGTCTGCGTGTTTTTTCACTGTGCTGCTTGTGCTTGATTTTGTGTACAGAAATCCCCCCAGCCAAGTGTAGCACTGCACTTTATGGCAATATCATGACCAATCTGTTCAATAGCCATTACATTTGCACTTAAGTAGTTTATTTTAGCAAAGCTTCCTGAATCTCAGTGGACTTTTTTCTCCTTAGGATGCAATAAAGTCTCACAGTCTCCCTTATTTTCTTTAATATGGCACAGGTCTCACAGTTTAGTTTCCTAACTCTGCCAACTCCATCTGTCCAACCCATCTGGCCCATTACTGTGACTCAAACCTGACAACTTTTATTGTTTTTTTTTTTTCGCAGAGCTACACAGTGAGAGGAGCTTACCTGTCTGGAAACAACCCAATGCATCATTAATGTTAATGAATCAAGTGATTTAAGACTTTGTAGTTCAAGGGCTCTTAATTAAATTGGGAAAGAAAAATGTTATGAATTAATAATTCAACCTCTGAAAGTGCAAATCTTGTGTCTGTGTGAATCCTGATAACTTATTGCATAAACTACGTTAGTGGTGCCCATCACTTCGATTGCGAGCGACCGATCAACGCGAAGGTAGTGTGGGTCGATCGCATGTGTCACGTCATAAACGTCACTTTGTAGATGTCATATGACATCAGTCAGCCGACATTAAGCTCCCCTCCTGATTTGCTGTTTGGCCTCCATGGCAAAGTAAGTGGTGAACAGATGTCTCCAGTGACACGGAAATGCAACTTACATCTTTGTTGTTCCGATTACGGATAAACAAACTAAGCGGTAAGATGCCTATAACAACAGTTCACTTGCAGCAACTAATTATGTGCAAAAAAAAGTACGTTGTTTGTTGGCACTGCTTCGCGTCCTGAACTTTACCATAGAAAACTAAACTTCTCTCTAAACTTTTGGTTGTGAAACTATGATTGACTGATTCATTGGAAAATGTGGCCATTGCTGAAACTTTTTTAATATGTTGCCTTGACTTCGGCTGCATTGTCTTGTCTTGCATAATCATTTCATTTCTTGTATATCTGTAATGGCTGATAGCAAATGCTAACTGGACGTAATGCATGAACTGCAATGCTACGTAGCTATTTTGACTGACATACTACTCAGGTTATGTCCACAACTATTGAGGAATTATGTGTAATCATATTTATTGACATACTTAATTGAATTGTAAATTACTGAATGATATCAACTATTCTGATGACCTGTGAACTTTGAAACTGTGCATGTGAAATACTCATTAGTATTTAGTATAGCAGTTTCAAAGTTTACCGGTTAGGTTTTATATATATGTCATATGTTTTATAGTAAGAGGTAGATCATTTTGACTTATTGCATGATGATTGCTAAAGCTTTCTCTTTTTGAAGGTGGTCGGATTGTGGAGCTGCATAAGCAAGGCCTCTCGCAGCGTGCAATTGCTGCTAAGGTTGGGCGCAGTAAGACAGTCATTCTACATTTTTTAGAAGATCCTGAGTAGACCCAAAAAAATCACACCTGCGCTGAGCCGGAGGATCCGATTGGCTGTCCATCAAGACACAGGGCAGTCTTCGACCTAAATTAAGGCCCTTACTAGTGCTGACTGCAGCGCAACAAACATCAGACGGCATCTGCGGGAAAAGGGTTAAAAAAACAAAAAACGAATTGAAAGACCTCGTCTACTTCAACGCCACAAAACTGCGGTTGCTCACGAGCAGATGTTGCAGCGGGCCTCCCTCATTACTGAGGGCCCTCGTCTGTGTGGTAACAGCTGGGTTTTTCAACAGGACAACGCTGCAGTTCACAATGCTCGCTTGACCAAGGACTTCTTCAGGGAGAATAACATCACTCTTTTGGACCATCCTGCATATTCCCCTGATTTAAATCCCATAGAGAACATTTGGGGATGGCAAGGGAGGTTTATAAAAATGACCATCAGTTCCAGACAGTTGATGCCCTTGGTGAAGCCATCTTCACCACTTGGAGCAATGTTCCCACTTGCCTCCTGGAAACACTCGCATCAAGCATCAAGCATGCACAAACACATTTTTGAAGTGATTAACAAGTGATCAGTTGACAGCTCAGCTCCTCTCTTCACCCACATATCCAGGGATGCAGGTCTGATTGCCTTGGGAGACCTATACTATACTATACTATACTGTACAGTATATATATATATATATATCCTATCCTATCCGTGTCAACTATTAACCCTTTCAGCAGTTATTATGTTATTATCTATTTGTTATTATCATTAAGTCTACTATATGATTTCTTTGCAGTAAGTATATACCTTGACTGCCATTGCACCACATGGTTATATTGCCTTATCACCTTCTTATGTATTTGCAGTTGGCAAAGACTACATTTGGAAAACAGGAGGTGAACAAATTAATTGCAACTGATGTGAAACGGATGAGGGGTGGGATTAAATAAGATTAGCTTCTTCCTACTCCTTTAGGACATGTGGAACTGTGAACTCTACTGTGTGATGTACTCAGGTGTAACTTGTATGCATGTTCAAAATGGATTAAACCATTACCATTACTTCTCATCATGTTATGTTTGTATGTACAGAATGTGAATGGACAGAGAGAAGCAAGATGCAACAAACAGATGGGATGTGTTTGTATGACACACATAAAGCCTCCATTGACTTACTAAGCTGTACTAAAGCTGTATTCAACCACTACACATACTTACACGACCTCACCTAGAAAATGATGGCGGCATTAAAGGGTTAAAATGTTACTGTTTTCTTAAAGTACTCCATTATGAAACCTCTTCTGCGGTATTGATTCTCATGAAGGAGAAGTGTTTTCCACCTAACGCACAAACTCACACAAACACATTCGCCCTTAACCCAAGTTGTGGCTTCTTCCCTCATCTACTGTTCAGTTAAAATTTTGAGACCACAGTAAGGAATTCTTGACATTTAGTAGATGATAAAACTAACAATTTAACACCAGACATCAACAACGGTCGTCAGTTTCAATAGCAATAACAATGGATCTATGCAGCAAAACTCTTGATTCATAGCATACTCCCACATTGTTCATACTTTCTCTCGCTAACCTACACAGTAATATACAATAACAATAACACATTTAGCTGTGGATGATAAATGTAACCACACATTATGATGTTTTGCATTGTTACTAAGGCATTAAGTTCCTGGAATCACTTTTTAGTTTGCCAATATCAATAAAGACAAACACTTAAAATATATAAATGCTGACAGATCTGTATGACCAAGGCGGCTTATGGTTACGGACCAAGTAAGTTTTATGATCCTAATTACTGTTATGTAGCTTCACGAGGGTAATGAGCCCTTGTGTGGGGAAGCAACAGCAGATGTGGGCTGTTTCCCCGCCTTATCTCATGTCTTATACAGTGATTTGCCTGATAGATTTGTGATCTATCGTCTCTCCCCACTGACATTCACACCCACCACACTCATTAAACATGCACGCCGCCACATACAAGCTCTGCCGTCTGTTCCCAAATTCCCAGTCCTGACATTTTGTTTCTGCTGTTTCACATTTCCTGAACTCTGCAGAGATAATTCTCACTTTCTGTCTGCCTGTATCCCAGCAGGGACAGACAAGGTGACAGCATTCATCATCCTTCAACCATCACATATTATCCGCTGTCTGCCTTCCGAAAACAAATAAGTCAGAATTAAAAGTCACATTCATTTACAGGACCTGAAGTTGAAACTTTTGTATTTGGGTTTTAGCAGTAGCCCTCCGTTAGTGCAGTGTTCTTATTGGACATGGCCCAGTGACAGGGCCAGGGTGGTCGGTGGAAAGGCTAAGTTCACACTGCAGGTCAATTCCAATTTTATTGCTCATATGTGACCTGTATCAGATTTTTTCATGTCAGTGTGAACAGTACAATTGAGATTTTTTCAAATGTGACCCAGGCTTCTTTAGTATGTACACTAAGTCCCCAACTAACGAACACAATTGGTTCCAGACGACCGTTCTTACGTCGAATTGTTCTTAAGTAAGGGAAAAGGTAATATTACCAATGATATAGGTACTACATGTACGTGTATACATGTACAGTATATGTGTATGTATGTAAATATGAGTTTGGATGCAGTAGTAATATTAAACGAGGATAATTAATGAAAAAAACAATAATAAAAATGATATAATAATACGTAATGATAAATGTTATTTACCTTTGAAGAGGAGTGGTTGTGCTCGTTGGTAGTGGAGGAGGAGATATTGGAAAAAAAGGACAAATCGTCGTCGTCGTTAGACTCTTCTAAAAGAGGTAGTGTTCTGTCGGTGGTGTAGAATCAAGCAGGCCTATTAACTCTTCATAAACTTCAATCTCTGTCCGGGTTGTATCATACAGCTATAATGTAGCTTTCTCCTCCTCTTGTTCTCCTGCTGTTGGTCCCATTAGCATTGTCACAGTGCCCTATGCTGGTCAAGCATGTAGCAGTATAAATATGGGCTTTATGAGGCAAAACACATGAAAATATAGACTAGTCGGCTTGTGTTCGTATCTCCGAAAGTTCGCACGTCGGATGTTCGTTAGGAGGGGAATTAGTGTATATATAAGTCCGACATGTATCCGATGCATATACCCAACCTATATGTCATTGAAAGACGTTTTTGAAAGACATGCTGGAGTTGGGGAAATGTATTCACAGATGTAGGCAAAAAGTTTTTTTTTGTCATTTGAAAATTATTTAAAAAATTTGTTAGTGAGGTTGCTAACGTCAATGTCCCACCACTCCTGGCTCCACCAATACATTATTTGGAACAGATGTCTCAGACTACCATAGCAAAAATCTTCTACTCAACATAATTTGGTCAAGAAACTGTTTACTCCAGTTGCACAAAATCCTGAAATAGTCTCAAATGCGCCAGGGAGACCACAAGTCATGGCAATGTTAACTTCTGTAAACAAACGGCACCATGCGCGACATTGTGGTGACATCCTGTTTTGTGCACATGCACATGCACATCACTTTACTTAACTTTGCTTTCACAGTACAACCAAACACAAGTTGAATTTTTTTGGTAATGTGAACGACTACAAAAAAATAAATGTTTAGAACATATTACTGATTACCAAATGAAACTTATTGGACTACAAAAATACAAATTATATATAGCCATATTGGAACATTCAAAAAAACTAATAATAACGTAAAATAAATATACATTTTTGTCAGTCGAACTGTCTTATAAATGTATTTTCTGTATGATTCCAATTTGAACGTTTTCTTAAGTAAAAACTGCAGAAAGCAAGTATCTGCATATGCCGATACCGTGCTTTTTCACAGAAATCGGCCAATATTGATAGGTGGCCGATCGAATGGAGCATGTCACATCATTAGTCTTGCTAATCTGACTATAGCCAAACGATTTGAATGAAAGCCACTAGTCGTTTTTTGCTCTTGTTTACTTATTTTGCACAAGTGACATTTTTTCTCAAACAATCGGACATAATAAAAGGGAATAATTGTACAGTCTTCCCTCGTTTAACGTGGGGGTTAGGTTCCAAAAAATACCAGTGTTAAGTGAAAGTCGTGTAGTAGAAGTTTTTCTTTTCCTTTGTTTTTTTATATATGCTTTTTTGTTCATTATGTATTTTATCGTTTACAGGATGTTTATATGTTTTTCATTTACAGGACATTTTTTTTCATTTTATATATATTTTAAGGCTGTAAAACCCCTCACCACACACTTAATACACTTTTCTCAGACAAGAGAAAAGATATATGTTGCGCATACAGAGGGCCTTGAAAGCGCCGATCACGCCTTGGTCCATGGGCTGAATCAGTGATGTAGTGTTTCCAAAATAAGCCTGTCTCATCCATATTAAAAACTTGTTCAGGCTTATATCCCCCTTCGTCGATGATGGCTTTAAATTTGTTTATGTATGCCTCTGCCTCTGCTGTCTTGTTGCCTTTTTTGCATCCTTGTTAAAATTTATTGCTGCTGTCGTCCTTATGTTATTTTCCTCCTTCTTTATGGTACGAACCGAAGATTCATTTATTTCGTAATGGCGTCCTGCAGCTGCGTAAGTTGTACCTTCCTTCAGCATGTTCAGAATTCCAACGTTTTGTGCATCTTCCTCTGCCTTTTTGGTGCAACTGCAGGTGCTTTTGTCGGTGCGGAGCGTTTAGTCGACATTGTGAGTTTTGTCAAGGAGAAAACAGGCACACATACAGCACTAAAGAGCCACACTGCTAGCGATCGAACAATTATGTAAATTAGGCAAGCTGAACGCATTCCGTACTGGACACATGGCATGGAGGAAATTGATTGATGGTCTACAGTCCCTTAGCCAATCGGGATGCAGAACACAATGCAGGTTCTCCATTAGCGAATCAGGACGCACAACACAATGCATTCATATATTGTAAAAAAAAAAAAAAAAGCATGCAACACTGTAGAAATATTTGTCTACTGTGTCTTGGTATCAAATTGATACCAAAATTTGCAGTATTGCCCACCTCAAAGGCCAATACACTACTGTACTGTATAATCCTGCGGTTCTGTCATTGCCTGACCTCCACATCTGCTTGAACCCATTGCTCTTTTGCTCCAAAAACATGATCAATACAACCACGTCATGGCTTTCAACATAAAAAGGATTACAGTCAACGTGTGCACAGGGATAAGTAAATGTACAATAGTTCATACTGCATGTTACGGCCGCTACTGTTTCGGCCATAACCTACTCCAAGTTCAAACTCAACTCGGAACGCCCCATGTCACTTCCTGCCCTCCACACATCCAAAGCACATTTATTGCAACACACATGATCACAAGTCTTATTTATGTCTTAAATGGCTTATTTTCTACTATTTTGGGTAATACAAATCCAAAGATGACTATAGGGGTGTTATTTAATGTCTAGAAGGCTCTAATAATGTTAAAATTATATTTAGAAGGTCATAAACAAGTTGTATGAAAAAACTACCAAAATATTTATTTTATGAATAAGGAATCTGGAACCAATTAACCAAGATAAATGAGGGATTACTGTACTCCAATTTTAAGGTGAGCCAAATATACAGTATTTATATATACAGTATAAATATAAGTGTTACTGTAGATAACTGGGCTGGTCACTAGTTTATCACATACAGACTAACAACTACTCACACTCATGTTCACACTACAGTCACAGATAAGTTCAAATTCAAACTCTACCCAGGATTTATCAGCAACAGGGGCAGAATTTCGCAGACAGAGCTACTTCAGTATTACATTATTTTCTGGTGAAAAACTGTAAATAATATACCAATAAAACGGTAATGGTTTATTTGCTTTCAACATTAAGTTACATTAAGGAATGGGCATCACATGTTTACATTTGCTCAATTCAGCATGTTCAAAAAGGAGTAGGAGGAAGCAGATTTTATTTAATTCTACCCCTTCTCTATGTCACAAAAATTTCTTGGTCCAAAACGTACAGTACAGAATGTGAATGTAGTACTTTCGTTCAAGTTCATCTCTGTTTCACACAATAATGTGTTTTAATTGTCCTGCACATTATTTTATTTAGTTATTAATAAAAGAAATGAGCAGCTAGTTATCTTATGCCAAATGGTGAATGCTATACTTGCAAGAAAATGCAGTGAATGTATTGGATTATAATTTTATGCATGTCGCATATGTGTGTGTCCGTGTGTGTTTTGTAAGCGTGCAAGCGCCCTTTACAGTGTGTTTGTAGAAGACATACTGTATCAGCTTGAAGGCCACTGTCGCTTCATCTCCAGTCTTGCAGCCGGGGAAGCACCCAGGGGGATCCCCTGCTCTTTAAAAACACTCAACTACACACCAGCTGTCAGTGGAACAAAAAAATATAGACATTTTCTGATAAGAAAAGTCAGCAACTAAAAATGGAATGGAATTAAAAGAGTGCGACTGTCTGTTATGACCGATGCCTCTACACTGGTACTCAGGTGTGCTACAATGTGAAAATGCAGAGAAGATTAAAATGTGGATTTGACATTTTTCTTTTCTTGCATTTACTTGAATGCCTTCTGACAGAAACAACATCGGCAGTGACATGCGGTCAGGGGAGGCACGTGAGGCTGTTTTCATGAAAAATAAAAAACGAATACTGTGTTATAAATGCATCTTCTGTATGATTCCAATCGTTTTAAACAACAAGTAAAGATTGCTAAATCTGCACATTTCCTGATCAAACACAGTGCAGAAACTAGAGTTGAGCGACGATGAGGCCTCTCCTCTTAGTGCACCAAGGCTACCTGAGTCTGAGTGCACTGCACTGTGAAGCCTTGCCCATTTCTGTTTGTCAGCATGTCGCCAATGTCTTCAGTTGGACATGAGCTGGAAGGTGCTTGTTGCTGCAGTCCTTCTATGGAGAAAAGCCTTTTTTTTTTTACTTTATTGAAACGCACAAACAGCAGCCCAGCGTCAACGCCTCAGCAAGAGATACAACTTAGCAACAAGTCAAGTGCAATAAAGATATTTTTATGCTCTGCTTAATGAATGAATGCGTTTGATTGCCAAGATGGAGGATTATATATCTAAGCTCAAAAACGTACAAAATATATCTAAACTCAAAAACTTTCAGACATGACATCAACATGATCTCGACTTTTACACGACTTTTACAGGTGCTTCTCCAGGTAGATCGCCAACTTGGTTCAGTATATTTTTTATCAAAATAGTAGTCATGCCAAAATGTTGTGTTACTGCTGGATGCTCACAGTATCCGAGTGATACTGTAAATTGTAAAATACCCTCTGTCTCGTACACCGCTATGTTTGTGACAGTACTCCAATGGCGTCACTTCCGTAAATGAGACTGAACAGAGAGAGTTAGGTCGTCATGGGTGGCAAACTGTAAATGTAATTTTTGCAAATTTACCGTTGAAAAATTGAACAATGTAGAACATCATTACAAACAATATATAACATATTTAAGCAAAGTTGATAGATCATGTCAGGGCCCATTTAACACTGCTGGGAGTTGCTGAAGTAAAAATGAATACACATTTGTCTAAGTTTTCCTCTCATCCCATACAAGTGTTCATACATCCCGTGAGCCATCAGTGGCTACAAAAGCTCAGCTGACTGGGACGTGAATAGCCTTCACCTCCTTTCCTATATTAACATTCTCCTCAAATTCACTGGAGAGTGACATGAATATTCTCATCATCGCGCTAAAAATAGCTCTTATTGTTCTTCTAATCAGCACTCAGGGAGAAAGAATGAATGGGCTGAAAATGAGGATGGTGCTGAGTGGAAGCCATATCTTACCTACAATATTATTAATTCATTTATTTTATTCAGAATAACTCCTTTTATAAAGTATATAGCATAGTCTGTAGCAGGGGTCACCAACGTGGTGCCCGTGGGCACCTGGTAGCCCCCCATGACCACATGAGGTGCCCGCAAGCCTGCTTTTCATTCAGGTATTCAGTTAATAATGTGAGAACACTAGAAAGAAAAGTATTCTGAAACACAAAATGTGAGTTGTGGATACCAGCATTTTGTGAATGTTTTGGTAAAACAAGCATATTTGATCTGTTGGGGTTGAAATAAGGTATGAAAATCATTAATACAAAAATGAGTAGCTCGTGGCCATTTTCATTTTCTAAAAGTAGCTCTCGCGAGAAAAAACGTTGGTGACCCCTGGTCTATAGTATTTAGACTATTAGCATCATGATAAATATCACTGGTGTGCAGTCAGGGCCAGCAAAGCCTTTTCTGCTGGACTAAACACTATCAGAAGCACTGACCCATATTTACAACTTAAATTCTAGTATTTCTTCCATGAAACTGTATTAATTTATTCCAGCAGCCAATTATTTACATGTAGTAGCGTCGCTCTCGGCTGCACTGCTTTTGTATGTTTTTGTAAGTTAGATTTTTTTTAGTCCAATCAGATTTTAGCTTCTATGTGTCGCCATATCAATACAATTTGCCCAGGGCCTTCAGAATCAGGAGTGCTGGCCCATGTCACAAAGGCGCTGTTTTTTTTTTGTTTTTTTTTTTAGCAAATCAGACTTGAGACTCGCCAGCTAGCTGGTCCACAGTGACATTAGCAAGTCTATTGCTCTACAGGGGCAACCGTGTTTCAAAAACGCCTATTGTGCCTGCTGAAAAAAAATTCTGGCCGGCCCACTGAAGGCACAGGTACCAATTGCACGACTGATAAATATAAATAATTTACTATGTTGATAAATATCCACTGCAGTAAGTGAAGACTGACTCCCCAGACGCCAGACAACAACTAATTTCATAAAATTTCCTCAAATCATCTATAAATTGTGTCAACACAGACTATAGACAAGTCCAGACTATAAGCCTTGCAGTTAGAATGTAAGTTGATGATGACACACACATATATATATATATATATACAGTATATATATATATACACTGTATATATACTACATAAATAAAATAATAACTTGATGCGAGCTTGATTCAATATTCAATATATAAATACATAAAAAATTTAAAGGCCGTTCAGACACTGTAAGAACACAAATAGCATTTTTCCTCTTCCTCTTCACCTGTCACTGAGTAGCGCACTGCCTGTGCCTGCAGGCTTTCAAAAGGCTCCCAAAGCCATTGCTGTGAAAGCCCAGGTGGCTTTCGTCAAGGCAACCAGTATCCAATAATATCCTCATGATGTGTGTACCCCCACTGCTGGAGGAGACCTGTGATGAAATTATACATCTAGACACAGCTCACCAACATCAATCATGGTCAAACCTTGCTGGTGGCAAGAGACTTTTGCAGTTTCTCACAGTTCCTTAATCACTGTAAATGCTCTTAGTTCATAGATAACTTCAGTCATCTGAGCTTCAATATTGCAATGGCAATACTGTTGGCTTATTTCTTTCTTTAACTCTTTCAGCCGTAAAATCATAAAGTCAGATTTCACCACTAGCATATGCAGTGATGTGTGGTGAGGTTCATGGCTGGTGAGGCACTGACTCCTTTGGAGTTTTTAAAAATCTTAATATGGATTGCTCGTTAAGACGAACAATTACCAAGACAGACAAGAGAATAATTAACTTTCATCACTTCTTAGTCCTAATTATTAAATTTTTTTATAAATTGAAAAATATTTGTGGTCTTGCCTTTTATTTGTATGTAAAGTAAATGCACCCTATCCTGCTCCTGGAAAAGCTCTGACACTTTGTTGTAAATATCTGATCACCCTTTCTTGAGCTTGGATATATAATCATCCATTTTGGCAGTCAAGTCAATTCATTCATTCAGTAGAGCATAAAGATATCTTTAATACATTTTACTTGTTACTAAACAGTTGCTCTAGTTGGAGCTGCTGTAAAAAAAAAAATGCTGGCTTTTCTTCTCTATGGCAGGACGGCAGTGACAAGCACCTTCCAGGTCATGCATGCCCCCACACCTTCAGGATGAGGTGGAGTACTGCAGTGCCTCAGTGTATGACATATCTCTGTATTTTAGTGTCAGATTAGCAAGCATAAAGATATCACACTGACATTAAAGATATTACACATGCTGAAGAAAGTCATTGTTGTTTTTGCAAACATTATATTGGCGACATACTGGCAAACAGAAATGGGCAGGTGCCATCCGCACTCAGATGGTCGGCTTGGCTGCACATTTAAGCGGAGAGGAGAGATTAGCCCTGTATTTGATCAGGAAATGCGCAAATCCAGCAATTTCTACTTAAGAAAATGTTCCAAAATAATTGGAGTCATACAAAAAATACATTTATAACACAGTTCAGTGGACAAATATTAATACTTATTTAATGTTATTATTCATTTGTTTCTGCCTCCCCTGCCTTCTCTGACTGCACGTCACTGAGCATAAGTGAGAAAACATCTGCCATTGCTCTAATTCGCTAAGGGCATACTCACACTGGGCCAATCATACCGTGCTTGGGCCAACTTCACACCTAAAGTCAGGCACATTTGGCTAGGGTGAGTGCTCTAATCCGTGCTCAAGTTGAGAACACTTCCCCTCATTTGGCACAAATGGAATAGGTCAGCCAGGGCACGGCACGATTACATGCACACATATGCGTAATGTAGTTGAGTCATAGAATGACTGTAACGGGATCGCAACTTCTTAAAGATAACTGACTCATTTTATAAAATTAATAAATAACTGAAAATAATCCAAAAATCAAATCCCACCACTTGCTCACTCACTTGTGACTACGTTCTGGTAGAGGATAAAGACCTGTTATTTAATTAATGCAATCGCTCCTCTGTAAGTAGTAAAAGACAGCCACCACCTTACACAAAAGAAATAATCAGAACGACTTGAAATAAGATACAATCCACAAAGTCAAGGAAATTGCAGTAATACCGCAAAATAGAAGTGATGGGACAAGCCAACTAGTAGCATGAATGCTCTGTGTCTGAGGGGGAATCTCTCCAACATGGTACATGGTACATGGTACAAAAGTTTAGCCATGGGCAGCTAGCGGTAAATCGGGGCAGCTTTACTACCTGCCCTCAGATATAACACATTGTATGACTTTGCAGCATGCAGTTAGTACAGGAATTTTTTTCCCATTATACGTATAAGTTAAGGCTACAAATAATTACCTAAGTCAGTTGGTGCCACTATCTCTTTTATTGCTGACTGCTCAGGCATAAGATACTTCATTTACACGTTCTTTTTCACAATTTAAAGCCCTTATTGGTCAAGCCCAGAAACCCTGTCTCACAAAAGGACCTAATATAGCAGTCCCTATCAACGTTCCAATACGAGCTTGCATATTATCTATTATGATAAAAAGGTTATTACCACAAAATCACCTAATTCTCTTCTAAAAAAACCTCTTTACAATTTCACCCCATAATTTCATTACAGGGAGATAGTGATTCATCAATTACAATGGTAATTTCTATTAATGATGCTTGGTTTCACTGAATTTGCCCATTCATTTGGGTGTAATAATTTGGCTCAGTGATAACTCATGAATACACTATGAGCTATAAATACAAACAGTGGAATATCCACTTTGTGAAAGTGAAAATGGAGTTGTCTGGGGAAAAAGCACTGTAAAAATTAACCACCTTTTTTTGTGTTTGTTGAAGTAGATAAGTAACCCATGTACAGTATCTCCTTACATTTATAAGATAATGCTTAAAATAATCCCCAGTTACATATTGATCCAAACCGCTTCCTGGTCAGAGAGAACTTTCAGTGTCTCTCTGATTTGACAGAAGCAAGATAGCAGGAGCGTATGAAGTGTCTGAGAAGATGTATACAATGTGCTAATGAGGACATAGCATTGTCCCACACATCCATTACCTGTGTTGTCAGAGAGCGCCGCAGTGGAGCGGTGATGAAGGAAGAGCACCATGAGCTCACCTCATCCTGACACATGCTGCTCCTCCAGCTGGCCAGGCCCAACACCATCCTGCTTCGCCTGTTAACCCCAGAAAATAGACCTGGTTCTGGTTATTGCATTGGATAGTTGCCAATTCTGAAGCCTGTTTCTAGTTTTAGATCAAACAAGGAAATTAATAATGATAATGATTTGTTTTCATGCCAGTCTGTCGTCGTTAGGAATTGAAATGGAGGTGCGAGCCCCTCAACCTACTACATCCCACCCTCTTCTTGCTCAGCCATGACTGCAAATTGTTGATAGCTTCTAATCTAATCACATTAGATTTATTTGTCTGACTCTAGGGACCAAATGTGAAATCCCTCAAGTTTTAACCAGGTGCAAGATCCAATGAAACAACATTTCCAACACCGGTATGACTGAGCAAGTCAGGAAACGTTTTAGCTCTTGGTAGAAGTATGCTGTCTGAAAGTGTTCCTTTTTGTGATGACACAAACACAATTGTATGATTGAAATAGTCCTGATATATAATTGAGAAATATCCTCAGGAGCGTGATTAAACATTTATATCAACCCAGTAAAGAAAAATGCTCTCGTTAATGCTGCCTGTCATGTTCACTGTCTCACGTGTAATACTACATCATGTTTTGTGTGTTTGATGCAGCAATTCAGCTTAAAACAATTTAAACAGATGAGCTCCATCTTCTCTCAGGCTAAGGAGATGTGCTGATTCCGTAGCCAAGTGTTATGTTTAGTCTTTGTGCTTGTTTGTCTGCAGAAAATACATCTGCTTGTTTGTGTAAAGGTCGACTCTCCTGACTGTTTCGGTCTTATTCCCTGATTTGTGGTTTTTAAATGAGAAACAGTTCAGCTTGGTTGGTTTTATTGAGTGAAACTAATCGGGGTGTCTCGATACAACTTTTTCCACTTCCAATACGATTCCAGTATTGCAGCCTCGAATGTTGTCTAATACCAATATCGATCTTCTATCAGCAAGAATCATACATACTTGTGTTACGTGTTTAGTAGTGCATAAAGAATGCTGGATAGACGGTCTGGCCCGGACTATGGAATCGACTGATTGAATCAGACTGCCAATGTCGGAGATTTTAGATGCAGGCTGATATAGTCCGATATTGTTTTTTTTGCTGATATTGGACCGATATCAATATCAAATCAGGACACCCCTAGAATCTACCACTACACACTCACACACCCATATACCGTATGCACACAAATACACAAGCTTAACAACAGTGACAAGCAGAGATGATCTACAGCTGACCTGGGAACTTTGCCACTATGCAGAAAGATGTCTTGCCAGCCTCACTGAATCCCCATGTGCTACTACAGGATCACCAAGTGCCATGTACTTGCATGCGCTGATACACAGCACACAGGGACCTGCAGTAGTTATCCCTCTGAAGGCAGACAGGCCTTTCCTGTTGTCTCTGTGTGTTATTGTACCCATTGTCTAAAAGTTCAAATTAAATTTTAGAATGCTTGCTATGTCACCCCATCAGCCATTTCTCTGATTGTTTACCTTCTTCTTTGTGTTCTTTCTTTCCAAATAAAATGTGGCTCACTGTCAGTTATTAATTTGCTGTCAGAGCCCAGGCCAACATCTTTGCAATTTATAATACAAGCAGTATGAATGCAAAATAACAACTGCTTTACGTTCCATGAAGTAGAAATGATTTCTTGCTGTTTTCTATCAAATATTTTCCCAATCACTCACACTGAACTACTGATGGAAAATAATGTTGTTTTATTGAAACAACATATGCATCTTCTTACAAGATGCAGGGCACAGATGAATGTGTATCGTATCATGTTTTACATGGTTTACAGTCATCCATCCATCTATTCATTTTTTATGCCGTTTATTCTCACTAGGGTCGCGGGGGTATGCTGGAGCCTATCCTGGCTGACTTTGGCCGAGAGGCGGGGTACACCCTGGACTGGTCGCCAGCCAATCGCAGGGCACATATAGACAAACAACCATTCACACTCACATTCATACCTATGGACAATTTAGAGTTTCCATTAAACCTAAAATGCATGTTTCTGGAATGTGGGAGGAATCTGGAGTACCCAGAGAAAACCCACACGCGGATGCCGAAGCACAGATTCAAACCAAATCTTCCAGATCTCCTGACTGTGTGGCCAACAAGCTAACCACTCAGCCATCGTGCGGCTCATCCATCCATCCATTTTCTATACCGCTTCTCCTCTTTAGGCCCGATTTCCATTATTTGTCTGCAAATAACATGTATTCCAGACTGTAGTAACATTTAGTCATTAGGGGTGTAACGAGACACTCTGTTCATGAGACGAGACGATGCATGAGATTGGGTCTACGAGACAAAACGAGATTTTAACTTTACTTTTAAGAAAAGTACAATGAAAAAAATATTTCAAAATATATGACAATATTTTAGTATGCTACACTTTTCTGCACTCTGTGTGTACGCTACCAGCCCCGCCTCCACCCACGGAAAAAAAGGGACTGACAAAAGGGCCCACTCTGTTCATGCCATTGTTCTATGGAACAAACTCTAGGAAGAGTATATGGAATACTCTTTCTGCCTACGTATTTGGAGGCGGGACGTGAGGAAAACAGACGCGCATGCACGTGGCAATATAGTGAGGCCGGAAAAATGACTGAATTCATTTTCATTTATTGTGTGATTAATTAATGTATTTATTAGCGTTCCAAGCCTAGTGCCCGCGAGACTGTTTTTTTCTGAACGAGAAATCTTGTCACGTTTTAATACTGTATGTCCAAGATCTTGTAACACAAGATCTTGTGACACCTCTAGTCCTTATGTATAAGACTTGAAATTTGAACTGAAGCCCAAACTGTGCCACATGTCCAATTAAACACATACAAGTAAAGCTTAAATTGTGAATTGTGGAACAGCACGTTTACACTTGCACACTTCAATATACAGTTGTCCCTCGCCACTTAACACTCTATCATGGTTTTTAAAAAATTAATTAGTGAATCATGCTATTGTGTGGTTGATTACGTCCTATTATTAGAAAAAAAAAAAAAAAGCACATTGAAGCAAATTCTACGTATTTGTGCCTAAATTAAGCATTTTCAAGCATCCCTTTCAAAGCCGACCACAAAAGCCGATACCCGTGGCTCGCACTATTGCAGACTACAGCGATCCATTTGTTCAGTTTAGTGTCTTAACCTACTTAATGTCTTTGGCAGCATTGTCCTCCCACTTTTCCCACAATAACAATCATGTCTGCCATGTGGAACTTACTGTAACTACCAACACATGCCACGGAAACTATTTTATCATGTACCTGGAAGTTCTACCAATGTACTCTCACATCCAAAGTCTCCTTAAAGAAGGCGTGTCATCCTCTGGACGTTTCACTGTGCAGTGATACTGTATATGTTCTCTTCAAAAAGTAAGTGAAATATGTTTTTGTCTAAATTAAGGTCATTTTATGGTTGTTTTTTTCATATCATGTAGCCAGTAGCAGGGGTGCAGTCAGGAATTCTGGGTCCCATGAAAAAAAAAACATGTTGCCCCATGTTGTTTATTAATTAATTACAAATATTATTAGTAATTACCTATTTTTTGGGTTCGTTGGCAGTCAAAGGACTTTGGTATTGTCCTGACTTTTCCCCTTTATACGGCACCCCTGGCCAGTACCACTCATTATAAATAAATTGAAAAATGTATAATTAGTCAGTGTGATCGGTATTGTTATCGGACGATTTCAGTCCTGAATGATCGGAATCAGCAGCATAAAATCTTGATCGGAGCATTTTCACCTCCTGGTTATCCAAATTTAGGATTTCACCACACTTGGGTATGAAGTTGAATGCATAGATTTAGTGCTTAATTCCTATTTTATATTTGTCTGTAAATAACAAACATGATGCTGCTGAAAGCTTACGTGAGTCTGTGTCAGTGTCTGTCCGCATGGCCAAGGATGACTTAGCAATTACAGATGGACAGATGGACTACAGATGTGACTCTTCATTAGAGTGACATGAGGCAGTGCAGCATCCAACACAGTAGCTTCATTTAGCGCTGTGATCTGCAGAAAGCCGATCAGTAATAAGATGGGTCAGGACCTGAGTGGAAGTGAAACGTCACAAGTGAAACTCATTGTCAACAATCCTCTTTGCCGCCATGCTAATCCTTGTCACTAATACACGACTGTTCATCTCTCATCTGCATTCTTTCTCTCTTTGCTCACTCTGAGCTCGCTCTCTCTATTTTAATTTTGCATACTTGCTACATTACCTCCTCATCTCTCATCCTCGCTGTTGTCATAAATCTTTTCTTGATTCTTCATCCCTGGCACACTTCCCTATCCTCCACTATTTGCGTTCCCCTGCATTTCATTCATTCTTTTTACACTCCTTTTACTTTCTATAGATTTTGTGGTTTTATCAACCCTTGTAACTTTTTCTTTCAGCTCCTCTGGGTGTTCCTTGGCAGAGGCATTGATACAAAGCTAAAAAGCACTGGAACGATATGAGTATTGTAGGGGGATGGAATGTATATTAGACAGTATAGCCTGTGATTGTCTTGAAGTTAGGTTTGATGTCTATTTTACTTTTTACTTTATTGTGTCAATACGCATTCTGCAGTGTGCAGTTTTCAAACAATGGGGTGCACCCCAGTGAGGCGTTGTGGGGATACTTCAAGTATCAGTGTCTTCATGCATTGTCTGCACGCATGGCAATCATGCTTATCATGCTTGAACAATACTCAAGCCTCCAGCTTGGTGGCAGTAATGCTCAAACAAATCAACAGGCTGCCTGTTCAACCCAGTGGAAGTACACACGAACGCCGGTGTGCAGCGCTGACGGACGATGAGCAATGGAGAGCTTTCTGACAGAAATAAAGAGAAAAATGAAGGTGACATCAGAGGCAAGGAAAACCAGTAATGATAGCCGTAATATGTTCAGTTGTTCATTCATTTGTCATTATTTTGTGCATGTAAAATTATAATTGTTGTCTATAAAATGTGTTTTGTGTTAACATTTTAGATCTGGGTTTGAATCTCCGTTGGGCATCTCTGTGTGGAGTTTGCCTGTTTTCTCCGGTACTCCGGCTTCCTTCCACATTCCAAAAACATGCATGTTAGGTTAATTGGCTACTATACATTGTCCATAAGTATGAATGTGATTATGAATGTTTGTTTGTCTATATGTGCCCTGCGACTGAGTGGTGACCAGTACCCCACCTCTCGCCTGAAGTCAGCTGGTATAGACTCCAGTATACCGGTGACAATAGTGAGGATAGCAGCATAGAAGTTGGATGGATGAGGGTGTGAGGGTGTTAGCATTTTTGGGTGTCTGGGATGAATTCATTGTATTCACATTACTTTCTATGGGAAAATGTGCTTTGGTTAGAGTCCATTTTGGTTTGAGTTGGACCTTTTGGAACGGATAAATGACGTTAACCAAGGCGTCACTGTATTTTGATAATCAGGTGATTGTATGCAGAATTCGGGTGCCGGCAATTCAGCAACTTTGTACAAATAGTATGGGGGGGGGGGGGGGGGGGGATTGTCTTATATTTAGAAAAATTGTCTCTTGGCATGACAGAATATAATTGAGAACAACTGCTGTATTGATTGCAACTGAGACAAGCAGTACAAAAGTATTGTAACACACCACTTGATGCTATAATTAAGGGATGGGCAAAATAGAGCCCGCAAGGCATGTACGGCCCGCTAAGATTTTTAATCCAGCATGCCACAACTTTTCCAAACATCGCCGGGGACCGGATTTGCAATACTGCTTGATATAATGCAGAGTTGGGGTTTGTTTACAAAGGAGCACGAGCCTATGTGATGAAGAGGGACGGAGAAGCAACCTTAATATATAAATATAAAGTGATATATCATCTGACATTTAGGTGATTCTTACCCTTTGTTTTTGTGTTTCACTGTGTTGTTTGTCGCATGTCGAGAAGGTTATCTGGGAGGTAAAAAAATACACAGCTGATTCAGCGAGGGAGGAAATCATCTGAATTCAAGTAAGTAGTATAGATCATTAGCTACTTTTACTGTTACAGATTTACTTTTCCTAGTTTGCTGCTTGATTATTTATTTCTTCACTCACTTATTGTTTGATGTTCACATTCTATTATGAACATATCCTGAGAAATAAGTATACAGTCGTCGCTGTATCATCGTGGTTTGATTATTGCTCCCTCTCTATATTGCGCTTTTTCAGAAATTAATTAATTAATGATTGCTGTTTCGTGGTAGACTATTTTCTATTATTAGTCAAAACGTATTGAAATACAACTGATATGTAGTATTCTGGTCACTAGGCGGAAGGAATGACACAAAACTTTGAGACATTAGCTTACATTACATTACCTTAACATTGCATGAAGTCATGAAGTCAGCCATGGCATATCCGACAAAAAAAGAGCACATTTAAGTTTGGTAAGTTTTTGCTTCTTAAAATGAAAAGAAATCAATTTGAGGCTGACTGGTTAGCTTGCCCCTCCAATGAGCTCACCACTCATGGGAGGGGCCAAAGGGGTCGGGTGCAGAGTGAGCTGGGTGACAGCCGAAGGCGGGGACCTTGGCGGTCCAATCCCCAACTACAGAAACTAGCTCTAGGGACATGGAATGTCACCTCTCTGGTAGGGAAAGAGCCTGAGCTGGTGCATGAGGTTGAGAAGTTCCGGCTAGATATAGTCGGACTCACCTCAACGCACAGCAAGGGCTCTGGAACCAGTCCTCTTGAGAGGGGTTGGACCTTGTTCCACTCTGGCGTTGCCAGCAGTGAGAGGCGACGGGCAGGGGTGGCAATTCTTGTTGCGCCCCGGCTTGTGGCCGGCATGTTGGAGTTTAACCCGGTGAACGAGAGGGTAGTTTCCCTCCGCCTTCGAGTGGGAGGACGGGTCCTGACTGTTGTTTGTGGTTATGCGCCAAACAGCAGTTCAGAATGCCCACCTTTTTTGGAGTCTCTAGAGGAAGTACTGGAGAGTGCTCCCTCGGGCGATTCCCTTGTTCTGCTGGGGGACTTTAATGCTCACGTTGGCAGCGACAGTGAGACCTGGAGAGGCGTGATTAGGAGGAACGGCCCCCCTGATCTGAACCCGAGCGGTGCTTTGTTATTGGACTTCTGTGCTCGTCACAGATTGTCGATAACAAACACAATGTTCAAGCATAAGGGTGTCCACATGTGCACTTGGCACCAGGACACCCTAGGCCGCACTTCCATGATTGACTTTGTGGTTGTATCATCGGACTTGCGGCCATATGTTTTGGACACTCGGGTGAAGAGAGGGGCGGAGCTGTCAACTGATCACCACCTGGTGGTAAGTTGGCTCCGATGGTGGGGGAGGATGCCGGTCAGACCTGGCAGGCCCAAACGTATTGTGAGGGTCTGCTGGGAACGACTGGCAGAGTCCCTTGTCAGAAGGAGTTTCAACTCCCACCTCCGGGAGAGCTTCGACCATGTTCCGAGGGAGGTGGCGGACATTGAGTCTGAATGGGCCATGTTCCGTGCCTCTATTGTTGAGGCAGCTGATCGGAGCTGTGGCCGTAAGGTGGTTGGTGTCTGTCGTGGCGGTAATCCCAGAACCCGTTGGTGGACACCAGTGGTGAGGGATGCTGTCAAGATGAAGAAGGAGTCCTATCGGGCCTTTTTGGCTCATGGGACTCCGGAAGCAGCTGACAGGTATCGGCAGGCCAAGCGGTCTGCGGCTCTGGCAGTCGCTGAGGCAAAAACTCGGACATGGGAGGAGTTTGGAGAAGCCATGGAGAACGACTTCCGGACGGCTTCGAAGAGATTCTGGACCACCATTCGGCGTCTCAGGAGGGGGAAGCAGTGCACAGTCAACACCGTGTATGGTGGGGATGGTGTGCTGCTGACCTCAACTCGGGATGTTGTGGATCGGTGGAAAGAATACTTCGAAGACCTCCTCAATCCCACCGACACGTCTTCCTATGAGGAAGCAGAGCCTGGGGACTCCACGGTGGGCTCTCCTATCTCTGGGGCTGAGGTTGCTGAGGTTGTCAAAAAGCTCCTCGGTGGCAGGGCCCCGGGGGTGGATGAGATCCGCCCGGAGTTCCTTAAGGCCATGGATGCTGTAGGCATGTCTTGGTTGACACGACTCTGCAGCATCGCGTGGACATCGGGGGCAGTGCCTCTGGATTGGCAGACTGGGGTGGTGGTTCCCCTTTTTAAGAAGGGGGACCGGAGGGTGTGTTCCAACTATCGTGGAATCACACTCCTCAGCCTCCCTGGTAAGGTCTATTCAGGGGCCCTGCAGAGGAGGATCCGCCGGATAGTTGAATCTCGGATTCAGGAGGAGCAGTGTGGTTTTCGTCCTGGTCAAGGAACTGTGGACCAGCTCTACACTCTCAGCAGGGTCCTGGAGGGTGCATGGGAGTTTGCCCAACCAGTCTACATGTGTTTTGTGGACTTGGAGAAGGCATTCGACCGTGTTCCTCGAGGAATTTTGTGGGGAGTACTCTGGGAGTATGGGGTGTCGGACCAGCTAATTCAAGCTGTTCGTTCCCTGTATGACCGGTGTCAGAGTTTGGTTCGCATTGCCGGCAGTAAGTCGGACCCGTTTCCAGTGAAGGTTGGACTCCGCCAGGGCTGCTCTTTGTCACCAATTCTGTTCATTATTTTTTTGGACAGAATTTCTAGGCGCAGCCAGGGCGTTGAGGGGTTCCGGTTTGGTGGCTGCAGGATTGAGTCTCTGCTTTTTGCAGATGATGTGGTCCTGCTGGCTTCATCAAGCCGTGAACTTCAACATTCACTGGATCGGTTCGCAGCCGAGTGCGAAGCGGCCGGGATGAGAATCAGCACCTCCAAGTCCGAGTCCATGGTTCTCGCCCGGAAAAGGGTGGAATTCCATCTCCAGGTCGGGGATGAGATCCTGCCCCAAGTGGAGGAGTTTAGGTACCTTGGGGTCTTATTCACGAGTGAGGGAAGGATGGAACGCGAGATCGATAAGCGAATTGGTGCGGCGTCTGCAGTGATGCAGACTCTACATCGGTCTGTTGTGGTGAAGAGAGAGCTAAGCCAAAAGGCGAAGCTCTCAATTTACTGGTCGATCTACGTTCCTACCCTCACCTAGCGGCCGAAATGAGTTTTCTCCGTAGGGTGGCTGGGCTCTCCCTTAGAGATAGGGTGAGAAGCACTGTCATCCGGGAGAGACTCGGAGTAGAACCGCTGCTCCTCCGCATTGAGAGGAGCCAGATGAGGTGGCTTGGGCATCTGGTCAGGATGCCTCCCGGACGCCTCCCTGGGGAGGTGTTCAGGGCAAGTCCAACCGGTAAAAGGCCTCGGGGAAGACCCAGGACACGTTGGAGAGACTATGTTTCCCAACTGGCCTGGGAACGCCTCGGGATCCACCGGGAGGAGCTGGACGAAGTGGCCGGGGAGAGGAAAATCTGGGCCTCCCTGCTTAGGCTGTTGCCCCCGCGACCCAATCTCGGATAAGCGGTAGAAGATGGATGGATGGATGGATGGTTAGCTTGCTAGCTGGTTAGCTTGCTAGCTAGTGACTGTCTCGAGTCCCTGCAGCATAAGAGTTGCAATGTGGTGTAAACAATTAGCAATATGAATGACTATAGGCAAGTTATTTCATGTCAACAGGGGTCTAATAATGGTAAAAATCTTATTTACAAAGTAAATAAACACGTTTTCTTTGCTCTAACTACAAAAATATGTATTTATACCGTATTTCTTAACAGTGAATCCTATATTGCAGAAATTTTTTTAAAGCAGTTGGGTCTGGAACCAATTAATCGCTATAAACGAGGGACGACTGTATTGCAATATTGTCATTATACATGAATTGTTATCGTGTAAAATGGAAAACATGCATATGTTGTTTCAGTGACCTTTTATCTCTTTTTTTTTGCTCCATGTCAGATTTGATCACTGCCAGTCAAACAAAGTTTGTGTTATGCAGTAAAAACATATGCTTTTACTCTGTTGTTTTGAGACTGGGATATGTGCCAAAGTACAATATTAGACTGACAGAGGGACAGAGTGTGACAGAGAGTGTACACACATGATGTATGACTTCCTTCTGTGCTGCTCCAATATGATATCCAGTATGAAAAATATATCATCTTTTGTCCACATTAATTACCCAGCCTGCCTGTCATATTAGTGTGTACTGTGTGTACTGGAGTGTATCTTTATGCATATGTGTGTGTGTGTGTGTTTGTGTGCGTGCGCACATCCATTGTTCTGCACATGTACATCAAACGGGATTGTTTCTACTCCCTTATGGATAAAACAGTTTTGCTTTAGATAGAAGAGATTTATGAGCATGGCGTCCCCACACACAGACTCTCACTGACAGCTAGAGGGATGGGTGTGCTCGAGAGGAATGGAAGAAGGAGGACGAAAGGCAAAGGAGATTGGAGTAGAAGGCAAACTGTGAGCTGCAAAGATATAAACAGGTGAATAATTTTCTCTTTGCTTTCAGATTGTTTCCGCTTCCTCATCTCTCAGCCCTGGTCCTGTCCTCAGAGAGAGAGAGATGGGCTGGAAATGCAGCGTCTTGCTAAGCAGCCCTGGAAGACTATCTGGCACAGACGTATAGCTCGACTCCTCTCTCTCCATCGTGCACTGCTGGTCGCCTCGCACCACTGGCCAAGCTGTTAAAATGCACAGCTTTATCCTCTTGCCTGAATTGCATTAGCTCTGGGGCTGTCGTAAACTGGTACAAGCAGCAGTTGTTAAAGACACACACACACACACACACACATTTGAGAAGAACAATATACTCATTCACGCACAAAAACATACACACATGCTTTGGCCGCAGACAAATGCATTCACTAAAGGTTGTATCCTGAAGGAACAAATGCTGTGACCTTTGTAAAAACTCTTCTCCTTTTTCGAGGAGACATTTTGTTTCTTCTCCATTTTCCATTTCATTTGGCATCATGAAAACATAGTTAGGGGGAAGGTAAATTGAAATCCTATAGCTGTTTCCATATGGGCACTATGATGTGCAGACTAGCCAATGACTGCATGAACGGTGAATAAAATTCCAGCCAATGAGGGTTTTTACATTCACAGACCATGCACAAAGATAATACACATCACAGGCAAACGGAAGAATAAATCCAGACTTAGATAATAAAATCCCAAACCATTTAATAAGTATTTAGGACAAATACTTCTTCCCAAACAGTCCTGGTAAAAATGTCCCACTTCTTCTATATGTCACTAATGGTTTGTGTGTGTGCTCTAATCACAGCAATGTGTTTAAAGCAGATGTGTAATTTGAGTAGTAGAGAAAAAGGCAGACACAATCCAGGGAAGTGTGTGCGTTTCTGCTCACAAAAATCCACTAGGGTTTGTGTCTAAAACTTGTTAACAGCATTGGAGTGAGTGTCAGGGTTTGATTTCTCATGCATTTTGCAATTAGGATTCCATTAAAAGGGGATTATCTTTGCTAAAATCAGAAGCTAGGCTAGCACTTGTTTTAATAGGATTTGTGTTAGGAACGCGGCTTTCCTCTGTTCTGTCCACAGGAAGCCACAGTGAAAAGAGCAAGTAAGCAAACAAGGCGAGACAACAGCCAGCTTTTCAGACAGAATGGCAGTGACACCTCTCTCAGCTAGTCTCCAGGCTGTTGCCTCCCCTCTCTCAGTATCATTGACTTGACTTGCTGACTTAAAAGCATTAAAGCCAGGTCTGTCTGAAATGATGCATTGTTCTGGAGGAGTTATCATACGGGATGATACACTCCTGAAACACTCTTAAAGTGGACCTGAGAGAATGGAGCTGGCTGCTTCACTTTCTCTCTTTGGTTGCTAGGTTGGGAGTTCCCCACACAGGATCACTGGAGCCTTTATAGGCTTCTGGCATCGGCTCAGGCCCCTTCTTCTGTCTGTGTCTATGAGAGAGTGGGAGGGGGCAGCCTGGGGAAAAATCCTTCCACTCTCTCAGGGTGCCGTGCTCGGACTTCCAATGTGCCTGCTACCCTCATGCCCCAAACTCAAACTGGCAAATCATTCCTTCTGATGGCCAGTTCCTTCAGCCCTGCTCTCTGCCTCTGACCTCAATCTGTCTCATTAAACCATAATTGGGAATAAGCGAGGGAACCTGCACCTGTGTTCCCCTTTGCTAAATCACAGGCAGGGATTTCTAACCCTCAGCTAAAATAACATGGGTAGACCTGAGCTGAAGGTTGCTCTGTGGCAGTGAGGTATTTCAAAGCATTAGCCACAGGGTATGTTACAGCTGCTGAGATTGATGGGCGACAATGACACGTGCTGTCGGAATGTACTCTTTCATACTTTATAAATATATAAGGTGAAATATCATACCGGGTTCAAAGGTTTTGTTGTCATAAATCATCGGTAGGATATAAATTGTAGTCACGACCATTTCCTGATGTGCATTCTGCAACAGTTGAGTTCGCCACTGACTGTAACAGTCAACCCTGATCAGGCTTGTGTTCGTACCGCAGGGTGTGTGAGCGAGATAGTGATAGCTGTGGCAGCTACGTCATCATGATGTCTCAGCATGACATCACCGCCCTAGGAATCAACAAGGAGAATTGTGACACAGGCCTGTCTTGACTGGTGGCCAGTCTAGGGTGTACCCTACCTGTTGCTCACAATCAACTGAGATAGGCCACAACTTCCCTGTAACTCTGAATAAGATGAGCAATGTAGAAATGAATTGATGGAATATCACATACAGTATAGTACTTTCAACATTTAGGCGCTGTACTTCAGTTGGTACCTCAAATGAAGAACGTTGAAAAGTGGTGTGGTTAATTAATTTTGGTATTCTTTCCAACTTCTGATATTGAAACACAAACATGTAACTTAACAAACAGTATTGTGGGTGCTTCTTAGGTATACTGTATGTACCGTATATGCGTGTGTCACAAAGGCTCAAAGCTTTCAATGCTGCTGTAAGATGAGCAGAATGGATGAATAGAAATGTAACTGCAGCTATACATTCAACTACTAATTCTGGATTTGTCATCGCTTTCAGAATAATCCACCAGACACCTGCAGGGTGACCCATCAACCACAGGATCGATGTCAATGTCCTTGGGAAAAACACCCACAAGGTCAGCTATCTATATCTCTGTCTCATCTGAGTGTGAGTGGGAATACAATGCAAATCTTATTCAGCAGTATATTTATGTGCATGCACATGGCAGAGCTTGTTTTCAGACTGATTATTTATCATTGGTGTGACCTGGTTAGATCTACTTTACCTATTTGCTTTTTTGTATGCAAGGGTTCTTAAAGGACATGAATCGCTTCCACTTTAGTGGAACAGTGGAACAGTTATAGAATGAAAAAAATCTCCTGGTCAGGTCATTTTGACTCCACAAACAGGGTACTGCACAGCTGTAATTTTGACGATCAAATAAAAGCATAGTAAATATATAATAGATCACTTAAAGAAGATAAACTGTATGGACATGATGTGTGAGAAGAACGACTGCTGTTTCCCACTGTTATCCTAGTGTCCTCCCACATTGTGTCTTGAAATGATCATTGATATTATGTATATTACTGTATGTATATCATTATGTATACACTTAATCCTAAAAAATCTATCCTAAAATCTCCTTCCAAAGTGCAATACCTGAAGATGAATCTCATGTTTGAATAACAATATTCCCATTATTAAAACTATACAGACTGATTTAACCCTGTGATGGAGGAAAATACATATTTATATGCACGTTACTGTGCACTTATTTGCACTGTATGATAAATGTATATCTAATACATATTTTGCCTCGATTATGGCTGAGGTTATAAAAAATCTCATTCAACACACAAAATCACAATATATGCCACAGTGAGAGCATTATCAAACAGGTGGAGTCAAATAAAGGGGTGATTGGTGTGTGGTTTGAATTTTATATTTGCTCCCTCAGCACCTTTACTGTCTCAGAGAGCGCAGCATATCCCAGGCTGTGTTTTGCGAGAGGGGAATATTGTGCATGGTTATACGATTTTTGTTGCATATAAATAGATTTTTATCATATCTTGGGTCTCTCACAGTCCTGTGTCATTTCAAGCTGGAAATATGAACACAAATTCACATACAGTGTCAATCACATAGTGTTAATAATGGTGAATATAAATGTAAATCAGACTGAAAACGAATCAATGACTCGCTGACAAAAACACAATAATACAATCAGAAAACTAACATGATTGATGTGCATGTATACAAATAAGGAGTTCCACAAGCCATCCATGCTCGATAAGACTCCTTCTTCAGCTTGACGGCAACCCTGACCTCTGGTGTCCAACATTGGGTTTGGGGCTTGTCGCCACGGTTGGCACAGACCACCTTGCGTCCGCAGCTCTGATCGGTTTCCTCAGCAATGGAGGCATGGAATACGGCCCATTCAGACTCGATATCCCCGTCTTCCCCTGGAATGTAAGCGAAGCGCCGCCGGAAGTGAGAGTTGAAGACTCGACGAATAGGTGACTCTGCCAGACGTTCCCAGCACACCCTCACTACGCTTGGATCTCCCAGGTCTGTCCGGCATCCTCCCCCGTCATCTAATCCAACTCAACACCAGGTGGTGATCAGTTGACAGCTCAGCCCCTCTCTTCACCCGCGTGTCCATTCAAACCACCAAAAAAACAACAAAGCAGGCTAACTAATAACTATTCCCTTGTTGCATTAGACAGTACTTCCCTTCATTGTGCCACGATTGCCTCCGCTGTACACACAAGACAGTGTAAGTTGTCTGACACATTCAGAGTAATCCACCCACACAGACTGGCAACGTCTCGTAAAAGGGCCACTCCGAATGACTCACTCAGGATAATATTGAAAGTGACGAGAGCAGATTTGCCATTCTAAGTCAAAGACATTGTGTCTAGGCATGCAAGCACCGCCTCCATGTAATCTAATACAGAGTGGACACAGATGCGTGTTTACTGGCAAAAAATGCTTTTCGTCTTGCACCCATTTTTAAAATGTAGAGATGCTTGATATTGGCTTTTTTCAGAGATTTGATATACCAATATTGTCCGGCACTTCCTTACCGATACCGATGTGTGTAATGAACACAACGCTTCTTTTACTGTAATGTCACTGAATGTATTTTACAAATAAACACTGTTTGTGTAAAATAGGACAAATACTGCAACATGCAATGTAAGTTGTAAATATAGTGCTGTATTTATTTTAAACATGTCTCCACAAAAGTCATTAAAGTTGACAAGTTGTTGGTAGACAGCTACAAATTCCTGGGTGTTCACCTTAACAACAGCTGCTGAGGAGACTGAGGTCCTTTGGTGTGTGCAGGACTCTTTTACGGACCTTTTATGACTCTGTGGTGGCCTCAGCCATCTTCTATGCTGTGGGCTGCTGGAGAGGGGGCAGCACGGACAGGGACAGGAGCAGGATCAATAGGCTGATCAGGAGAGCGAGCTCTGTCCTGGACGGTCCTCTGGACTCCGTGGAGGAAGTGGGGGAGAGAAGGATGTTGGCTAAGCTGACATCCATCATGGACAACACCTCTCACCCGCTACATGACACTGTTGTTTCCCTGAGCAGCTCCTTCAGCAGCAGACTGTTACACCCACGGTGTAAGAAGGAGAGGTTCCGCAGGTCCTTCATACCGACCGCTATCAGGCTCTACAACACCTGCACCACCTGAACCATGTTGTAGTGCTTTACTTTACTGTTCTCTTTACTTGTCTTGCTTGCTTGCTGCTGTAACAAGTAAATTTCCCCGCTGTGGGATCAATAAAGTACATACAATACAATACAATACAAAGAATCATGACGGATTAAAGGAAGATGACTTACTTCACCCATGCATAACCAGTGCTTTCATTGCAAATTGTTGAGCTTACACAACATCAGCAGACCTACTACTTACTAAGACCCTCTGTTACACATATTTATTAGGGATGAGCGAGTACACCATTATCTGTATCTGTATCTGTTGAGCCATCTAAATTAGCCGTATCCGTATCTGAACTCGGAGTGGGTGGGGCATAGACATGAATAACAAAATTCTTATATTGTAGGTAGGACGCCTGTTCTATGATGACTTTATGGAAACAAGTTTACCAAGTAACTTTAGATACAAACCAAAATAGAGGCGAGCTGAGGAAAACCTAATAAAGTGGAGGCAGTGGGCAACGCCACACGAGCCGTTTTCAAATTGCCAATTGCAGCTTGTATGTGAACAAGGCACCGATCAACTCCTCTGTGACTCCAGCCTGCATAGTCTGTATCGGGAGGGGTGGACGCTGTGTGTGACTGGCCAATCACAAAATGTGAAGAGTGAATACATAATGAGGATTTTCGTTCCTCACGATTACGGATAATGACGAGATGTACTCATTTCATGCTCATATTCGGCAAAAATCCGTAACGGCTCATCCCTAATATTTATCATCTACAGGCAAACTTGGAAATAACTCCAGACCGTGGACATCCTGAGCTAGCAAGCTTATTGCTGTGTGGAGCACACAGTGTGGCTGAGCAGCGGAACCTAAGCAGGGGCGGGCCTGGTTAGTACTTGGATGGGAGACCGCCTGGGAATACCAGGTGCTGTAAGCTTCCGATACCAAAGACACCGCGTCCCAAGGAGCCTAACCACTTCAGGCCTGTTGCCGTGACCTCTCACCTGATGAAGACCATGGAGAGGATTATCCTGCAGCACCTGCGACCCCTGGTGGGCACTCAGCTGGACCCCCTGCAGTTTGCTTACCGGCCTGGGATCGGAGTGGACGACGCAGTGATCTAGCTGCTGCACAGATCACTGCTACACCTGGAGAACAGTGGAAGCGCTTGTGAGGGTCATGTTTTTTGACTTCTCCAGTTGCCTTTAACACCATCCAGCCGTCACTACTCAGAGTGAAGATGGAGAGTGTGGGAGTAGACCAACACCTGACTGCATGGGTTATAGACCACCTCACCAACAGACCACAGTATGGCTCTGAGGCTCTGTCACTGTGTGTCTGACCTGGTACTCTGCAGCACAGGTGCCCCTCAGGGTACGGTGCTCTCCCCTTTCCTCTTCACCCTCTACACCTCGGACTTCACACACAACTCCACACAGTGTCACATCCAGAACTTCTCCAATGACACAGCCATCGTTGGTTGTGTTTCAGAGGGGAATGATCTGGAATACAGGACGGTCATCAGGGACTTTGTCAGCTGGAGTGAGTTTAACCAGCTACAACTCAACACCATCAAGACAAAGGAGATGATCATTAACGTCCAGAGGAAAACATCCCATTTCACACCGGTGAACATCCAGGGAGCGGACATAGAGTTGGTAGACAGCTACAAATTCCTGGGTGTTCACCTTAACAACAAACTGGACTGGTCCGTCAACACCCACGCCCTCTACAAGAAGGGCCAGAGTCGCCTCCACCTGCTGAGGAGACTGCGGACTCTCTAACGGACCTTTTATGAGTCTGTGATGTCCTCAGCCATCTTCTATGCTGTGGGCTGCTGGAGAGGGGGCAGCTCGGACAGGGACAGGAGCAGGATCAATAGACTGATCAGGAGAGTGAGCTCTGTCCTGGACGGTCCTCTGGACTCCGTGGAGGAAGTGGGGGAGAGAAGGATGTTGGCTAAGCTGACATCCATCATGGACAACACCTCTCACCCGCTACATGACACTGTGGGTTCCCTTAGCAGCTCCTTCAGCAGCAGACTGTTACACCCACGGTGTAAGAAGGAGAGGTTCCGCAGGTCCTTCATACCGACCGCTGTCAGGCTCTACAACACCTGCACCACTTGAACCACGTTGTAGTCACTATGTCACTATGTATTCTTTACTTGCGTATCTTGCTTGCTGCTGTAACGAGTGAATTTCCCTGCTATGGGATAAATAAAGTACAAAACAATACAATACAATACAACACGTCATCACTCATGCAACAATATCATTATCGGCAGAAACTGCTATCTTATTTTTATGCCAATATAAAATAGAATGTCTGTATAAAAATGCATGTAAAATCGTAAAAGCTTTGGCACATTCTTTCATGACTACATTGTATCTGATCTGTCCACAGGACCATGTCACCGTTAATCTGTTACTGGCTTTGCTGTATTGACAGTTGATTTGGGGCCTTGCTGTGAGCCCTACACAACAGACAGTGGTGGACAGTCAGCTGATTTGCAAGTGAAGCTTCAGAGATTGTCAGTGCTGGTGGAGCAGACAGCTGGAACTAGATGAGTCATTTCTGATCTGTCTAGCTGCTACTCAGGGGGATACAGCAGCCCCACATGTGTAGAGGACAATCACTTGCATCTCAAACATGGGGAGTGTTTGACAGAAACTGTCAAGTACATGTAGGAATGACACTACGAAGAGAGAGAGGAGATGGACACACAGTGAGCAAGGGTTGTTTTACTAGGGGGATGAAGACACTGTGGTGTGGAGGATACAGTGATGTGGTTGCTGTTAACGATAATGTAAGGACTTGCTACAGTATTGTTGCTATAATTTTGAGCAGAACAGTGACAATGAATGTAGATTTTTTTGCTGAACTCATGCAATGCAAAGCTTTGAAAATAACTAGCTGATCCTCTGCTGATTTTGTAAGTTTCTCCCTTATAAAGACATGAAGAGTCCTGAATTTCTATGGTAGGTTGATTGTAGGGCTGTCGAAGTTACGGAAGTTTCCTTTAACGGCACTAGTTTTTGTGACGCACGGTTAACGTGCACACGTCCTGTTTGACCCTCGCCCCCACACCGTAGTTTGAGGAAGTAGCTGTGACAATGGGGCCACAAGCGGGAACAAATATTAAGCAGAAATGGACAAAGGAAAGAGTATTGTGATTGGTAAAATTACCTTCAAAGCCCTGGCAAATGGCTATCGCAACAAGACAAAAGTTATTTATCACTGACTACATCGACCTGTTAGAGAGACGTGAGCTGCAAGAAGGTACTGAAGCACTGCCGGTATTTTTAAATTGTCATTTATGCAGTGCTATCTTCGTATATGAGTGTTCCAACTAACAAGTGTTTCTTTTAGATGCAATCTGTCTCTCGACAGATGTTTTTGCTTTTAACTGCGAGCTAACATATGGGTACGAGCGGCTACTTAAGAGCAGGCATAGCCAAGGACTGCTATTTGGGGGCTTATATTAATATGACCATAGCTGAAGAGTTAGCAGGGCTAGCATTAGCACTGCTGACTAGCAAGTCACCAGGAAAGATGAGCAGTAAAACATACGTGCATTATACCGATCTAATTTATCTTTTTTATTATCTATTATGTAAAAGCACAAAATGAATACAGACCCACCATCCACCAGTTAGTGCAAGCCTAGACTTGTTTTTCAGAAATGTTGTGTACCACAAATGTGCACATTAGCACTCAATAAGGTCATCAAATCTTACCTTCATGCATTCCCATTCCCGTGCATCTGTGGACCAAATACGACGTGAAAGAAAAAGGATAAAAATACAGTATAGTTAGTCTATACTGTGTAGTGCAATTAATTATGAGTTAACTGTGGACAAAATTACATTAAATATTTTAATCGATTGACAGCCCTAGTTTATTGTAACCGAGAGAGACACAAAAAAAAAAAAAACACAAAAAAAAATGAAATCCTTCTATAGGGCTGTGGCCTCAGCCAAGGAGAAAACGACAACATTTTGGTGAATAGGATGTTTTTTTTATTTATCATTGTGAACCATGCTGTGTGGGAACAGTTCACTTACTGCACATCTGGAAATCAGAATGCTGGTTCTAAAATGAATGGTGAAGGCACAACTTCAATGTAGCGTTCCAAAGTTGACAAGGTATTTCTACCATTAGGAGGGTTGTGGGGCAACAACAGGTGTATCAGAGAATAATCTTTCTTCACTTTTCTTGATTCATTTCTTAATTTATAAGACCCATCCTGTTTTACCCTTCAACTGCCTCTGTTCGCAGTCTCACTGTGATCTTCACATTCGGTTTTTCCTGACGGGGGCCATCTGCTTGCTTCTCCCCTCCTGTCATTAGCCCATCTCTGAGATGATTCCCAACACATATAATTGGCTACAATCTGTCTGTCTGCATTTACTGCCAACCGAACATCTGAACTGCCCAATTCTCTGATGGGTGGAGGGGTGGAAACTTCTCATGCTTTTCTGCCCCCCCCCGCCCCCTTCCCTTTTCTTTATTCCATTTCTTCATTCTTGCCTATCTCAAGCCAAATAACAATTTATTCACTTTGTTTCATCCTCCAGGTCATCATGTCTTGATTCAATTGCCTCCCTCCCTCCCTCCTTCACATTGTCCAATCCATCCTCCCACCTTCCATTTTTGTACCCTCTCGCAAGATACAGTCATATTTTGCATGTTCCTTTGAGAGAGTGAGCGATGTGCGTGCCACTCATTGTGGCAGAGGGAGCAGTAGAGCCTGACGTGAACATACGCTATGAGAGATCCCATTTATAATACTCTCTCCTAATGATCAACACACCGAATGCAACATAAAGGCAATTACCAGCAGGAATCCATTGGAGAAATAAAAGTGCTCTGCCTGCAAAGATGATGATGAGCCAATGGCAAAATCAAAACATATTCATATTCAAGAGGCCTCAGCATTGACACTGGTACATTTTCTACTCTACAGCTCCAAGGTTGGCTACCCTAAGCGAGTGGAGTCACAGCCAGATTAGCCATCTGCATCTGATAGTTTTGGTAGGCTTTTTTAAAATCTTCCTTCCTTGCTCATCGCTGCATACACACATTTTCAACCCTGTAATCCAACCTACCTTGCTGTTCCCAGCATCAGGATATTTGTTATTGAGTTGAACAGCTGTGGTGCCTTGTTAATATCCAGGCAGAAGCTGCAGTAATTCTGCATTTGATCAAAGTTACTTATTATAATATCAGATCAAAACACATAGATGTTAGGTCTGCAACCTTAATCACCATTACCATTAATCACCATCAACCTTAATAATAGCAGCACCGGGTCTGCTCGACGCTGGTGTCCGACTACAGTGCACCATGGCGGCCACATCAGGTGGCTCCCTCCACTCGATACTCTGGTTCTTGTGACCTCCGGTGTGGCACCAGGACTGCCCGGAGCGTGTGTCTGCGATGAGGGCGTACTGTGGCGACCATAACTACACTTCATAACACACTTCATACATAGAGCTGCATGGTCGCTATATTTAGCAAGTAGAAGTGCTCGTTAAAAGTGAAAGACAGGAAGTGTGTCTTGAATCATGCATTTATTTGGTAATTAAATACAAGCTGTCAACAAAGGTGAAGTATCCGCTGCACAGAACCCCCACAATGCAACATGACAGATACAGGTAGAGCTTGGACACACTCCTCCTTCGCCTGGCAGCATTTTGTTTTTTATTCTAAACTCGTATTGGTACTTGTATATTTCTTACCTATCTTTTGAGTGTTAAGTTGCTGTGTGATGATTTTAGCATTATTTCATTATTTCTAAGATTATTTCTAAGTGTGAGTCAGACTGTTATATTGAGTAAAGACCTCCTGTGATTTCCGATGGGGTGACAAGCTCGTTGCGAGTTTTCTCATAGCTCATGATTGGCTTCCATCAGAGAGCTACCTGGTCCTCACGGACTCGAGCGTGCCATAATACGCCATTTTATGACGTGGACATGTGTGGCTTTTAGTCTGGTGCAGCTTATATATGTACAAATCTGTTTTGCTCTCTAAATTTAGTGGGTGCGACTTAAACCCTGGTGCGTCTTATACACCAGAAATTACGGTATTACCTATGATACCTGAAGACGCGGCCTTAAGGGCAAGCACATTGCGACTGTAGAGATAATGAAGATGAATTATTGATACACATTGAAGCTTGTTAGGTTGAGTATGGGTTGCTGTATCTGGAGATAGGAAACAATGGATGACATGCATTTTCAATCTCCTTGGTTGGACTTTTTTCCAAGACTGAGATAAGTCCTGGATTTAAATGTCATCCAATGACTGTAGAGTGGCACAGATGGGCCATAGACTTGTAAAAACTGCTGACTGCTCAGAGATATTCTGCACAGACACCACTTTAATGTGCATGGGGCGTATCTGTACAATCAAGAAAATTAGAGAAATGAGAGAAAACCCAGTTAATGCTAAAGATCTAAAGCTCAGGTTGCCAGTTCTCTGTCCTTCCTCTCTCACCTGCTGCACACCCTCCTACCACCTCACTGCAAAATGTGCACAGTAAGGAGGCATCTGCAGGTTAATTAGCAGGAAGAATATGTTCAGGGGTTTGGAGACAAACAGGAGATGCTTTCTCCTTGGCCCTCTCCTCACTGGCAGATGCTCCGTCTGCTAGTGTCTCGACCCTCCTCAGTACACTTCTGGAGAAGAAAAACAGGGCTTTGGAGCAAGTGGGAAACACTTGGAGCAAAAACAGTTATATTAAATGGACAACAAGAGAGATCTTGTAAGTCCCAGAAAAGGACTTTGTCCTGCTGTCGTTTATGCCCATAAAGCTCCTCAGGGGTACAGAATTGTTCTGTTGAGTTTTGTCCATATGGCTGCCATGCTTGGTGATGCACAGCGATGAAGACAAGCACGCTCCTAAAGGTTTTTATAGTGTGAGTGAACGGTGACACTGAAAGGTTCTCAAGGTCATCCTGTGCTGCATAATACAATGGGATGTAAGACAACCGGATGGGATATGATACAGCAACATTACCAGTCTACAGGGACAAGACATTGAAAGTATTTATTTTAGTTGTTTTTGAGTAACTTGTTGGGTAAACAAGTGAAAGACAAAGGATAAGATAATACAAAGCACACTGTCCTCAAGCTGTGTAGTGCAGCTCAACCACAATAGACTGCTACTGTATGTCCTCGTGTGGGGGTGGAGATGCATGCCTTTGATAGAGTAGCTTGATAACTTCAAGTGAAGGGCAATCTGGCTCCATGTAGAGAAAGAAAGATATGTGTAAAACCGAAAGAAAGAAAGGGAGAAGAAAATACAATTAATTTACAGACTTGAAGATTCAGGGAAAAAGGCTAAAAAAAAATAATAGACAATTTACTAGCTGACAAATGGAGTTGCTGCATTTATTGTAAGTAATGTGAAGCCATGTAATGTAGATACAGGTAAAGTAAATCACTTAAATAACACTCAGCTTGAAAATTTGGAAATTAAGATTTCTTCAATTGATACAATTATTGAGAGCTTGTAAACAAATATTCCACTTTCTCACCCGACCACTTACAAACTTTGACAAGAGTTAATAGACAAAAATACCTTTGGCCTCCAAAGAGAATGTCTTCATAAAGTTCAGTTCAGTGCCCGGTGCTGGTAATCCACTGTGTGTTGAGTCTTTTTTTTGTGTGTGTGAGATAACACAAAAAACACATTATAGTGAACAGATGGCAACATTATTTTACATTATAAATTTGTACATTTTAATTGACTTCTGCTAAGACTTGAGCAGACAAGAGTCAATGGTGTGCCGTCAGTCTCTTCTGCTGCTACTAATTTATTCTCAACAGTCTATTACCTTCATTTAGTAGCATGTCTCTTGGCTGCACTGCTGTTAGATTTTTTGGTCAAATCAGATTTAATCTTATGTGTATTGCCATGTCAATCTAATCTGCCCAGGGCCATCAGAATCAGGAGTGCTGGCCCATGTCACTGAAACACTATTAGCAATCGGACTGTTTCTTTAACCAATCAGATTTCAGATTTGTCCAAAATAACGTCAGCATTTTTCCATCCTCTGATTGGTTGATCAGAGCAAAACTGAGTTAGTCAAGTATCTCTTTCGTAGATATATTTTATTTAAACGTTTTGTGTTGTTTGTCATGTTGTTAGATAAATATTGATAGTGAACTCCTCCAGATGATGCTGTATCACAGGTGGAATTTACTAATGTTTGAAATTCCATCCATTCATCCATCCATCTTCTACCGCTCATCATAGATCGGGTCGCGGGGGCAGCAGCCGAAGCAGGGAGACTTCCCCCTCCCCGGCCACTTCATCCAGCTCCTCCCGGCGGATCCCGAGGCGTTCCCAGACTAGTTGGGAGACATAGTCTCTCCAACGTGTCCTGGATCTTCCCAGAGGCCTTCTACCGGTCAGACTTGCCCTGAACACCTCCCCAGGGAGGCATCCAGGAGGCATCCTAAACAGATGAGCAAGCCACCTCAAATGGCTCCTCTCAATGCGGAGTCTCTCCCAGATGCTTCTCACCTTATCTCTAAGGGACAGCCCAGCCACCCTACGGAGAAAAGTAATTTCAGCTACTAATACCCATGATGTTGTCCTTTCGGTCACTACCGAAAGCTCATGACCATAGGTGAGGGTAGGAACGTAGATTGACCAGTAAATTGAGAGCTTTGCCTTTCGGCTCAGCTCTCTCTTCACCACAACGGATCCATGTAAAATCCACATCAATGCAGACGCCACATAATTTTGCCTGTCAATCTCGCGTTCTAGACCCTGAGGTACCTAAACTCCTCCACTTGGGACAGGATCTCATCCCTGACCTGGAGATGGCACTCCACCCGTTTCCAGGCGATAACCATGGACTTGGACTTGGAGGTGCTGATTGTCATCCCAGCCGCTTCAGACTCGGCTGCAAGCCGATGCAGTAAGAGTTGAAGGTCATGGCTCGATGAAGCCAGCAGGACCACATCATCTGCAAAAAGCAGAGACTCAATCCTGACTCCGGGCCAGAGGCGGGGTACACCCTGGACTGGTCGCCAGCCAATCGCAGGGCACATATAGACAAACAACCATTCACACTCACATTCATACCTATGGACAATTTAGAGTCTCCAATTAACCTAACATGCATGTTTTTGGAATGTGGGAGGAAACTGGAGTACCTGGAGAAAAATCCACGCACGTACGGGGAGAACATGCAAACTCCACACGGAGATGTTATTTTTTTCAATTCAATTAACTTCAAAAAGCTTTATTTGTCCCCAAGGGGCAATAACAGGCTATAAAAGCCAAAATCAGCTCAAAATGTTCATTTTCTGTCAGGCATTCACACTTTTTGTTATTTTTTTAAGCGATGGTCTTAAACTTTTGATCAGCTGATAAACAACCCATTTCAGTTTAATTGTTGTTTTCAATAAATGACTTTGTCAAAATGCTATTTGTCTCACTCCCCCTTCTTGTTTTTGCATATTGTAGCTCTACTTAAAACCTCATTAAGATCCAAATGTACAAAATGCTAATTTTCGATGTAAACATAAACAAAAAGAACACTGGCGCTCACAGTGTCTGTCAAGAAAAAGTCTGGCCCATTAAGTCCCCACTCAAGGCCTCGGTATCAAATCCAAATGCACTGCCCACCACTGACAGGAATAATTGTTCTTGTCAGGCTTTTGTAGGTTAGTCAGTTAGCAGGACTGTGCAAAAACTACACAGCCAATTTCCATGAAACTTTTTGGAATGGTTACTTATGTAGCAACAACTTAGTGTAGCAAGACGTTTTGCTGCAAATTCACTTAAACTCAGAACAAACGTATTGTAATGCCCCTGGTTGTGGGGAAGGAGAGACTCACGTCGCCGATGCACTTCAATCGCTTTATTCACAGCGGAGAACTTTGCAACAGTTCACATTCACACCAGGGCTGCTGTAGGCCACAACCCACGCCAACATCCACAACAACTCCAACTTTCCCCCCACACTTCTCAACACCCCCACCTCTCGCTCGTGACGTCGCACCGCCACTTTCCAAGCCCCGCCCCTTAAAGGCCCAGGAACACAAGTCACAGATATTACACTGCCCCCCTCTTTAATAAGCCCCTCGCCCCGAGGGGTCAACAACAAAATCCCCAAACCTTGGCGGCCTCCGCCTCTGTCTCTGTGGCCGGCCCTGGCTTGACTCCTGTGCGCCTCCCCTTGGCGCCAGCGGCTGAACAAGAACAACTGTGGTGGGACCCGGTGAACTTGAGTCCACCCCACGTCCCAAGCCAGCTGGTGAAGCAGGCTCTGCCTCAAACTGGGGAACATCCCGGCCCCTGTAAGGTGCCAACCGGTCCCGGTGCAGGGCAACTCTTCTGCCTCTAGGGGGAACTGCAACTCTGTAGACTACTTCCCCCACCCGCTCTAGCACCCTGCACGGTCCATCCCAATGACTGTCTAATTTAGGGCAACGTCCTTTTTTCCGTTTGGGCGTGAAAACCCAAACCAGCTCACCCGGCTGAAAGTCACGCCCCTTGCTGCGCACATCATGGTTCCTCTTCTGCCTCATACCAGCCTTCTCTAGCTGACCTCGAGCAAAGGCATGCGCCGCTTCCAGCCGATCCTGCAACTTCCGGGCATACTCCAGTCCCGGCCGGTCCTCTGCACTGCCTGGTGGCCTCCCAAACGCCAACTCCGCCGGTGTCCGGATCTCCCGGCCCAACATCAACAGGGCAGGAGTACAGCTTGTGGAACTCTGGACTGCTGAACGGTAGGCCATCAACACTAAAGGAATGTGCCGGTCCCAGTCACGCTGATGGTTAGAGGTGAGGATGGCCAGCTGCTGCTGCATAGTGCGATTAAACCGCTCCACTAGGCCATCACTTTGCGGGTGCAGGGGCGTGGTGCGAGTCTTTTGCATATCCAGACGCTCACACAGGGCAGCGAACACTCTGGACTCGAAATTCCTGCCCTGGTCACTGTGGAGGATGTCCGCAGTGCCAAACCGACTAAACATGCCTTCCAGGAGCGCATCTGCCACAGACTCTGCTTCCTGATCTGGCAGCGCATATGCTTCCGGCCATTTAGTGAAGTAGTCCATTGCACACAGCACATACTTGTTCCCTCTGTCCGTTTCAGGAAAAGGCCCCATAATGTCCACGGCTACCCTCTCCATAGGCGCCCCGACCCCTTGCTGCTGGAGTGGTGCGTGCGACTGGTCCTGGGGCCCCTTGTACGCTGCACACTGGTCACAGCGCCGGCAGAAGTCCTCCACATCTCGTCGGTGCTGACCCCAGTAGAATCCCTGGCGCAGCCGTCTGAGGGTCTTTGTGCTCCCGAAATGGCCTGACCCGGTGCCTCCATGACATGCTCTCAGCACCGCCTCCCTGAGAGCTACAGGCACCACCACCTGCCACCTCTCTTCCCCAGTCGCTGGCTCTTTCCAAGCACGCTGCAACACGCCATCCTTGATGCGCAGCACTGCAAACTTGCTCCACAGGCCCTTTGTGCCAACCGACAGTCCCATCGCGCTCTCCCAAGTTGTCCTCCTGCCACTCTGGACCCACTGTCGCACCGGTTTGAGATCGGCGTCCTCTTCCTGCTTGACCGCCCACTCTGCAGCATCCACTGCCTCCAGCGTGCAGCATGACGGTCCACCAGCTGTTTCATCACCGCACAGCTCCTTTTCTCTGGCGTCGCGCCGGTCGCAGTAGCTGCAGCCGTCCACAGCACACGGCCGCCGGGAAAGGCCGTCAGCGTTAGCATGCCGAGTACCTGCTCTATGGATCACACTGAAGTGGAAGGATTGCAGCTCCTCTAACCATCGCGCCACCTGGCCTTCCGGTTCTCGGAAGGTCATCAACCACTGGAGTGCTGCATGATCAGTTCTAATGGTGAAGGGCACGCCACAGAGGTAGTACTTAAAGTGGCGTGCAGCCAGCACAACAGCCAACAGTTCACGCCTGGTCACACAGTAGCGCCGCTCACTTTTATTGAATGTTCGGCTGAAGTAGGCTACCACCTGTTCACCTTCTGGCCCCACCTGCGATAACACCGCCCCCATGCCGACATTGCTAGCGTCCGTGTCCAGCACAAAGGGCAAAGCTGGGTCTGGAGCGGTGAGGACAGGAGCGTTCGTGAGGGCCCTCTTGAGGTTGGAAAACGCCTCCTGACAGTCTGGCGTCCATGCGAAGGCCTGGCCGTTCTGGAGGAGGCGAAACAAGGGTGCACCGATGCAGGAAAATCCCTTCACGAACCTCCGGTAATATGAAGCTAGGCCCAAGAAACTCTTGAGCTGCTTTTGGTCTCTCGGGGCCGGCCAGTCTCTGATGGCGCTGACTTTCTCCTCCAGTGTGCTGATACCACTTGCATCCACCTTGTGGCCCAGGAACGCCACCTCTCGCCGCATAAAATGGCACTTCTCAGGATGCAGCTTCAGTCCAGCCGCCGCAATCCTCCCCAACACTAGCCTCAGGGAATCTAGTGCGGCCTGGAAGGACCTCCCATGGACGAGGACATCGTCCAGGTACACTAAACACTGCTGCCTGGGAATATTTGCAAGCACAGTGTCCATCAGCCGCTCAAAAGTCCCTGGTGCATTGCAAAGTCCGAAACTCATGACCTTGAATTGCCAGTGCCCCCTGGTGGTGCAGAACGCGGTCTTTGGTCTTGACTCAGGGGTGAGGGGGACCTGCCAGTATCCACTGCGCAGGTCGAGCGATGAGAACCACGCGGACCCCAACACCAGGTCCAACGTCTCATCAACCCGAGGAAGCGGGTAACAGTCCTTCCTCGTGACCTTATTCAGCGGTCTGTAGTCCACACAGAACCGCGGCCGAGAGCTGTTCTTCCTGGGGACCATCACAACGCCTGACGCCCACGGACTGTCAGAGGGCTCGATGATCCCCGCCTCAAGCATGGCCTGGATCTCTTTATCAGCCGCCTCCTGCCGGACCATGGGCAGGCGACGAGGCCGCACCTTCACTGGACGTGCGTCCCCAGTGTCGATATGGTGTTCAACAAGGTGCGTGAGGCCCACCTCATTTTCATTGAGGGCAAAAATGTCTTTAAAGTCCCACAACACTCGCCACAACTGCTCTTGCTGACCAACATCTAGGCCAGTGCAGTTCTTTTCCCAGATGGATCGGATTGGCTCCATCCGGTCCTCCACAGTAGGCAGGCTGGGTGGCACTGCCCCCCACTTTGGACCAAGCCTCTCAGGGCTAGCAAACTCTACCCGTCTACTCGCCAGCTGCTGTGGTGTCGCCCCCTGCTGGGCACAAGCCCTCTTCAGGCGAGCAGACTCTGCCCATGTCGACAACGGCTGCTCTGGTGTCGCCCCCCTCTGGCGACGGGACCTCTTCAGGCGAGCGGACTCTGCCCCTGTCAACGACGGCTGCTCTGTTGTCGCCCCCCTGTGGGGACGGGACCTCTTCAGGCGAGCGGACTCTGCCCCTGTCAACGACGGCTGCTCTGGTAACGATAACACCGCCCACCTGTGCGGATCAGATGGGGTCTCACTGTGCACCGCGATGTCTGCAACCGCGGTGTCAATGGACGCTGCTGCAGTCCGTTGAGTGGGGCTGATAAGCTTCACACGCTGACCCCCTGGCAGGATAATCACTGCAGCTCCCAGGTCCACCACACAACTTGCAGCCTTCAGGAAGTCCCGGCCTAATATGCATGAGTCGCACACATCTGCCACCCAGGCCACAAAGGACTTAGAGAGACCCCCTAGGACAAACTTGAACTTCCCTTTTCCTTTCATCTGGGCTGTCTCCCCGGTCACTGTTCTCAGCCTTGTCAAGGTTGGCTCTATAACGGTTCCCACTGGAACGATGTCAGACCTTACTATCGTGGCCGAAGAACCAGTATCCACCAGGGCCGTGCAGGCAACATCTCCAATCTGCACACAGACATGACAGGGGTCTCCCACCTCCGTCCAGCCCACAGCCACAACAGCTGTATCGTCAGTGTGCTGGTCCCTGCACGCAACCCCCGCGTCTGCAGGCGGAAGTTCCCGGTTGACCACTGAAAGGGCCCGTGCCATCCGGGCTACACGGGCCCCTTCCCGTTTCCCCACGCGTCTTTCAACTTGGGGCAGCGGCGCAGCAGGTGACCTGGTTGACCACACCCCCAGCAGGTCATGGGGCGCGTGCGTCGGTCACCCCCTTCCTCACGCTGGGCTGAACGGGCCATTACTGCACAGACCAGTTCCTCCACCCACGGCGGCCTTTTCTCCATCCCTTCTGCCACTATCGCAGCCGAAACAGGGTGGGACGGCGTCTGCAGCGCCCCCTTGGCTGCAATCTCCCTCTCCATGGCGAGCGCAAGGGCCTCATCCAGAGTGGTGGGGTGGGCGAGCTGGACATGCAGGCGCAGCTCGTCTGGTCTCAGTGCTTGGACGAACTGGTCACGAATCAGCTCGCTCTGGATTGAGCCCGGCATCCCTGCATATGCGCGCCGACCCAGGGCCTCGATGTCATGGGCGAGGCAACGAAGCTGCTCACCTGGCTGACGCTCACGGTGCTTGAATTCACAGCGTGTGGTGTCTTTAACATTACACACCCCGAAACGCCTGTGCAGTGCGCCCACTAGCGTGCAATAATTAAGCCTCTCTTCCGGGCCCAGCAGCAGTAAGCAGGACGCAGCGTCATCTGTCAACGATAATGCCAGCAGCACCGCCTTCAACCTCTCAGTCCAGCCTGCTGCATCAGCCACAAGCTCAAACTGTGCCTTATAGGCTTCCCAGCTCCCTTTGCCAGAGAATTTCAGTGCTTTCATAAGGTCCCACATGTGCTGATGGGCGCCGCCATGTTTGTTCCTCTCCGCGTCTTGACGCAGCTCCAACATGGCCGCCGCGCTCTCATTTTGGCGGGAAACGCCGGAGTCATGGAGTCCGTGCTCCGCGAACTTTGTCTCATGCATGCTTATTACACACTCGCCGTCTTCCTCTTTCACCGTCGGTCGAGCGCCGAACTCACCAGGCATTTCAATCACGCACTGGTCAGCTCCCTCCTTCACCTTCGGTCGAGCGCCGAACTCACTGGGCATGCTCCCCCCACAACAGCGGTCGTGCAGCGGGGTTGAAACCGAAACTTCTGACACCAATGTAATGCCCCTGGTTGTGGGGAAGGAGAGACTCACGTCGCCGATGCACTTCAATCGCTTTATTCACAGCGGAGAACTTTGCAACAGTTCACATTCACACCAGGGCTGCTGTAGGCCACAACCCACGCCAACATCCACAACAACTCCAACTTTCCCCCCACACTTCTCAACACCCCCACCTCTCGCTCGTGACGTCGCACCGCCACTTTCCAAGCCCCGCCCCTTAAAGGCCCAGGAACACAAGTCACAGATATTACAGTATTTACTCTTTTTGTAGTTTTTGCAGAAACAACAGTTCTTCCCACTCCCTAATACAATGAGACATAATTCCCCCCTTGGTTTTGCACACTCAACATAACTAAAACATCTAATTTAAACAAGAAATACAATGTGAACAACGACAGATCAATGTTTTATATTGCCACTGATGCTGTCCACTGTTTTAAATCAACAAACAGTCAGACAATGATATATCAGGAAAGCTCACAGGCATAGTGGTGAAGTGTTGCTTTACCTCCCTGGATCAAGCTCTGGTGATGGAGTCGTATATGTCTTGATGGCAGGGGACCGTAATATCCTCTAATGAGGTTAAAGGTGCAGAGTGAAGAATCTAATAGAGTGTGGGGGGATGGGGAATACCGGGACTGCCTATGAGTCTTCTTTCAGCTTTAAATTCATGATGAACTGATACATTTTCCCCCTCCCATGCTTCTTTGCTGGTATAAAAATGCAGCCCAGTTAGCATGACCAGTGCAGATTAATGACCTGTCTCACAATAATCAGCCAATGGCCACAACTCTTTGACACTCAGCTAGACTAAGAAGCGGGAGAGAATAGTTGAAATGTGATGGAAATAATCAATGCTACTATATCAAATGACCTCATGTGCTGAGCCTGTTCGGTTTGATTTAACAGTGCATATTTCCTGCAGTGAATACAGTAAATACAAGAGGGAATCAATGAGAAAACTATAAACCAATCTAAGTGCGGGCAACCAGAAGAAAGTAATGTATAAAGACTTTCTCATCTCACTTGACGGCATTATTTACTGAACGTTATCAGTGTAGAGTTGCACCCTAAGCTGAATCAACACATAGACAAAACACTTTCCAGAACCTCCTTTCACCTGCCTGTTCTGTCCCTGCAAGACCTTTCATCATTATTGGACAACACAAAGTCTTCTGTGCTAGATGAGCTGCCAAAACAACAGTTGTGGGCTGGAAAGTAAATTGTGATATGGGCTAGATACATTTGTCCCTCGGAGTTGACTTCACCACGGACCGAGATAATCAGTCATATCAGTCAATATACAGGACAGTGCGCATGTTTTTCAAAGGAGTATTCCAATAAAGCCAGGGTGAGAGCGCATGTCTTTAACAAGGCATGGCATTTAGAAAGAGTAATAGCAACCTTGTGTTTTCTCCTCCTGAATCTCAGGACTTATTCCATTAGCCTTTCTCCTCTTTCTCCTCCAGCAGAGCTCCCTGTCTGTCATTCATCACCAGCTGCAGCACAGCACAGTAAGAGCCACAATGAAAATTAATTTTCCCCACCATGCACCCAACCCCCTGTTTCTTCCCTCACCCATTATTCTTCCGCCTCCTCCCTTTAGCTCCTTTATATAATTAGTGTAATTCCAGTATTTTGTATTTTACCTGGATAACAAACGTGAAACTGTTTCATACGATGACCTCTGGCCCACCCTTTGTTCGGCAACAACAAAAAAAGAACTGACCAACAAAGGCTCAGTTCATTACAGCAGCATCATAGTAACATGTTTCAACTGGCCTTCCAGTTGTAGTTTTGTTAAAACAAAAAAATCATTCAACAATGTGTACAATCATTTTTTTTACAAATGCACCTTGAACGACAATTTTGTGTTTAAGTGTGCAAAAATCAAGTTGTGGAAGAGCACAGGGGAGTGTGTGCGCATCCTTGGAATTTGGACAACATAGACTTTACTGACTCCCCTGTGGGTCAGTGATTGCGCGTAAATACAAGGACACAATAATTAACAGATATAATATATGTGAGGGAGGGCATCATCCCAGAATGTCCACGCATTCATGTGTGTACAAGGTTAGAGCTTCATTCTGTCAAGGGCAAGAAACAGTGCTGTCACCTGGTAGGCTGGGAGTGGATATTGTCCAAGCAGTCCTCAGGCCCACTGTCATGCAAGATAATCCAAAATTTGGCAACCTGCAGAGGCACCATGTGGTCTTGTCAACAGATGGAAGAGGAAGATAGACTGGAAGGTAAACTGCTGCATGCTGCGCCAAGCTTGGAGGACTGATGGGTGCCACAAGCAGACATAGGATGACTAGGAAAATTCTGGCTTTATTTGTGTGCATCGTGTTCGGCAGTACAGTGTGTTTCACCTGTAAACAATCACTGCTGTGTAAATGTCTCTGCTATGTGCTGACTTACTAAGAGCGCGTGAAGGACGCACCGCTCTGCAGTGAGAGAAGGATTCAATCCCGCATCCTCAGGGAACCTCCACTACTGTAAAAACAACGCATGGCCAAGGCTACATGCAAGCAACCCCAGATCGACCAATACATGCTGCTAATATGAGCTTACACTGGGTGAATGGGCAGATGGCTCTTCAGCCTTCTTTTTGCGGCTCCCTTTGCTGAGCTAGGAGAAAGAATGTGAAATATCCGACTCACCGCAGGTCCGTGAATGCATCTAGACTGCGTTGTGACTGCTGATTGGATGAGCAAGGGAAGGGGAGGTAGGCTAGTGTATGCAATGAGTCTCGCTGGAGAGAAAAAAGGCAAGTAAAATGTATTTATAGAGCCTTTTTACAGACAATCACAAAGTCCTGTACATAGCATGATACAATAGATACAATAAAATAGTAGTGAAGATACCATAAATAAAAAATAAGATAATAATTAAAAGATTATTTAAAGTGTAACGCAATTAATAGAAACAATTAGACGTGCAATAGAAACATATGGTGCAGTTGGTTTCTCACTGTCCTGAATCTGTTTGAACTAGTGTGTTTTGAGGTGGGTTTTAAAAGTCTCTACAGAGTCCGTAGACCAGAGGGAGAACGGGAGGTCATTCAAAAGATGTGGTGCCACTGCTTTAAAAGATGCTGCCCGGCGGACCTCAGGCTACGAGCCGAGCTGTAGGGATGGATCAGGCCAGCAATGTATGCTGGGGCCTGGTGTGACGTATGGTGACTGGATCCCAGTCAAAATTGATTAAAAAATCAATTTTGAACATGAAATAAAGTTGCTTAGATAATATAAGATTTACTATATACAGGACGTACCTACAGAAAAATTGCAGTTTTCTTCATTTTGCCCTTTTTTCTGCCAGCTGCAACTGTTTCTTTCTCCACTCCTCATGAAATGACTCGATTTGGTCCAACCACTTCCAATGCTTATTTGTTACCGTCCTATACTGAGTCACAAGCAGACAGTCGGAAGTTGGATGGAAATAATTCTCAGGCAATCAAAGTGCTAATCTATGGCAAGAAATATTTACTTTAGTTTGTAATAAAATAATATTTGTATCCATAACAGGGATGAGGGCCAATATATGGAGAAGATGTCAATTTAACAACAAATTTTACAATAGGTAAACGCCCTAAAATGTCTGTTAAACGCTCCTCTGGAACATGTCTACAGCAAAGCTGTAACTAGCTCGCATCTTCTTCAGCTGTAGAACACACGGGAACAAGATGGCCGCGGCGCTCCGTCGCGGATGAAGATCCGAGCATCTTCATCACATACACATGAATGGAGAGGCGACAGTGAGCAGGGACACATACAAATACAATGCTGAGCGATTTGTCAGGTCTGATTTTTTTGAGGAAGAATTTTTATGATGCAAATGTATTACTCTTTTGAACGCATATTGTTTCGTGGAAGCCAAACTCTTTGCTTCAATGACCCAGTGTAACGGCTGACAGCATCTGTGTGACGGGTGTCAGCAGCTCTATATGGACTCGTGTGGTAGGAGGTGTGTAGACCAAGAGATGGACACTCATTGGGTGGCTTTCATGTTTATTCTGAAGGACAAAAGAACAAAATAAATGTGCTCTCTTCTGTACTTTTCTGCACCCTCATCAATGCCAAGCACATAGAGGAAGCACAACAGAAGCGAGGGCAAACTACGGAACCCCGGGAGGAGCAGAAGGGACAGAATGAAATAAAGTGAAATTCAAGGAAAGCAATAAAAAAATAGTCAATAAATTAGCAAAAATAAATAACTCATTGAGAGAAAATTCACAAATATACAAAACAATTCCTGAATGATAAAATTCACACATTTAGAAAAAGTAAAGTGCATTTTTAAGTCCATTACACCAGCAACAAAGCAGAACTACGAGCCTCGGCACGGAAATCCGACCAGAAGTGGACTCGCGGGACCAAATGGGGGGGGGGGGGGGGGGGGGGGGGTAAGTCACAGTTGATATAGCCCACTGCTGATGGGGACGTCATACAACTTCATGTCAAAAAATCCAAACTATCCCTTTAAGTCGAGGCTCTCAAGTTCTTCCACACTAGGAATACATACCAAAAGTCATCATCATTATGGAACCGGTTCTGATGTAAACATCAGTGCCTCATCTTCAGTGCTACATTAATGCAAACTCAGCCACCTGCAACAAATGCTTGACGGTGGTATTGTGCAGATAAGTTCTTCTACTGTAAGTAATGCAATATCCCGACAGAGAAACACAGTCTGATACTCTTTGTAAACCTCACTGCCGACCTGAGCACAATGTAAGCGGTGCTCAATTCCAACATGGTAAACTCACATGTTTTTCCGTCCCTCCCCACCTCAAACACAACACTTCCTCATTATCCACCAATCACATTGATGGTGAGCGAGGTGCATTGACGGACACCATAATTCTAAACATCAACATTGCATTGTGCTGAATATGCACTGAAAGTACTGTCAAATCTTGCAAATGTTTTTACACTTTTCCCTGTGGTCTGTATGATGGCGGTTTTGCTGTGATAATTATTACAATTTGTTTTGGATTTTATTTAATATGAATGAACTTACTCAAATTTTATTTATATTCATGAAGTATTTAAATAACTCTTCTGTTGAACGTCATGTCACAATATTCTGTGACAAAATTTGTATGTTTTCCATTTTTAAATTCCAATTCCGGCACAGTTTAAGCATCAGGTGTCAGATAATACGTATGTAAACACTATCCACACCAAACTAATCCAAGCATGTCTTTATGGTCCTTGCTTTGTGCACAGGGGCACTAATGCTGGGTCTAGTCCAACCCCCGATTAAAAGATTTGTCTCAAAACTCTTGTTCATAGCGGGAGCTGCATGCCAAGATAAACAATAATGTCCAGTTTATTCAAGTAGCAAAAGCTGAAACAATAGCGCATGGCAGTCAGTGTCGCTAGTGTTTAAGCAATTACAAGCAAATGTGTCAGCTAGCGTTGAAACAGTACCACAAGGCTTGGTAAGATGAAAGAGAGCGGGCACTGGACTGGCAGTCTGGGCCACTGGTCCAGTGTTCCCAGTTAATTCTCAAGACAGGCTCATCCAAGGAGCAACATCACACATACCAACATAATCTCAAAGCCCGCCTGCTTTCAGAAAAGCCACAGGAGAAATGAGCTAAGATAAACAAGCGTGAAGGACGAGAGGGATTAAAAAGGGCAGTGAAAAACAAATCATTTACCGATAAAATAGTGTTTCCCCACCATTAGGAAATAACTAATTGATCTGTCTACTCTGTCTCACCTTGCTGATTAAGTGTCACTCAATCTCTGCAAAGTCCATCCGTCTCTTCCAGGAGAATGCAGAGTGCAATGTTTATGTGTGGACACGCTCATTGTTCGTGACAGGCACCCATCACACCTCAACATCAGACCTCCTCTGTTTTTTTGGAAGAGGCAAGAAAAAGAGACAGATCGAGCAGTTTGACAAATGGCGGCAGGATTTTCTCTGACGGGAGACGTCAAGGCTGCTATTGTGGATTTTTCAAGATGTACATGAGTTGTACCTGAAGGTCACCAGTCTGCTGATCACAACAAAATGTAATGTATTCTTTTCTTGGCTCGTGACATCTTCCGCCACCAAGTTTTGTGGAGTAGATTGTTGGAAAGGAAGTTATACATTGGAAGCAGCAATCAATTCCAACGTGTTCTCCTTTCACAATAACAGCTCAAATAAAAATTTCCAGCGTCAAACTGTCTCCATCATGCAACCATTATTAAATATACAGTTGATTAATTGTATTCCTCCGCTGATAGATATAAAAGACTAAATAACATTAAAATAGAATAAAATTATCACCATATGACAGAGGCGTTGAGAACACCCATCATGCATCGCACATTTTTATATTCTTGAAAACCATGTATGAATAAATTCAAATACAAAAATTCTACACTCAACATTAGCTTTGACAAGTCATGACCGTGGTCACGTGACGTAGCACAAAACATGCAGTCAGATGACTGTGTTTACAATACAGTGTAAGTGTATTGATATACTGTATACTGTATATATACAGTACAGTATATACGTATGGACCCGTGGCAGCTCATTGCCAACCTTACATTAGTCAGCAAATGCCGAATTTCGACCAATTACACAAATGTCTGAAAATAACTGCCGGCCAAAATGTCTGTTAGAGTGTATTCAGTTGCATTCACACATTAATTCATATTCGATGGCTAGCATGTGCCACTTTGGCCGAGGTCCATGCACGTGCACGTTAATTTTGGAATTCCTGAGAGTCTTATTTTTCTTATCGCTCATTTATTTTGTGATTAAGTGATTAAGTTCATTATGACATTTTTGCAGAGCTTGAAAGGTGAATTTCTCTTGGAGATTAATAAAGTATTAATAAAGTATCTATCCATCCGTCTCCTATGCCGTTTATCCTCACTAGGGTATGCTAGAGCCAATCCCAGCTGACTTCGGGCGAGAGGCGGGGTACACCCTGGACTGGTCGCCAGCCAATCGCAGGGCACATATAGACAAACAACCATGCACACTCACATTCATACCTATGGACAATTTAGAGTCACCAATTAACCTAACCTGCATGTTTTGGGAATTTTGGAAAAAACAAGCATGCACGGGGAGAACATGCAAACTCCACACAGAGATGCCAAACAGAGATCCGAACCCAGATCTTCCTAATGTCCTGACTGTGTGGCCAACATGCTAACCACTAGGCCACCGTGCGGCCCAATAAAGTATCTATTTATTTATTTAAAAAGAGAACGGGCTCTGTAAGCCCCTTGAATGAAGAAGACAATTTGTTTTGAATACAACCGTATTACGGCTTGTGGCTTGACCGCTCATAATAAATGGATCTTTGACTTTTTGTATTTGAGTAGCCCTGCTATAGATCACCAGGTTATTTCAATACAATGGAAACCAAATAAATTTTGTATGTATTGTACCAAATTGTAAGCTTAATGGAAACAGACAATTTTACAACTAAGAGGGATCGCTTTGGCTGAAAAGCAATACCCTGACCGAGGTGAAATGAGCTGAGGTTGTATGCTAGTGTAGTGCTGAGTCTTTGCTGGGGAGAGAGAGAAACAAAAAGGCGAAAGGAGGGAAAAAAAAAACAGTTGAATGTGAGTCATCCAGCAGAGACAAAAAGCTGCATATTGTCTAGCCCTGGCTGCGTGTACATTTCAGACAATCAGTGTCAGCCTGTCTACTGTGTTGAAAACTTTGTTGGGTTTGAAGACTGTTGACGTCGGGTCTTATAGCATCTCAGTTATTGTAAGCTTCATGCTCCAGTGTCCGTGGGAGCAGAATGACTTCAGGTGACGAGCTGTCAGATGCTTCGTCTATCGGGATGACTGTGGGGTCGAAAGTCATGTCGGGACGCAGACAGTGAAAAAGAGCCGCTTGTGGAAGCAGTTCTGTGCTACGGCGTGGCTCAAAGCTGTGTTTGAGGGTGTACGACAGGACATGCTGGCAGTTTTTTTTATTGCTCCCTGCAGCCCACAACACTGCTATCATGCTGTCTTTTTTAGTCTGAAGGGGCCTCAGAGGATACATTTGATGTAAATCATTCAGCAGAGTATGGAGCCCTTAAGAAGAGTGTAATGTGTTGGATTCTTACTATACTGTGTAATATGCAAATACTGAACTCATATTGAATGAAAACCCCTATACAAATGTGCTTCTTCAATCCTTTCCTCACTTTTCCGTAAAAACTTTGCTCATTAAGTGAAACGCCATTGAAACAGTTTAGTGGACAGATTAACTCGCCTGCTAATACATATTTTTAAAAACACCAAAACAAGGATGGAAGGAAGCTAAACCATTATGTGCTGCTCACATCTGGCATCCTTTTGCAACAATGAAACAAAACTTTCCCAACGATTGCAAGGAGATTGGCGTTTTGGAAAGATATACTTGAATTCTCATGGTCTGAAACAGGAAGGAAGGAAGGAAAAAAAAAAGATAATGAACGTGAAACACAAAGCCTCTCAATAGCAATTACCACGCATTGCCTGGTGCAGCTGACAGTTTGAGAGAAGCGCTCTTAGCACGTTTTATTCCGACCAACAAAAGAGACACTGAGGCAGTAGCACAAGAATAGTGTACAAAAGCTCCACTGCCAAGCCAGCTCACTAAATGTTGCCTATTCATGTGGAAAAACAAGTTATTGAACATGCACATGACCCCTGTGACCTCCTCATAACCTCACCTCAGATTGCAGAGATGTTGTTGTCACATGCAGCGTTATTGCATACGAAAAAAGTAGCTTTGTCACCAACCTCTAAGAAACACAAATCCACAACACTGTATGATATGCCTTTTTAAAGTCTAATTTGCACTCAAATTACAATGTTATACGGTTAGAGTTCTGCTTCTAAAGCCAGCTGTGATAGGTTCCAGCTCACCTGTGGCCCTGAACAGAATAAGTGGTAGAAATGAATGAATTAATGAAAGCATTCCATACATTTTATGCAGAGATCCTCCATTTTCAGGCCTACACTGCAGTCAACATTCACTTAGCTGTTGGGGGTTTTTACCTCTGTCAAAAAAATGTTTCAACTCAAAGTTATGAAACAGCTTCTATTTAATTAAAAGAAAGTGAAGTGTGAATTTGATGTAGTGCAAAATAACAGTGTTCCAACACAAAACACCTCTAATGAATATTTCAGGAACAATTAATAATAATGATTAATTATTAAAGGTTTTCTAATCTGCTCCCACTGACGTCTGGTCTCTACTTGTTAGCTGAGCAGACAAAAAACAGGTTCTCAATAAAGACGCCGGTTGAGGTCCATTTAAGAGTCTTCACATTGAAGCACTGAAGATACAGGAAAAAATCATTTCAGTTATATGTTACATTACACGATAATTTGTCTGTGACATTCAGCATAAACAAAATGTTTGGCTCAAAGGTTACACAAAGTTACAGGACTGGCACATTCAATATCTTAAAGGAAGTACTGTAGACTACAGATGGTGATCGGGTTACGTTGTTTGGAGTTTCGCCGTTTGGTAGTTACTTACGCACCCTGTAAACACTCGCCAAACGAACATTTGGATGGACACTGTTATTCAAATATTATATATTATGAAATCTTAAATGTTAATTTTCAAGTGCACACATAGGCTACTTATTGAAAACGGAGAGGGTTTTAGAGGGTTAAGATATCTCCTGGCAGTTTTGTCTTCTGTTTGGTGAATTTATTTGTATTTGCATGTGTATTGAGTATTTAAGTGGTGACAAGCTGCTGTAAGATGTGGTGAACTGTGATCTTTGCTTTGGTCTGCAACAACATGGAAATAATCAGTACAATGCAACTAATGTTATACGTAAACGCAATAAATATGAATAATTATGAAAACAAAGGCGCATAACATACAGAAATCAATAAGGAAATTAATTCAATATGAGGCTTATTACTGAGCCAAGTGGACATATGAGCATGTATAGCATGACTCTAATAAGCCTAATAAGTCTCAATCTGCATCAAACATGGTGTGTTCAAGGATCACCGAACAAAGTGGCCGCAACGCCCAAAGATGACACATTATTCATGAAAGCATAAATTTACTTACACATGCAAAATTGGGGGCTTTCTAACATAGTCAGTGAATCCAGTCAAGGAACAAATGACAGTCTCACAGAGCTCAGAAAATGCACTAATCACAGCACCACCGAAAAAGACCAAATCACATTTAGCACACATTATAAATGATCTTGAAAAATCTTCAAGATTAAACACTTTCAATGCACAACGTCGTCATCAAAATAACTCATTTGTTCTTCTAACGCACACAGAACAATTAACAACTGCATGTTCACACCTTTCTTCTGTGCTGTACTACCGGCAGTGGCTGCTCACATGAGGCGTTTGAGAGCATAACGTAAATCTCAGTGTTCGGAGCTAATTTTTATTCACATACCCCCTACGGCAATCTGCATCCTGGGTGTACGCGTACCCCATTTTCAGAACGTAGGCTGTAGAGTGTCATTCACAGCTACACAGAGTGAATGGCATTGCTTATTAACAAATTTTTTGCACTTAATTATGTCGACCAAGCATAGAAGGCAGGCTTGTCTGTTGGAAGCGCGCTGAGAAAACGAAAAGCCGTTACTATGGAAGTGAAAACAGACATCATCACAACCTCTGAGAGAGGAGAAAACACCCACCAATATTGGCCGCACTTTTGGTCTTAGCCGTTCAACTGTAACATTTATCTTTAAGGGTAAAAATCATATCCATGGCCGTGTAAAAGGATTTGCCTATGAAATTAAGCAAGGTAGTGGTCTTATTATTGAAATGGAAGACCAGAATCAACACTGTATCCCAGTAAGCCTTATGTTGTTTCAAAAAATGATCCTGTACCCCCTTGCTCAGCATCTTCTTCAGATTCTCCTAAAGCTTCTCCTGCTTGTTATGCTTACTGCTCCCAATAAACCACAGAACAGAAACAGAAAGTTGTTCTCTTTGTATTATTGTTTCATTTAATTCTTGTGCATTATTTATTGGCAGGAGTGGCAATTCTTGTTGCGCCCCGGCTTGTGGCCTGTATGTTGGAGTTTAACCCGGTGAACAAGAGAGTAGTTTCCCTCCGCCAAACAGCAGTTCAGGTTACCCACCCTTTTTGGAGTCTTTGGAGGGAGTACGGAAGAGCTCTCCCTCAGGGGATTCCCTTGTTCTGCTGGGGGACTTCAACACCCACGTTGGTCACGACAGTGAGACCAGAGAGGCGTGATTGGGAGGAACCGCCACACTGATTTGAACCCGAACGGTGCTTTGTTATTGGACTTCTGTGTTTGTCACAGATTGTCGATAAACACTATGTTCAAGCATAAGGGTGTCCACATGTGCACTTGGCACCAGGACACCCTAGGCTGCACTTTGATGATTGACTTTGTGGTCGTATCATTGGACTTGCGGCCATGTGTTGTGGCTGTAAGATGGTCAGTGCCTGTCGTGGCGGTAATCCCAGAACCCGTTGGTGGACACCAGTGGTGAGGGTTGCCATCAAGCTGAGGAAGGAGTCCTATCGGGCCTTTTTGGCTCATGGGACTCCGGAAGCAGCTGACAGGTATCAGCAGGCCAAGTGGTCTGCGGCTCTGGCAGTCACTGAGGCAAAAACTCGGACATGGGAGGAGTTCGAAGAAGCAACGAAGAACGACTTCCGGACGGCTTCGAAGAGACTGTGGACCACCATCCAGTGTATCAGGAGGGGGAAGCAGTGCACAGTCAACACCGTGTATGGTGCGGATGGTGTGCTGCTGACCTTGACTCGGGATGAGATCCGCCTGGAATTCCTTAAGGCCCTGGATGCTGTAGACGTGTCTTGGTTGACACGACTCTGCAGCATCTCATCGACATCGGGGGCAGTATCCCTGGATTGGCAGACCGAGGTGGTGGTCCCCCTTTTTAAGAAGTGTGATTGGGACCGGAGGGTGTGTTTCAACTATCGTGGAATCACACTCCTCAGCCTCCCTGGTAAGGTCTATTCAGGGATTCTGGAGAGGAGGATCCACCATTCAGGAGGAGCAGTGTGGTTTTTGTCGTGGTTGTGGAACTGTGGCATGGGAGTTTTCCCAACTAGTCTACATGTGTTTTGTGGACTTGGAGAAGGCATTTGACTGTGTTCCTCGAGGAATTCTGTAGGGATTACTCCGGGAGTATGGGGTATCGGACCAGCTAATTCAGGCTTTTTGTTCCCTGTATGACCAGTGTCAGAGTTTGGTTTGCATTGCCCGCAATAAGTCGGACCTGTTTCCAGTGAGGGTTGGACTCCGCCAGGACTGCCCTTTGTCACCGATTCTGTTCATTATTTTTATGGACAGAATTTCTAGGGCGTTGAGGGGTTCCGGTTTGGTGGCTGCAAGATTGAGTCTCTGCTTTTTGCAGATGACTGGCTTAATCGAGCCGTGAACTTCAACTTTCACTGGATCGGTTCGCAGCCGACTGTGAAGTGGCCGGGATGAGAATCGGCACCTCCAAGTCCAAGTCCATGGTTATCGCCTGGAAACGGGTGGAGTGCCATCTCTGGGTCGGGGATGAGATCCTTCCCCAAGTGGAGGAGTTTATGTACCTCGGAGTCTTGTTCACGAGTGAGGAAAGGATGGAACGCGAGATCGGCAAGCGAATTGGTGCGGCGTCTGCAGTGATGCAGACTCTCCATCGGTCCATTGTGGTGAAGAGAGAGCTGAGCCGAAAGGCAAAGTTCTCAATTTACCACATTCCTTTCCTCACCTATGGTCATGAGGTTTGGGTAGTGACCGAAAGGACAAGATCGCGGGTACAAGCGGCTGAAATGAGTTTTCTCTGTAGAGTGGCTGGGCTCTCCCTTAGAGATAAGGTGAGAAGCACTGTCATCGAGAGACTTGGAGTAGAACCGCTGCTCCTCCACATTGAGAGGAACCAGATGAGGTGGCTTGGGCATCTGGTCAGGAGGCCTCCCGGACGCCTCCCTTGGGAGGTTCAGGGCAAATCCGACCGGTAGAAGGCCTCGGGGAAGGCCTAGGACACGTTGGAGAGACTATGTCTCTCAACTGGTCTGGGAATGCCTCGGGATCCGCCGGAAGGAGCTGGACGAAGTAGCGGGGAGAGGGAAGTCTGGGTCTCCTTCCTTAGACTGCTGCCCCCGCGACCCTATCTCGGATCAGCGGTAGAAGATGGATGGATGGACATTATCTATTGTTTAATTACTGTATTTTATGTTCATGTGTGTACATTGTGTGTGACTTAGGAGTTAATTTAGGTTCAATTTAGGTATAGATTCGATTTACATTAAAAGTTGACTTACATCACAGTCTAGAAAGGGAACTTGTATGTTACCCAAGGACCGTACCTGTACAAACAAACGCTGTTGGTCTTCCTCTATGACAGCGGGTTTCAAATAGCACTACAGAGCATTGGCGTCACCCGTAGGAGTATTAATAGACGACACCCCGCTGCATAGAAAAATCTCCTTCAGAATAAAAAAGCACAAGGCTATGTTCACACATCAGGGGATGCCCAATTCATTTTTTCCTTTAAAATCCGATCTTTTTATGTATTCGCATGTGCACAAGGCACCGACGTCACACACAGTGCCGTGTGTTTACGGAAGTAAACATTTCCTTAATTTGTGGTCTCTCTAGCGCATGTGTGACAATTTCAAGGATTTTAAAGATCAACCGAAACCAACATTTTTTTCACCAACTTATTTCATGCAAGAGGAGAAGAAAGAGGGCAAGACTTTTGGCTATGGCCATTCGTTGGGCACTTCCTTCAATGTCTGTTCCGAGGAGCATGTGGGTGGATGTCAGAGCCAGTGGTGGTGGAACACTGATTGACGTGAGCCGACACAGTGAGAGAGTTTTTTTTAAAGAATTTTAAACGTTCGCCTCCATCTGTAAGTACCTCTCCAAGTCTCGCACAGCAAAACACGCCTTTTGGTGACATACGTTCAAGCTAAGTTCACACTGGAGGTCAGTTCACATTTTTTGCTCATATGTGACCTGTATCTTTTTTTTTCTTGTCAGTGTGAACAGTTCAATTCCATTTTTTTAAAATGTCACTCAGGTCTTGTTTGTATATCAATATAAATTCATATGTATCTGATCTACTACAGTGAGACCGGTCAGGTTGCATATATCTGACCTGTATGTCATCGAAAGGCATAGCTTACCATGTGAGACTTGAATAAAGGTACTCACTGATGGAGGTAAAAGTTTTTTTTGTCATCGAAAATTATTTTTTTTTAAATGTCAGTGAAGCAGCTCACGGCAATGTCCCACCACTCCTTGCCACCCACACACTCCTCAGAACAGAGGTCGCAAAAAGTTCTCCTTGAACTGCCATAGCCAAAATTCTTAATCGCCTACGCAGAATCATTTGGTTTAGAAAATACTGACTCCTATTGCACAAAATCCTTAAAATTGTCACAAACGCGTTAAGGAGAGCACACACTGCAACAATCTTAACTTCCATAAACACATGAAAATGCTTGTGACTTCCTCGACGCTTTGCATTCACATTCAAGAGTCACACTTTTTTGGTAATGTGAACAACCACATAAAAAATCGGATTTTAACAAAAGATGCGAAATGGGCATGATACCCTGCAGTGTGAATGTTGCCCTCGGTAGGATGCACACGACCCAAATGTTCAAACTGCAGTAGCATCGGATACATATGGGATTTATATCCACATACGAAAGAAGTCTGGGTAGCAATGTAAAAAAATCTGAATTGTACACACACTGACATCAGAAAATCAGATACAGGTCACATACAGACCTGATCAAAATCTTAAGACCAGTTGAAAAATTAGAATGACTGTTTACTGCGTCCAACCTCAGCAGCAATGGCACGCTGCGAGAGGCCTTGCTTATGCAGCTCGACAATCCGACCACATTCAAATGGACAAAGCTTCTTGCTTTAGCCATCAGGAGGGCATGGCAGTGTGAATGCCTGACAGAAAATGAACATTTTGAGCAGATTTTGACTTTTATAGCCTGTGGTCTTAAACTTTTGATCAGCTGATAAACAACCTATTTCAGTTTTTTGTTTGTTTGTTTAAATTACAATTTTACAATTACAAACGTTTTTTGTCTCACTTCCTCCTTCTTGCTTTTGCATATTGTAGCTCTACTTAAAACCTCATTAGGATCCAAATGTGCAAAATGCAAATTCTAGCAATTTTTCAACTGGTCTTAAGATTTTGATCAGGAGTGTATGTGCAAAAAAATTGGAACTGACCAGCAGTGTGAATATAGCCTTCAGCGGTGTTTACACTTACACACATTTTGCCTCTGTATTGTCCCGCAATTCGCCCTGGCAATGCGTGTTATTTATATTACCTGAAATGGTTGAGACTAGTTTACGCATTGTTTGCGCACCGTGTACGGACTTGGCATGCAATTTCTGACTGAAAATGGTGCGCATTGGCACGAAATGCCACCCTCCCGCACTTACATTTAGTGCACGATAATAGCATTGCTCCCACATTGGTATACGTTGTCACCACCACTTAACACGTCGGTGGAGCAGTCGTGGCATTATTTGGGTCACCCCTAGCTTCAATAATTCCTCTATTTGCAAGGGACCTACAAGATGTTGAACTCCATAGAAGAAGCTTTCATTGGTAGGTCTGGTAAGTCTACAGTATATTTTATCGCAGCAGCAGAAAGAGAATGCGGAAAAAGCAGGAAGAAGGTAAAAACTAGACAAAAAAAGGCACAGACGGTCCGGGAGAGGGAATTGCTGAATAGAATGAATTGGGCATTATGATTAGTTATTAACAGAAATTCACAAGAAAGATCAAAGAATCGACAGAAATGGCTTCAGAATTTCCCCCAACTGGCTCTGAAAAGCGCTGGAGAGGTTAACCCATTCCTGTGACACGCTTTGATACGCACCGCCCGCATTGTTTAGGTTGCAGTGCGTTCACAACTATTTCACAGAAATAATTTATTAACATTTTGCAACTTCTTAAAATGTTCTTTGCGCACTGGCACGCGTGCTATTGGCAGGCAAAATTGCATACCACTGCATGGACAAAAGGCGTGCAAGTGTAAACCTCACAACTTAATGAAAACGAGTCCAAGTCACTGCTCTAGACTCCAAATATGAGATGGTCATCTTTTTCAGACTGTTTTCCAGGGAAATAAATATAATCTTATATTCACGACAATACAGTAATTTATTCAGCAACACTTTTATAATACCTAAGAAGAGAAAGAAATCAAAATGATGTTTCCTGCTGGAACTAATGGCGCCTTTTCCATATTTCCAAAATCTTATTGCTTGTAAGGAAGTTTGGAAGCACTCAGCTGCTGCCTTTGTGTTTCCCCTTCACCCCACCAACTACTTCCAAGTACTTCCTTTTAATGCTATGCTGTGCTGCTATTGAATCACAGGGAAAAATGTGGGAATGAAAGAGGGGGCATAGTCTGGGCTCTGGCTCTGCCGCTACTACTAATGAGCAGTACTTTGGAGCAGCAGGAGGTAGCTCAAGGAGTGGGCTACGATTGTTCACTAAAGAAGGGGGAGGCATCAGAGCTCAGGTGCTCATTTCCTGAGACCCAAGGAAATAAAAGGTGGAGGCGTTCGAAGAAATCTATTTGGGGCTCATCAGCTTCCAGGATGTTTGTACCTAGGTAGCCGTGCTGGGCAGGTGGGTGGAAACTGAAGGAGTCTGTTCCAGTCTACTTGCTCTGTCGTAACGCATTTTTCACCTTGGACCTTGAATGCAGTTTTCCAGTGTGTTTGCCATATGACTGGTTTAAGAAGAAAACTACAGAGATCATAAATAACAAGCTTATATGTTCTTGAAAAGAGAGAACTGTCAGGAAATGCCCCTCATTTTTCATTGACAGCCTTGGAAATATGACACTAGAAGACAGAAGAAACACAGCTAATATGTTTCAATGACAGCCCTGATTGTTCTAGATAGAAAGTGTTTCATATCCATGGCGGCACTAGCATGAAAAAGCAGAAGAAATTAATTTATTTCAATTCAGACCTGCCTGAGAGGAAATAACAGGCGTGTCAAAGCAGTACCAAAGCAAAACAAAGTGCTTGGAAGAAAAAAGATGAAAAGGTGAGTGCAAGAAAGACGGAGAAAAGGGAAGATGGAGAGAGTGCAATCTTTTTCACCTCAGGCTAGAGTGCTAAAAGCTGTGTGTTCCCCTGGTGACAAAGCACAGTATGTTTTAGAGGTTGAAGAACAGAAGAACACACCACCCTTGCCTGTACAATCTTCCCCCAATACAGCAGCTTCCCATGGCTCTTTCACCCTTCCTGTCTACACCTCATTTAGAGGCATCTGTTAGCCACTAATTTCATTTTTGCAGAGCACAAATACTCAGCACCTCTCCCTCTCCATTCTGCTCCAGAAAAGCAGGAAAGAAACCAGGCTCAGTCGGCAGCCGCAGCCAGCATTAGCCCCAAACAGTATCAGTCGTGCTTTATTACATGTCAGCATCTCTTCCTTTCATTTTTTGTCAGGCGAGGAGATTATGCCCCAGGCCAGAAAGATATGCAGCAGCAGGGGTGGGAGGCAATGGCAGTGGTGGTGAAATGGAGGATGAGTGAGCCAATGATAGCAGGATGAGAGGAAAAAAAGAGAACGGGGGCAGCCAGGGATCTGTTCTATAGCTCAAACCACAGGTGTTTCTTTAATACTTTGTTTTTGTGGAAATGATGAGGAAATGAGAAGAGTCATTTCCCCTCTCTCCCCCTCAAGGAGATCCCACATACAGTACTTTCTAGATTTCCTCCTCTATTACACAGTCAGTTTCATCTCAGTTTTGCAATCCATTGTTGCCGCCCTCGCTCTACCACGAGGGCCACTTTCTCTGTGTATTCTGTTATTATGCTATTTCAACATTTGTCAAAGAAATGAACCGGCGCTGTGGAAGAAAATGAAACAACTGAAACAGGGTTATGCTGGGATATGCGTTGAATGAATTCATTATTCAGTGATCTATTTCAGCCCAAGTGCGGTGGGTCATAGGTTAACTTCCCTGCTATGTCACATGTCAACCAGATACAAAGAAAATTCAAATGAGGACAGGAAATGTTGACGAGCTCTTGACGCAGACACATATAAATGACTAAAGGTAACGGTTTAATTTATTTCGAACATGCATACAAGTTCCATGGGAATACATCACATATTACAAAATTCCACATGTCCAAAAATGAGTAGGAAGAAGCAAAGCTTCTTTAATCCCATCCCCTCTCTGTTTCACATCAATTACTAATATATTAGTTCACTTCCTGTAGTCCAAATGTACTCTTTACCAATTTTGAAATAACATAAGAAAGTGATAAGACATTATAACAATGTGATACAACAGGAGTCAAGGTTTATAATCACTATAGATAAATTATATAACATAAATCAGAATAAATAATAAGAAATATATAATGATAATTGATTAAAAGGTTCATAGTTGACAGTAACATACAGTGGTGTGAAAAAGTGATTGCCCCTCTCCCCTGTTAAAAAATAACTTAACCGAGTTTAATTGATATCTATTAGTCTGGAAAAGGTTATAGAGCCATTTCTAAAGCTTTGGGACTCCAGCAAAGAGTGCATCTTGCATGAAGCTTTAAAAGCATCCTCATGTTAAGTATTTAATTTAATAAAACAACTTGGCTTGGCTTGGCTTTGGCTTTGATTATGTCCAAACTCGCTTTGACGAAAAAATCTTGGGGTAAATATTGTATATCGATATTCAACCTAAATATATCGGGATGTGAGTTTTGGTCCATATCGCCCAGCGCAAAAAAGTAGAAGTTGTGCAAGAGTGGTTAGACATAGCATTGTATGGATACAGTGGTTCAAGATTCTTCTTCCTTGTATTTTGTAAACATAATTGCTTGTACTGTCTTATTATATGAGAGTTCATAATTCCCTCTGCTACTTTTGCCCATATTTTGTGCAAGAATTAAACTGAAAATGCATTCTGTTTAACATATTCATAGTGGACCACACATATGGCAGGAGAAAGCTAGGTTGCCCTGTTTGCAGTCGACAGCCTGTTATGCGTGACTCACTATGTTCATTCCCAACTGCTGCCAACAGACCTCCTCTTCTCTCTCAACTAATAAAGATGATGATAAATATGGGTAATACGTGCGATGGGTAGAATATTGAGGGTTTTTTTTTTAACTGGGAGACATACAGCAATTGATCAGGTGGCGAGACACTGTCTCGTCGAGCCATCTGTCGCATAGTGCAAATATAACACAATAGCACCATGGTAAATGCGAAGGGTTTCATTCTTCACATTGTGATGCAAGCCACTTTTATCATACATACTGCAGAGCAGGGGTCAGGAACCGTTTTATTTTAAAATGTATTTCTATGAGAATCATATCGTATTTTTTAACCTTGAATACAACTAAATGCGTACATTTTTAAGAAAGAGAAACAATTTTAGAATGTCATAAGTCTCTGAATTTATTATTTTTTATTAACATTGTTTTACTGAAGCTATCCAATAATAAATAAAATGTGACTTCTGGTGCTGCATGGTTTTGCACCGTACTCAGTATCTTTCTGTGTTTTCACCATCTTCTACGTCAAAAGGGTTTGCTCTGCAGAATTGGCCAGCTGACTATTTGATTAAAGGAGGGAAGTTTACTTATTACTTATTGACATCTCAATGACCTGGGTAGGCTACCGCGTTATCCAGTAAAGATCGAGTTTTGCTGTCTAACCCAGAAAATATCAGAAGGACAGCTGGCATTGGCTCTGGCCACCCGCATTGCGGTAGAAAGTGGATGGATGGATTACAATGCAAATGAAAATGTTATATTTTGTATGTTATTTTTAGTACTGTGATTTCTGTAATGTTTTACTTTAAAATGTCAGCAAAACATAATATTTTTTAGTTTTATAGTGTTAAGAAATGTCAGACAGCCAGATGCAGTCATCAAAAGAGCCATATCTGGCTCCCAAGCCATAGGTTGCCTACCCCTGTTGTAGAGGTACACCGAGGCAAGCATTTCTCCTTAAACTTTCATTTGTATCTACTGTGTGTAATACGGGTTAAAAATGTAAATGTTTTCATACTTATTTATCCAAGTCCCTGAAGTCCAATAATGAGTCATAGCATACAGTGCACCTCCAAAAGGATTTGAACATTAATTCCATACATCCATCTTCTTCCGCTTATCCTTAGTCGAGTCGTGGGCGCAGCAGCCTAATACAAGAAGCCCAGGCTTCCCTCTCCCCAGCTGCTTGGTTCAGCTCCTCTCGGTGCATCCTGAGTTCCCAGGCCAGTTGAGAGACACAGTCTCTCCAGTATGTCCTGGGTCTTCTCCGAGGCATCCTACCCATCCCCAGGTAGGCGTATGGGAAGCATTCTGACCAGATACGAAAGCCACCCCATCTGGCTCCTCTCAATGCGGAGGAGCAGTGGTACCCAATCTTGAAGGGAAAGCCCATCCACCCTATAGAGGAAATTTATTTCGGCCACTTGTATCCGCCATCTTGTTCCTGTTCTTCTGCTGGCTCTCAATGAAGACGGTCGAATCTTTCCCCTCTCCTCTCGCTTATTTTCCCTGCTTTGCTTCTATGTCTCGTTTTAGTCCTGTCTCTTAAGACACTCTTAAGAGCCTCTCTCTGCACTGCTCTCCAAATGTAAATCATGGAATTGATCAACTGATCTCTGCACGCAATTACCAAGATCTTCTCGATGAGAAGGTTGTGTTCAGGGGAACCGGTCTGCCCTGACAGAACGGTCACCACCGGGTACGTGACGGACAGTTCGGTGAAGTGGAAGGTCATGTGCCTGGCGATTCTCCTTTCCGTGGAGGACATCGAAGACGTCTACCTATTCAGAACCATGATAACAGGTCTGGTGCTGTTTGGATTATGCACTGCCCTGGTGTGTCAAAACGCGGAAGCAGCGGTTCAACGCGCCCGGGTAGCTGCCCGTCGTGATTGATATGGTGGGTAAAGACGTTAGCAATCGGACTGTGACTGTGAATCACAACAATGAAAACGTCTCGGAGAGGTTTCGGCTTTGTAAAGGCAGATGGATCGATTGAGAGACCAGAATGGACAAATAGAGTAGCGGGGTCTATTGGAATGCGGTTACTCGCACTAACCCAAACAATTTACTTAATCTGCATTTCGGCCTCCCTCACTTGTCCTATCCAAGGTTGCGGCTCGAGAACAATTTCCCCCAAGAGATTGCTGCAGCGGGACGCTCTGACCTTCTCCTACTCTTCTTCATGAACACCTGTTGTTTGTTGTCCCTGTCACGAGCTCTCGCACGGACATCTCCATGGCAACTGCTGTGTTATCGAGATGACACCCTGCGAACTGAGGCTCCGAGATTGGACACCTGTCGGGGGAACTTCTTCGGGCCTACACACTCATGCATCCACACACATGCGTATTTGCACACACATCCCTTCCCTCATCAAACGCTTTCGCGTTTGGGTAGTCTATATCCAACCGGTTCTGGCGAGACAGGGACCACAGCTCGTGCCGAAAATGGCTGCATTCGCTGTGGCTGGCTGCTGGCCGCGCTGGGATCACACCAACTCCCCTTTGCCCTCTCCCCTGGTGCAAGTGTTCATGTTGTAAAAGTGTGCTTATTTGTGCCTATATATGCTACAATTCCGATTGTACCTTGGTATAAGTGGCAAGTAGGCTGGTTCTCTGATTTCAGTCCACCCTGAATAGATTTAATTTATTATGCCGTAGCAGCAGTTTTATCAGAACTAAGAAAACATTTCTTTATTTAAAGCAAAGATTGGTACTGTAGAATGAACCTTGTGCCTGACTTTTTCTAAATAAGCTTCATAATCACTTTCCCAGATGGCTGTTTGAAACTTTAAACATGACATCACTTGTTGACCAGTAATCTGAGCCCTGATTGCACTCTGTCAGAGAATAAGAACATTTTGGGGGAAGATTTTGACAGCTGCAGCAGCCAGAAACACCTGTGCTACTGTTGACCCACCATATGTGTCTGTCAAACCTGCGTCCCAGGTGGAAGCAGAATACATTTATACAGTATGTAGACGTGTGCACATGTGCGTAAAAGTGCTGTCTTCAAATCTTGTTGACTAAGTCTGCACACCTGTCTGCATTTGCAGGATCGGAATAACCATCTTTATGTGCTTTCCAGAGGTGAATGCAAACTTGGGGAGATAGACAGAGCTCCTAAACAGGACAGACCCAAACGCAACCATGTGGGGATGTGCTCATTGAGCTGTGACCACCAACAGTTGTGCGGCTTTTTATTGGCTCCATCCCTTCATCACTCCTTCCTCAACATCATGCCCTCTTTCTGTTGCAAGGACACAGATGTTCCCACTCTATCATGACTGCCCTACAGCAGAACCATTTCCTTTTTGACAGTGGTCAACTCATTAAACAAAAACTCGTGACAGAACTACAACAAGACCTATACTTCTTGCACTAAGTTTGAAATAAATAAAATAAAATAAATAAAATGAAATACTCATACTATTTTCTTACCCAAGTTTTGAAGTTGATTAGGAGAACAAGATGATGTTGCGTCAACAGAGCAACAGGTGGCCAACTTTCTGCAATCAAAGGGGGTGGATGTGGATGTGGATGTCAGCAACATCGGTACATGCATTCCAACATCTGGCAGGAATAACACCACACCTGTCATCGTCACAAAGTTCACCATAAAAAACAAGGTGGTATTGCTGAGGCAGAGAAGCAAGCTGAAAGGTACAAACGTCTACTTCAATGACATCGCCAAGAGCACATGCGACTTAAGGGAGTAGGGGCAAATCCAAGGCAACTGCAAAATCTGCATCAGTTTAAACGGAGAACTGGAGGAAGTTCTGGACATATATTGAAAATGACAATGGATGGATGGATGTTTACATAATACAGTTCATTGCCATCTATCTGAACTTCATCAATTTCTCCATCCTTCATCCATGTTTCTGACACTGCAATTACACTAAAACACCGTCTAATTTGCTTTAAATAATCTTTCATCTTTGATAAATTACATTTTATACTTCTACTGTTGAAATGAATATAGACAATGTTCCATTCATCATTACTTTAACAGCCAATTTTTCCTCAGTATAATACTCACTAGTATTATTTGGAAGTAGTTCTTTTTTGTTCATACCCTCGTCTACCTCGTTTACTTTCTAAATCAACATCTAAGTTTCTGTACTGTATGCATCCATTTTCCAGTGTATGTCTATTTTCTGTATCCACTCTACAACCCATTCTCCTAAGTCTATATCTAATACTTTCAAGAGACAGCATTGCTTCATTTTCTTCTTCCAAATTTTTCAAATTCTTTGAGGTCCCCTATCATCCTAGCCTGTGACTCTTCTTGTTCTCTTCTCCATACTTTGCCATCACCGAAATCCGACCAGAACTCGACTCACAGGACAAAGTGTAGGGTAAGTCACTGGTGATGCACTCTACACTGCTGATGGGGATGTCATACAACTTCATGTCAAAAAATCTGAACCATCCCTTTAACTGCGATAAACGAGGGACGACTGGATATGCAAAACCATGTACAAAACCGATGGGCGTGGGGAGACTTATTTATAATATGTGGCAATATTAATTTGGCATTGCTTTACATCTGAATCAATGTGAGCTTTTTCATTTTAAGGGTTAATAGTAATAGTTTTAATATAATGATATTGATCATTTTTTTGGTGGGCATTTTTAGCATCTGCCTATATTGCTTAATGGGCCAGCCGGCTCTGTAGAGGGAGGTGATATTTTGACCCACTTTAACCACTTTGTGGTTAAATATGGTAACCAAAACGGATGTCTGGTGTGTGGATCACAAAAAAAATTCATACATGATTGCCTTTTGACATCAATTCAATTTCACACTGCAGAGTATTGCATTAAGATATATTAAGATTATTTTTTGAATCCAGCCAGACTGCCAGATATTTTAACAGGCCCTCAAAGGGCCTCTTGAAGATATTTATACATGTTCATAAAGTCCACTTTCCTTCATACAATAAGATGCCATCCACCACATAAGAGTTATAAATCCACTGAGCCCACTTTCTTCTGCATGAACATAAGGGGACTTGATTTAAATTCATCCTTAAATGATATATAAGGCAATATATCATCATCTAATGGGGAGCTGCAGAAGGCACACTGAGACTGCCAGGTTAAAAATACAGGGTGCGAGGGGAGGGTCGACGTTATTTATGGTGGCGGCGACAACACTTCTTTTTCCATCTAATGTGACTACAGGAGGGCTGACGGAAAACACCCAGCAGGTAATGAGGAGACGTCTTTGGCGAGAAGTTTCCGTTCACCAGTTGATTTTGGGGACTGTGACAAATAATCAGATGTGTAAAACTACACCCATGTCATAAACACAAAAAGAGAACATCTGACGTTCTGGTCGGTATCAGATTGAGACAATATGGATGAAAAATAGAAAATGTTGATGAGAAATATCCAAAACATCTTACCATTCTTGTATTTCATGGCACAAGATTTATGAGGCTGGATTTACACAACATATTTCAAGTGACCCAATTCAGATGTCGCTCTTATGTGAGCCGGTTCAGATATGCGTCATCCCAGTGGAAGTAGGAAAGATCACCTCAATCATATGTGGCTAATAATCAAATATGAATGGGCTATATGTCAATGTGACTGCCCTGGTGGTATAATGGTGCTGCTGCTTTTTGTGCAATCGCCGCAGATGTGTTTCAGACCAGGCCCTCAAAACCCAGCTATTGGAGATGTCCAGGGTCGGTCCCATGACCAGATAAATAGGAGAGTCACATTAGGAAGGGCATCCGGCATAAAAACAAAGCCAAACAAATCACGCGATTGACTTGCTGTGGCGACCCCTGAATGGAAAAGGTGAAAGACAACAGCATATTTGAATGTGACTGCAGTGCATTATACAGGTACAGTGTCATTGCAAGCCAAAATGTGATAAATGACATTGAACGTGTATACAAGTTAAATCAAAACTACAGCTGAAGGTGCCATTTGCAACCTATAGAGGAAGAGTCTGTCTAGGCTAAACTACATGGAAATCTTGGCGAATGTCACTTTACATTTTTTTTGTATGGGTTACCTGCATTCCTATATATGGACATGCATATTGTTTCAGGTGTTCAGTACATGTATGGCCAGTGATATCGGATTCGGGTCACTTGAACATACTGTAGATGTAAATAGACACTCCAAAAATGTGTTGCAATAGCTCCAACTTACCTGTGACCCTAATGAGGACAAGTGGTATAGAAAATGGATGGATGGCACTAAAGCTGAAAAGCTGAAACTGGGCACAACCTACGTTTCCTATAAATACACAGTTTTTATGCAGTTGTACAAAGAATGTAGTGGCTACAGTGGCAAAGCAAGGCTGATAAGTGTCAAGAGATCATATTTCTGCCCTTAAAAAAAAACATATCAGTATTCTGTGTCCACTCCACAGCAGTGTCTGGCAATGAGATGATGGATGTGTCTCAGTAGCTGTGCTTAGAAAAAGGAGCTTAAAGAAGCAACGGAGACCGAGTACGCCTGCCTGAGCAGGCCAGCTCCATTTGTGCAAAACAAAAACACAAAGACCAATCACTCATCTGGTCCCCGCATTAAGGACTTTGTATGAATATCATATATGTGTTGATGGATGTGTACAAACAGATGGAAAATCTGTAATGCTCTGGTGATTTGAGGGTGAGGCTGTTTGAAATAGTGCACCTAGTACTAAACTTTAGGGCCCCTATGGATGGTAATGTTTAGTAGTCTGAGGACAAAACCACATATATCTGATAAATTCTTCATAAAACCATTGCTCGTATGTGGTGTCAGGGTTTCCGCTCACAACAGACATCACCATCATTTGTAATTGATGCAAACATAAACTATACAACATTCATATAAAAGTAAAACATGTGCACATTATTGAGGCTATGATGCTACATTAGGCTATTAAGTATTCTTCCTAATGCACATTTCCCTCAGACAACAGCCACATGGGTGACTACGCAGTTGATGTACGCTCCTCTTGAACACATTTGGATGCATTTGTCTGTCTGTACCTGAGGGCATCCACTCTTGGTTAGAATACAGGCAACATGTCACTTGAAATTGTTTTGATAAATATTTAAGTACAGCAAAGCCCAAGGGGCCCTGAGTGAGCCAAGACAACAAACGGTAAAATGAGAGACAGAGAAAAAAAACAAGAAAGAGAGGCAGTAAACATACAGATGAGCCAAGAACAGACAACCTTTAAAGCAGGGCCTCCGCCCAGCATAAGTTATTCTCAGTCTGAAAACACATCCTCATTATATACTTCACAGGCATTACCTATGCATTGAATATCGTCTGCTCTGTCTTATCTGCTTTTGAGCATCTGGATTTTTTAAAGTCTGCTATTGCCATTGATTAGGCTGAATTTTCTAGACATTTACTGGCATCTAAGGGTGTTTTTCAGTAAATCCTCATATCTGCCTGTTGGTGTCCATCAGTATGAGTCCATATGTTCTTTTCAGTCTGCTCCAAGGCTTACGTACTGTATATCATGTTTCCTTCACAGGCGCAGTTTCTCTTTGCTCTTACAAAGGCTAGAGAGCCTAAAACTTACCTTCAAAAGTTGCTGCATTACATTTCATTACATGGCGTCATTAAACAGCTGTTTTTGTCCTCTCAAGTCACGATACTTGAGCGGTACCACCGTGTCAAAAGTAGGGAACCAGCTGTGCAGCTAAAAAAAACATCTGGTGATTGTTTTTGAAGGCTAATTTGACAAGGGTCCAAATGTATTCCACAGAGTTGTGGTTTCAGTCTTTGGTAAAAGATTGGTAGTAATGGCTGCTGGGTACGTTTACACAACCTGATTATTGCTGTAGACCACAGATGTCAAAATCATGGCCCTTGAGCCAGATTCAGTCATCTATCCATCCATTTTCTATACCGCTTCCCTTCATTAGGGTCGCAGGCCAGATTCAGCCCGCCACATATTTTTTTTTATGACCCGCGTAAGCCTGCAAATAATGCACAGCAAAAATTTACTCTGTCACTTCTGACAGAAAATATGTACTGTAATTGACGTTTTTACATTTTTGTTGCTGTGGTTACTGTCGTGGGCAGGCAGAGGTTTCACTTTACTGTATAGTAACGACTGTCGTTTTGCACCACAAATCCGTGAAAGCTGTCTTGGTTGGGGGAGGGGTCATTTACAACTAAACGATCTGAAACTATTCAGTAACTTTTTAACCAAAAATTCAACCAGTCTGACTGTGGAATAAATACCTGGAGACTGGACAGTGCGGGTGAAGTTTTCTAGATCCCCGATGTTTTCTGTAAAAAAATCAGGTATAAATTAATTATAGATATTAACAAACAAGTAAACAACAATTAATGGCAAATGCATTCACATTTTATTCAAATAAAATGCAAACAACACTTCAGGTTGAATTAACAATGAATGAATTAACAGGTTGAATTAAATCAAGTCTGTAATTAATTATTTCTTATAAACATGATTTGAACTTTAATTTGACACCTCATTCACTTCTCTACTCCAAGTATTAAAGAAGTTAGAGCAAATTTCATTCAATTTCTGTGATCGACCCACGGACCATGGCAAGTATTCAGTTCAATTGAATTGAATTTAATTTATTTATATTGCGCGAAATCACAGCAGCAGTTATGTCATGGCACTTTATACATGAAGGTCACATTCATCAATGAGCAGTACAACTGTATACAAAATATAAAATCATTTAGGCTGTGACATTTGTTGTAAAAGTCAACTAAGTAGCCATTTACATTTTTTTGATCATCAAAAAGTCCAGGGAAGAAAATCAACTGTCAGAATTTTCATGTATTCCTCGCGCTCGCAGTGCAGCAGCACACTGTATTTGTTTCCACGCCCCACTACAAATTATATGTACACGGTAATTCCAGGGGGAAATTTACATATTTTGCACCATCAGATTTTAATGAAATTAAGTAGATTTTAAGGTGAATTTATAACCTACATACATTTGATCTTGTCCTGAAGCTCCGATCCATGAGTATTCCATGAGGCTTAAAGTCGGACTTAAATTTCAAAGCACTCGTATGACTCGATGTGGTCCAACACTCAGTATAAATTTAAACTGGAAGAAGTAACTACCTAACAAACATGTATATGAATGAAAATACACTCGATATCATATGAAAAAGGTGCATTTTCACGACTTTCCTAATCGAGCGCACATGCACAGTGTCAGATTTGACTTTCGCTTACTTCCAGAGATTGATTCCACCTTTACATGACGTCATCCGTGCACCCGACTCAACAGGCATGACTAATCAACTTATGCCAAACTGTTACACAAGAAACGTTTAAGGTCTTTATCATTAAAAGTGATAAAAAACACACATCCATATAAAGCCTGCTGTGCTTAATTCCAATGCTTTATTTCCTAGTATTGATGCAATCGATTGATTACCTTTTAAACTATGTTAAATCGATATATGTCGTCTGGAATGGCAACTTGCTGAACACGGATCAATGTAGTTGGATCATAGGAATATATATCGATACATGGATGTAGTGGATGAATCGTTCCACCCCTGATCTTGCACCATCTCCTCAGACTAGAGCTGTCCTACCTAGTCACTGAACATGAAATGGTGAAGCCTGCTTGGATGAGAGGCAAAATGTCTTCTAAGACAACCTCAACAGTCTAGTTGCGCACGTATTCCAGGAAAAGCTGCTGTGGCCCTCCGAGGGCAACCATAACTGTGATGTGGCCGCCGGTGAAAATGGATTTGACGCCTCTGCTGTAGACCAGCTATCCAATTTATTTGTTGAAATTGGACAACAGAATAATCTGACTTAAAAACAGATTTCTCTTGCATGTGGTCATACTAGCACAAAAAAACAGACATGGCTTTCCACACCTTGCTCCACCTGGAGGTTTTGACATGGAGGTTAAAAAGAAGAAGACACTGGTAACGTGGTAACATTACAACTAAAGAGAGGAGACAGGTGAGACGTTCATTTTGCAGCAGGTGTAAGAAGTCAAAGGAGGAGGAGGAGGAGTTATTGAAAAAAGGGACAAATCGTCGTCGTTAGACTCTTCTAAAAGAGGTAGTGTTCTGTGGGTGGTGTAGAATTAAGCAGGCCTATTAACGCTTCATAAACTTTAATCACACGCTCTGTCCGGGTTGCATCGTACAGCTACAATTTAGCTTTCCATGTCTCCTTTACACTCTCTCCCCACCTTCTTCCTCTACCTGTTGGTCCCATTAGCAGTGTCACAGTGCCCTCTACTGGTCAAGCATGTAGCAGTATAAATATGGAGTTACTACAAGGCAAAATACATGAAATTATAGACCAGTCAGCGTGCGTTCGTATCTCCGAATGTTCGCAAGTCGGATGTTCATAAGTTGGGGACCCAGTGTACTGACAAAAATAATGTATTTATTATTTTTATCTATAAAAACTACACAATCACAGTACACAGATCAAATGTAATCTTTGCATTTTGACTACATATTTTGGCATTTAATGCTCATATATTTTTCATATGTGGCAGTGGAATGTCCCAAAACACCACCACAGCTTGATCCTGGAACAGATTAATTCAATTTTCAGAATTTTTGGGAAATTGGATGCCCACCAGCATCCTGTAATGAAATGTTTGGCCTAAGAGGTTCCATTGTATTTTGTGCGTTTTTATTGCCCAACATGGTACACTTTGACATAGACTTCATTTTTTTTTTGCAAAATTAAAATTAAAAAGCCACAATCAATAGAAAATTGCAAATACAAAAGAAACCAAGTGTGATTAAATAAGGTAGTCCAACTATGATAGTAGTTTGACTAATGTGTGCATGTTGAAATCTGCACAGACAAATGCATGTTTGTGTTTCCATCGCCCAAGTTTTAAATTTCTTTCCCTTTCTCCTGCTCGGTAACATTTTTACAACTAATAACCATCAAGCAGCTGCCTGTCCAGAGGTATAGAATTTCCAAGTCTAATTGTCTTTAGATCAATGGATCTGGGAAGGCACAAACCATTTGTGGAAGCACAGCTTCCCACAGTCATTGGTTTTAGCTACAGAGCTCTAATTAACATCGCTCAATACTGAGCGTTACTTTAAGCAGTGATAAACAACTAGCTTTTATCTCACACACTTTTTCACCATAATTGAATCAACAGCGTAATTGACAGTTTTTTGTGCTTACCGACCAGGATGTTCGATTTCTCCTAAAATGAGATGGTCAGTCCAAGGTAGCCAGACGACCTTGGTGTGCAGTACAATGTGTTGACCTTGACTACGAAGGAGAAAAGAATAATGAGAATAAGGTGTAAAGGCTCTTAGCTTGCTGTATGTTTTGTGTCTGTGGTCCTGATTCTCCTGGAGTAAAACCACAAGTACCCAGTCGACATCCTTTGGGTTCAAAAAGGTTTTCACCAGATTTTAATAGCACAATGAACATACTCATCCCACGTATGTATGTTACTTTGCTTTTAGTTTATGAACATTTTCTTCTCACATTTATTAAAAAAAACCAATGACAATGTCATCGTATTTCTTACTTTGGACCGATCATAATTGTACTGGAAGAATCTGCACACCTGTACGTGCATATAACACAAGTGATCAAAAATTCTACCTTTATAAAGATAATAATAGTCTGTGTTGATTGGTATCGCCAAAGATGTACAAGTGAATTCAGTCCGATGAATTCAGTTATCCCTCGTATATCACAGTTAATTGGTTCCAGACCCGACGGTGATAAGTACATTTCTGCAAAATGTTATTCCTTCTTTAAAAATGGAATATTTTCGTAGTTGTGGCATAAAACACCAGTTTACCATCTTCTAAATACAGTTTTTAACATTATTAGAGCCGTCAAGACATGGAATAACAGCCACACCTTTACACCAGTATTACCCAATGTAGAAGATATCATCCGAAAAAATAAGCCTCGTGTTCGTGTGTGTTGCAATAAATGTCATCTGGGCGTTTGGACAGGAAGTGCCATTGGGGGTTCAGAGTTGAGTTTTAGCTGGATTACGGCTGCAACAGTAGCCCGTGTTATTATAATAATTATTATGATGATTATCATTGTGCATGTCCTAAAATAATTGAAACCTGCAATAAAAGCCTGTTGTTCTGGCGATCACGTCTGGTGCTTGTCTCACCAAAAAATTACTGACACCTAGTGTCCAGTGTAAAATACTACATTCACAATTTGAATACGTTTTCTTGATGGGTTATATTTTTATTTTGTTTTTATTTACCCATGTTTATGCTTGACAATGCTTAATTTAGGCAAAAATACATAACGTTTGCTTCAATATGCATATTCCTAAAATAATAATGGCCCATATACAACCACAAAACAGCAAGATTTAATTAATACTGAAAAACCGTGATTGAGTGAAGTGAAATTGGGAATAAAACTACATATAAATATATACAGTATATGTATTTCATTCACCATCGTGCATGACGTCAGTCAGCAAAGCTTGTGATACTTCAGTGTACGTCACAAAATCTTAGTTCAGTGAATACGAAAGTATTAACTAAGCTTTTTTTCCCCCTTTTTCCCAACGTTTAATCCCAAAAATGACTAGCCTCAAAAAGGGATCTTAAGGGAGAGCATGAGAATATAGGAGCAAGAATATACAACGTAAAAAGCAGTACAACTCCAGGGTGTTGCAAGACCTTTAATGCACAAGCGAAATGAGTGAATTGCTAAATTGTGTTCTTAGCACTGGCCACAAGTTGCCAAGCAAAAAAAATATATGTTTTGTCACTCATGTCACTTGTCATCAAAAGTAGATAGTTTGATTGCTTTTATGCTTTACAGTGGTTAACTTCTTTTTACACTAAAACAGTTCAGAATGATACAAAATTAGATGCACACCTGAATCACCCGCGTGTTTATTCTACCGTTGTTCGTCATTGATGGTGAAGAAAGCACAGGCAGGCCACAATATGCTCCCAATATGACAGCACACAAGTGAGATGAAATGAAAGTGGACAGAGAAATCTTCTGTGACTTTTGGGGCATGTACGCCACGCTACAAAATGTTTACTCTGCTTTCCTGTTGTCCAAAAAAATCCTGCAGAAAGCATACAATCCCAAATGACTCCATTAATCAAAGCAGTCTTTAGAGATTTATGTGTAAATAAGGGTCAGTCTTAGTAATTTCACCCTTGTCGTCATGATTGATAGTTTGAGGAAAGTAATGCATCTTTCCATATTGAAAATAATTGATGCATTACAAACATAAAAGGGATTCCTAAAGAAGTGCCAAGATATGATTGTGTCTTTGATCATGAAAAATCCTAAAAGTAGGCTCATGAACATACGCAGACCGATTAAGAATTTTGGATGTGTTGACACATTACAATCCATCCTCACATGCATGTATCATTTTCCATGAGAGGTAAAAATACAAACACCTATAAGGTTGGAACCAAGTAAAACAAATTTTACTCCCATAAAACAATAAATAAATAAACCGTATGTTTAGCCATGTTGATGCCAGTATGATTTCAGAGTGTGTAACTTTATTTTATGGTTCAGTTCGTAGCTAAATTATAGAGTCATTAATCTTAAAGTTCTAGTTTAAATACATTGATGGATGTTTTTTCCTCCCTCAAGTCTTCAATTTGAGCTTTTTAGGGGCTCTCTTTGCTTCCTTCCTGCAACGACTGGACTACTTTATGTCCTTGTTAACGCTGCGCTGGAAATGCGCTGCACACAAAGGGAGAGCTGTTTGCATTCACCACATTCAGCCTTCATTTAGTGGTGTAATTGTAGCAATGGCAGGAAAGGGAGCTTATTTCAACAACATTGTGAAAGAAAGGTAAAAATTTGAACGCTTAAAATGAATGTGACCCAGGAAGTCCGACCATGGAGCAGGAAGTGGTGAAGAGTTAAAAGGTGACACACGGGTCTGTGTGTGGGCAGCGGGGGAGCAACAGACCACTGTTGCCAGGCACCCTCATTATAAGCGACTTTGGGCTTCTTTTTTGATTGCAAATATCATGAGTCTCGGGTTGTGTTTTTTGGGCTTGTTTGCGTACTTGCTTCTCTGTCTTTGATTATCTCCCAGATCCCCACAATAAAGCAATACATGAGTGTGGAAAGAGTGTCACGCCCCCCATTTCCTGGTTATTACGGCAGCCCGAGCTGACTTGGCACGCCCCCAAACACACTCACGCACATGGCGCATGCGTGACAACGCCAGACCAGAGTGACAGAGAAATGAGTGATGATGAAACAAAGGGAATATGGGTGGCAGTACAAGTGGAGAAAATATGGGGAAAATATAATAAAAGTAGTAGAAAGAGAGAGCATTGAAGGACTGGACGTCAGGTGGGAGGAGCCTTGACTGCAAGATGATGAGCTCATAATGAAGGTTTAATTCAGCATTCGATTACCGAGAAGCCCAAAAATTGTTTTTTTCTTCAATGAGGCTAACGGACATGGGTTTCACAGCCCTAAGACAAGTCAAAAGAGCTAAAAATAGCCACTGACTGTTTAAGAAGTGGCCTCTCGTTCACAGTGTGGTGGTTTGCCTGTTGGGCTTGTTTGGGGCAGAGGTTTGGACTTGAGTCACACAACTTGACTTTGCACTTAACTTCACAATATCATCACATCATCGCAGACTTGCAACTCGACTTGGACTTTGACATCAATGACTCGGGACTTAACTTAGAGTTTAGTCTGATACCTTGAAAATACTTGACATTTTGAGTGAGTGTGTTGAGTAAAATGTGTCCCCATTCAAAGTACTCAGCTAATGGGACTGTTATGATGTCATTTTCAGCAAGACACCAACCTTTCCCACAGAATCTGCCACATTGAATGCATCCATTAATGTCCAATCACGTTTGAGAACAAACAACGAGAGTGTGGCTTACGTTTCCGTCTCTTGTGTCACTTCAGGGGTCCCGTAGCCTGCGCACAAGAGGTGCGCAATGTGCTGTAAACCAAGCTAGCATCATTGTAGGAGTGTACATCCGTGGATGGCAGATTAATGTTACATGGGCTGCCCTATATGCCAATCAAGTGACAAATCTTAGTGGGGATGGATGATAGGCTGATGTCGATGTTTTTTTTTAATGCCATGTGATCGACCCACATTATGTTCGAGATACTACAACAAGAAGGAACTTTCCCAATACTAAGGGTGTGTTATTATGTCTTATTATTGCTTATCATGTGTATTATATTAAGTAATACGAGTATAAATGTGACTATAGGGGTGTTATTAAATGTCTACAGGGCTCTAATGATGTTAAAACTGTTTTAGAAGGTCATAAACAGTTTTTTTTGGCTCTAACTTAAAAAATATTCCATTTATTAGGATTGAATCCTACCTTGCAGAAATTCACCTATCGGGTCTGGAACCAATTAACTGCGATAAACGAGGGACGGCTGTACAGATAAAAGGTAAGACCACAAACGTTTTTCAGTAGTAGTACTTGAAAACAATTTGACAACATTTTTTTAACCTCTTCTCTTTGGATTCTCTTTTTCTTGTTAATTAGCTACCTGTACAAAGTAGTTTGTGCTTCACATGCCATGAATGTCACCGCACGTCACTGGAAACCGGAGTACCCAGAGAAAACCCACGCATGCACGAGAGAACATGCAAACTCCACACTCCAACGGAGATTTTAACCCAGGTCTTCCCAATCTCCTGACTGTGTGGCCAACATGCTAAACACGAGGCCACCGTGCGGCCCCTGCAAACAGAGACGACCATCAAAATGGGAACACCCTTACAAGATTTCTTATGAGTCATGTGTGCCTTCAAAGGTGAAGGCCTTGCGCCCTATGGCCCCCAATATTCTCCAACATTTTTGAAAACTGAAAACAGTGTCAGGCATAGACTTTTGTCTAGGATTCACTTCTTCTGAGGCCTTTGTGATTTTTAACTCACCGACCAGAAATATGCACTTGTAGTGTAAACATTACAACAGTCATATGGTAGCACAGCACAGCATGATGTCTCATAGGAGGGCTCTGCGATGAGGCTAGTGCAGAAGGAGGAGTGATAGACACCTGTTGGACGCCTGAACACATGTGCTAAAAATGAAATTCAATTTGCAAGCACGAAAACAAATCTTGTAAAATGAATACGTGTATTTCCTTTACCCTGAATGGTGTGGTGTTTGTTTAAACTTGGTTGCCACATCTTTGCTGTTTGCTTTGCTAAACTATGCTCCTCTAATCCTTTTAATTCCTCTCAAGTGGCATCACGAGATCAAATAGACATCCACAATAACAACATCAGTGCCCGTTAAGTAAGGCCAGTGATATGGTCCGGAAGCCATTTGGGATATTGTTTAACAACTCAAAATGTTTTTTTATTATCTCACAAGTCAAGCCATTCTCTCAATATACTTCCTGGATGCAAACAAATGCTGAGGGACTTGTGGAGACTCTAACTTGGCATGGCCGTCAACCTTTAAACTGTTATACTTATGCTCTGTGGTCTACTAACTTCTTTTATGCTCTCAAGACTTACTCATAAACACACTTGAGGTCCCTCAGTAGTCTGTGAAATTGAAATATGACCGATTTGAACCAATCGCTGGAAATCTTTCCGCTGACCAAATTAGTTTTTTTTGTGTGTGTGTGTGTGTGTGCGTGTGTATGTGGGTGGGGGTGTCAATTTTAGATAAATGGCTGGAATGTCTGACTTTTATAACATGCAATAAAAACTAATTCATTAATAGTTTTGTAATTTTATTCTTAAGCCAAGGAAGAAACCCTAAACCTTTGGTGCAAATTTAGGAATATTTTATTTAGCTTTCATCACAACCATAGACAGTACTGTCAACTGTAAGAGACAGGTGTTCAGCCTTGGTGGAGGTCTTAGTGAGTACAGTAACCCCTTGTTTACTGCAGTTAATTAGTTCCAGACCCGACTGTGATAAATGATTTTTTTGTGAAGTAGTATTCCTTATTTATAAATGGAGCATTTTCACAGTTAGAGCAGAAAAAAACTGTTTACGACCTTCTAAATACGGGTTTTAACACTAATAGAGCCCTCTAGACAAGAAATTGTCACCTTTATACTCATATTACCTAATGTTGTAGATATAATCAGAGAAAATAATATATTTAAGACATAAATAAAACTGATTGTGTGTTTTACAGTAAATGTGTTCCACAAGTGCAGAGAAGAGACATCGGGGGCCCAGAGTTGTCTTAGAGTCTTACCTCAGCGTGGGTTATAGACACAACAGTAACCTGTTATTATTATGATTATGATTATTATTATTACTGTGTCAGATAATTCAAACCTGCACCAAAAGTCTTTTTGTTTCTGCAATCAAGCCTGGCGCTTGTGTGTTTCACATTATTGTTACATTACAGTAACATTACTGACACCTAGCGACCACGGTACGCTACTGCATATCACAATTTGAATGTGTCTTTTTTATGCCCTACAGTATATTTGTATTTTAGTTCAGTTAGCCATTTTTATGCTTGAAAATGCTTAATTTAGGTAACAAATATGTAAAATTTGCTTCAATATGCATTGCAGGCATAGGCCATATTCTACTACTAAACAGCATGATTTATAAATGAATATAATTTAGAAAAACCATGGTAGTGTGAAGGCGTGTAATTCCAACAGCAGTATGGCGGAGACGACTGTACTCTTCTTTTTATCTGTTGTTCTGTCCCCACTGCTGATCGAGATAAATCCAATTTTTTCAGTCTTTACCTGCCGCAGAACCTTTTCTTTGCTTTGACTGAGTTGTTCCATTCGAGTAAATAAATATAAAGTACACTGTGTATAGCTGAGTGCACGCGAAAGAGATGTCTCGAGCAAAATAAGCTTCTTCAGGTGGCAAAAAGAAGACACATACTGCACGTGACTACATACTGTACATGCTAAACCGAAGATGTGTTCAGTAAGCCAGCAATCTCATCTGTTCACATGCTACTTAAAAACTCATAAAATGCAAAAAACATGGTTTTAATCAGCACCCTCATAAATGCGCTTCGTAATGAGTGTTCGTAAGACCGCATACTTCCTAAAAAAGTGCGTCAGTAGGACGTTAGAACAATTTGTGAATGAGGCCGAATGTGCAGAAATGTCCCTTTGCAGACTTTTCACCTTCTTTCTCAGACAAAACCAGTATTCAACGTGATGAGTGGGGGCAACATTTTGACTCCTCCGGTGGGATTTCCTCATGTTTGGAGATTCCAACACCAAGGACACAATTTAATTAAGCAAGGCTTCAAACACAATCTAAACAAACAGAGAGGCCACAAAACAAACAGCAAGTCCAATTACAGCAATGTTTATATGCAGGGCAAAGCAGCATTTAACTACCAAAGAGATCGTTGAAATGAAATCAGGAAGAGGAGGAGGAGGAGAGTCTGGTTGCTTTGATCCATGTCTGGCGATCCAACACTAATGCTGATGCCGCTTTCAGCGGGGAACCACAAGTGACAGCCCCTTTGGTAAAGGCCTTCTTTGAGTACCTCAGTTTAGGAAATCCTTCACAATTATTACCAAACATCTCAGAGAAATCACACCAGGATTGAACAATCATTACAGGAGGTAGTGGCAAAGCTAGAATAGCATGTATTGATATAGCTCTAGGCCGCACGGTGGCCGAGTGGTTAGCATGTTGGCCACACAGTCAGGAGATCTGGAAGATCTGGGTTCGAATCTCTGTTAGGTATCTCTGTGTGGAGTTGGCATGTTCTCCTCGTGCGTGTGTGGGTTTTCTCCGGGTACTCCGGTTTCCTCCCAAATTTCAATAACATGCATGTTTGGTTAATTGGCGACTCTAAATTGTCCATAGGTGTGAATCGCCCTGCGACCAGCCCAGGGTGTACCCCGCCTCTTAGTCTTAGATAGTCTCCAGCATACCTGGCATAGAAGATTGATGGCTGGAACCAGGGGTTTCCTGCAATATTCAGATCATTATTTGGATGAGATACTTTCACGGCTTGTTTTGTCTGAGGTTGACAATAAAGAAAGCTATATTGTGGAATATGCCTTGCCGTCCTTTCGAACCCACACATATGCATACAAATAATATGAATAATAGTATAAATAATAATGTACAAATACCACAGAATGGAAGTTGGACTACTACAGTTCTCAGGTTTTTGCTACAATGTGCACGTCTAAGGAATGTGTGTATGGTCAGACACTTGAAAAATTAGGGGGAACATTGGTCGCGGCAAGTTCCCCGCAAACTGCCAAAATTCTTGCCCTCTCCCTCTTAATCTCGTGCATGAGATAATTTGCACAAAATCCTTGAAATGACCACAAATGCGTCAGGAGATGCCACCATGTAATGTGGGCAAGTACATAAAAAGATCTGATTTTTTGTTCAATTGGGCATCTTAACCTGTGTGAACATGCCCGATTTCTTCGAATAAATCTAGAAAAACAAGATAATGGCACATTGTCCATCCACTCGAAAGGGCTCAACATATTGCCCTGATTGGATGGCAGGGATGTGTGCTCCCTCCAGTTTGTGGAGGCAGACATCCACAAAGAGCAAAAAATGATCCCCTTGAGGGAGCAGATGTGATGTGGTATTAGAGAGCAGTATTTCAAATAACCAAAACAATAGCGGCTAGCCTTCTTGATTATATTGGATTATCTTAAAGCCGGAGGCCATGTCACTGTGCCTTTCTCCACAACAGAGCAAATAAACAGAAACTACTGTAAGAAAATAACCCCAAGCTACGTCTCCTCACGTATTGACCCACCCAAATGTGTGCGAGACTCAGTCAAGTGTAGAAGTAGAGTGACTGTGTCAGTGTGTTGGGCCCTTGAATATGTCGGCTAATTGTGCAAGAAGCGTTTTGATTTCAGATAAATCAACATTAATGAATATTTTCCTGCAGTCTAATTTAAACGCAATGCCTTGTAGATTTCAATGCGTGTGTGTGTGTGTGCGTGTGCTTGTGTGTGTAAGGGGGAGTGTTAGCCTATATTCGGCCTCATTAATAGTGCGTTGATGGGTGTGCAAGGTTAATAGAGATTCATAATCTAAGCACAGCTGCAACCCCCATTCTTTATTAGGCTTGTGTGTGCGCGTGCGCGTGCGCGTGCGTGTGTGTAAGCACGTGTTTAATATTCATGTTAGGTTTTAGACATGACTTTTATGTGTGCTTTTCGCTCCTGTTTGCACGCCTCTGCATGTGCTCTGTAATCTGGTTTACAGGAAACATGCCACAGCCAAGCACATGGTCAATTTCCCCTCCTGGTCCTATCATTATCCAGAGGCATAATCCTCTGTTATAATTCGGGAGATGGCTCCTGCCAGTCAGGGCGTGCTAATAGGTTACATAAATCTCAGTGTGGAACCCAGATTGGGCTGAGGCCAGGCAAAGTCCTGTATTTTCCTCTTCGGCTATCAAAAATGTCCTTGTGGCCTGATTACCAATAAGTGCTGATGAAGGGCAGTTACACAGACACACACACACGTACACACACACGCACACAGAGGGAGTGGTAATCTAAAGATGTTCCTGCTTTGAATAGTGATCATGGTGAAATACCAAAAGAGTGCATCTGAGAACTTGAGGTGGTTTAATGCTGGCATGTGTTGAATCTCTGGTGGTGTAACGGTGCATCTATCTGGCTTTCATGGCAGAGAGCATAGGTTTGATTTACGGCCTGGCTTACGTCAGGAAGGGCATCCGGTGTAAAAACTAAGCCAAAACCATTCATACAATAACAGAGAAAAGCCGAAAGTGGGAAAAAAAATTGTGTTGAATCCCACAAATTATTTAAACGTTGGTTTATCGCCCAGGCTAAAATAATTCATACTCTAAAGAATTTTTTTTTTAATACAAAAAACCTAATTTAAGAAAAAAACAGCACGCATTATATGACTCAGAGCGACATCAGTATGGGTTCAGGCTTTGGTATTGTTTCACATCAAATAGAAAAGAACATGTGTTTGAAATAAGATTAAAGGCCCTGGTTTGATATCAGATTATCACAGTTTTCCTGAAATAACGCCGGTGGTTTAGAGCTCACACCACAGATTACCCGGGACAATCTGCTGTGACTTGAATATGTACAGCAGGATTATTTTTTACATATAACATAGGTATGACAGACCTCAAATCATGTTTTTAAAGATGAATGTAACAAGGACAATATCTCTATGTAGAGAAGGCGACATTTTCACGGCAACGAACTTTCTGACTTTTGATATTTTTTTGTTGTTGATAAATTCATGTCAGGTACACGTTGAAGTATCCCTAGCAAAACAGGAAGTTGAAGAAAATAAAGGTATGGATACCGGAACTAAGAAACAAACAAACACGTCATTTTATTTCAGACAGATAACCAGTATATATTTGTAATTGCAATTTCAAATGAGGCCACACGGTGGCCGAGCGGTTGACCACACAGTCGGTAGATCTGGAAAACTTGGGTTCGAACTCCGCTTGGGCATCTCTGTGTGGAGTTTGCATGTTCTTCCCGTGCGTGCGTGGGTTTCCTCCCACATTCCAAAAACATGCATGTTAGGTTAATTGGCGACTCTCAAGTGTCCATAGGTATGAATGTGAGTGTGAATGCTTGTTTGTCTATATGTGCCCTGAGATCCGGGGTGTACCCCGCCTCTCGCTTGAAGTCAGCTGGATGCAATTAAAAATGACAAAATGATGAAAAAAAATAAAGCAGCCTGTGGCAAGACATAAGAAAACAAACTAAACAAATACAGTAGGTCCCTGACGTCTTAGCCAACACTGAATTTACAAATGTGGTTAGTTTGTTATAAAAACTCACCTCCCAACGGCAACCGAGGTCCTTGTGGGAAGATTTGATCTTTAAACTGATGCTAAGATGTTATTGGCTGGTGAAGAGAACTTCTATTTTCCTTTTCAGCTTATTTCTATATTGCATTTGGTTGAATGTGTGTTTATGGTGAATGTGTGACCTCATTTATACTTTCAAAGGAACAAGCACCTTTGCACTTAACCTGTATGTGCATGATCTCAGTGTAGGAGAATAAAATGTGAACTTGCCAAGACGCACAGCAATACACACACACACACACACACAGCATTGGTCTAACTTCGCGAACAAATTCTTTTGACGTACTGTAAGTACATAAGATGCAATATGAATTACATGGGGGAAATACTTATATAATAATTGCCAAACCTTCCTATCGTACTCTGTCCTGCACTGCTCTGTCCACTCTGTCCTGTGACTGCACTCATGCAACTCTGCGTGCACATTTTGCAAAACAGTACAATTAAAGTCACAAATGAATGTGGACAAAATGAAAAAAGACAGGTCTGCATGTTAGGCAGCGATTAGTAAGAACGGGCTGGAGAATATTGGAAGCTCAGTGACTGTTTAGTATGAGGGGATTTAAAGAAGGAACACAGTAATGAAAAAGCTATCCAACACCTGCAGCTGACTCGCTGAGATGTCGGTAAGTAATTAGTGCACAGTATTTAAAACTTGTAAAAATACTCCATGAGAGGCACATCTTTCCCTTTAAGTCAGTGGAGTTCATTAAAAACTGCAGCAAGCACATTCACGGCATGTAAAGAAAAAAAAGATAAGTAGCAAATTAGCATGAATGCAACATCAATGCAGGTCATTACAGAATCTGTTGAATTTTCAGAAATGTCCGCAGCTCTGCTTTTCGCCTTGTGAGAAGGTATTTACAGGATAATGCTAACTGACATATAGAGGTCTCCAGAGCAGCAGTAACACAGACAGAATGATTAACTGGCTGCCTCAACTCTCGCCCCGCGCATATATCCATCTCGCTTTCATTAAATGAATAATCCACCCCTTCACTCACTTGAATATAGAGAGAAAAGAAAAAAAAAAAAGTTGCGTCTCCGTTTTGGAGGGCAGGGTGACATAACAATAAAGAGGGAGAAACTTATTTCAGGGGCAAAGAAGGAACATTAGAACTTTCATTTTCATATGGCTGGATTAGGTTAATCCTAAACACGGAGGGAAGATTTGACAAGTGCTTTATGAGACTCAACAAGAATTAAAGTGTTAACATAACTGGGCCTCTTAGAAATTCACAGTGATGATCATATTTATTCATATATTGCTGAATATTATTGGCCATTGTAGGATTATCTTTGCCCTGTCTATGGTGCAAACATTTAATAGATGTATTCATATGGAAAGTCCTCTCTATATGAGACGCTCTTTTAGGAACGGCTTCCTACCCCAGATATAAAACTCTACAAAAGGATATGCAGCGCAGACATTTCTCAAATACAGTCAAATATAATCGAATCTCCAAAAAAATGCCTGAACTCGTACAATTTGGAATTACAAATTTGGGAAAATGCGCCTTGTGACAACACCTAAACTGAACTCAGGTGCAAGCATGACTGCTTTTTACACTTGTGAGACAATTAAGAAAACCTGTGATCCAACACATTTGCATTCTGCCTTCTTCAATAAAGTTAATGAGTGTTTTGTTTATGATATGTTACTATTTGCAGCAATTGATAGATAGCTGAGGCAGGTTAATCCTCGGTTAACAAAACGCAATGTTTAGCTGACTGTAGCCAGATGCTAATTAATATCCCCATTTTTACATTTTTTTTTTAAACGAGTGTATGCAAACACACAAACTACTGGTGTGGGATTTTTTTGTGGTCATAATGATCATCATAAAATGTTATTTTTAGTAATGTCAATATGTTGACTCGAGCCAAAGCGTGATAATGCATTAGAGCAGTGGTCACTAACCTTTTGGAGCCCAAGATCCCTGGTTGGGCATAAGCATAAGCAAGATCTACCCTACCTATATACAATATAGAATTTTGTAGTGCTTTTTGCTCTATTGGCGTGCGCTGAGACCAGGGCTGGGTGCGTTCCTCGAGAGCGGCAAGGGCGTGTCCAGTGGTCAAAATGTGTGTCTGTTGGTCACTCTCCGTGATGGGAGGACACGGATGTGATATTGGATGTATTTTTCCTAATATGTTCGCAACTGCACCGTAGAGCCGAGGCAGAGAGCCAGACGCAATGGAACGTTTGATGGGCTTTATTAATATACAGTTCAGATTTTCATCCAGCTGGCTGATGTGACACTGATAAAATATCTGATGTATTGTCTGGTATCTTTTATCACCAACACAGATAGACCTAAACATATACGTATCCGCACTTCAACAGCGGCTGCCCAGATGGCTTGAACGTGCCATTGGTCCTATAAAGGACCCTGAGCTGCCCTTCAGGGTGCCTGGTGTAAAAAAAACATGAGGTCCGCCCTGAACGGTACCTACACTAATGTAAATGTATAATTTGTTCCCAAAGATCGACTGGTCGATCACGACTGACAAGTTGGCGACCCCTGGACTGATGGCTAGCCTGTCACTAAATAATTAATAATAACTGAAATAATCATTGAGGACTTGTCACCTACAGAGAGTTTGTCCAGATTTGCTGTGGATCATGCCGTTTCAGTAAAGCCTGTTGAAGTAAAGCACAGATGAAAAAAAATACAAATTTGACTCCCTGCCAAAACTCAATAATGCAGAAGTAAATAACAGAATCCAGAAATTCAGGGAATTTATACTAGATTATTACTTTTGAACAAGCCAATTCTCCTGAGAGCTCAAGCCGATTCTGAAAAAGGCAGTGTGTTATAATTAGTGGAATGCATATTTTAGGATTACCCAATGCTGCATTTTTTAGTGCGCATGGAAATAGTATGCATAACCTTCTAATTAATTATGGCTTGCACAGTACCATGCTGCTGTTAAATAGCAGAGTTACAATGTAGTAAAAGTGTTAAACTTTTGGTACAATTTTCTACTACATATTGATGAAAAAGACTGCATTATATATATTTTTTTAATTCTTACAACTCCCGGCCTATTTTGTTCATATCTGGAGCATGCAGTGTTGTTCAGCAACTTTATATTTTGAGATACCTATGCAACGCTATGCAAATTTAGTAATCAAAGTTGGCGTTTAATTGTGCCTCATTTGCCAGTTAGCCACCAAAATCAGAAGGAGTATAATCATAAAATGTAAAGATCATTAAAGTGGGCTCCACATTCTCCTTTGCTGACTTACAAAATTATTTATATTGTATATCCAGTTGCAATTTGAGGTATGCAATCAGCCAGGAAGTAGCATTCGTGGCTAATGTGGTTGCCAGTGAGAGAAGAATGTTAGTGAGCTGATGCTCATCTAATGAATGTGGAACAGGCAGTCAGCATGGGGGTCGACTTCCTTCTCAGTGTGACATGAGCGTTTCTGAAATTGAAACTACAATGAACCTCGGCAGCCCACAGTCATAAAAATAATTAGTCCAAAATTAGTTAATGAACGTCCTCCCACACTTCAAATCTTGCATTTCAACCTCCACCATCGCTTTTCTTCTTCGATCTCTCTGACTAACTCGCGGAACCTCCTCCTCGTTGTCTTTGTCTGTTCCTCGCAGAGCCTCCCGCTCGCTATCTGCCTCTTTATCATCTTCCCTCTCTTTCGCCTTGCCTCTGCTCCATCAGTGCCGATGCCTTAACGCTAATTAGGGTAACATGGAATGATTAGGATAGCCATCACAATCTCTGCTTCAGTAATTCCATAATCATTACCGTGTCTGCCTCCAGCTCTTGCAGATACAACAGACTCATCAGAAGAGCTGGACTACCTGGCTCTGTTTCCAAGACACAGCAATTAGTAAATCCCCCTGCTAAGGATCTATATCCCTGGTAAACAATGGCGCTAATGCTTTTTCTGTACGTTTACATCACCCAAAGGAAGGTGTCTGAACTTGTCGTCATCATTCTTACCTACTGTTACCATTAGCGTTACGTACCTACCGTTACCTTATTCAGCACGGACACAAATTAGTCTTGTAACTGTAGGGAACAAACACAGTAAGCATAACATGAGGGCTAATCATGTATTATATACGGTAAGCAACTCTCCTGAAGAGTTGGGGCACATGTGGTTGACTTTGTCATAAACTGGACCGCCAGTTAGTTTAACTTTAACGTACGATTGATTTTAACCCTAAATATTGTGTGTCATACTGTGATGTTGCTCTCATGGAAATAAGTGTCTTTATTTAAAACAGTGGTACAATATTTAGACCTAACTGCTAAGATACAGGTTGTTTAACGTTATGGCTACATTAAAACTATTCATAGCGGGAACACTCTCCTTAGGACCTGTAGTGCTTCTTTCATAGTGCACTCCTGCACTTTGCTTTGTGGGGAAAAAGGTATTTTAGCAAACCTAATCTGTTTTTAACACTGTATATGCCCAATCTAAACTCATATTTTCGAGCAATTGTTAAACATTTACTGTCATTGGCTGGTGACCAATCCAGGGTGTACCCCACCTTTCGCCCAATGTCAGCTGGGATAGGCTCCAGCCCCAAGTTCAGATGGTTAGGCATGGGTTGGTATGAGATTCTGATGGTATGATAACGGTAGGCAAAAATATCACGGTTTCACTGTATTAAAATTACAGCTCTAAAATGTGGTATTTTGAAATGTTTCATTGTAAAAAAGAAAAGAAAACTTAAGCTGAACCGTCATTTTTAAACAATACATAGAACACAATGGAAGTGGAACATTCAACCATGCATATTTTATGTCGCTTATCCTCACTAGGGTTGCGGGTATGCTGGAGCCTATCCCAGCTGACTTCGGGCGAGTACACCCTGGTCGCCAGCCAATTGGAGGACACATATAGACAAACAATCATCCACACTCACATTCATCAAGAGGAGAGGGGAGGGGGAAAAAAAAGTCCAAACTAAGCTCCTATGGTGGAGTACAGTGTAGGGCTGGCAAAAAGCCTCGGTTACATAGGCACAAATAAACACACTTTACAACATGAGCTCGAGGACTTGCACCAGGAGAGGGGCAAAGGGGGAGTGGAGGTGTTTCCAGTGCAGGCAGCCAGCCAGCCACAGCAAATGCAGCCATATTCGGCACAAGTTGTGGATCCCGTCCTACCAGCACCGGGGGGATGGCGGCGAAGGGATGTGTGTGTATGCGCATGTGAGTGTCCTTGGATGCATGTGTGTGTAGGCCTGAAGAAGTTTGCCCAGCCTAGTGCCCAATCTTGGAGCCTCAAGTCCGCAGGGTGTCATCGCGGTAACGCAGCAGTTGAGCGGGCCCCAGACAGCGACAACAAACAACAGGTGTACGTGAAAGAAGAACAGGAGGGGACCAGAGCGTACCAGCAATCTCCTGGAGGAGTTGTTGTTCGACCAGCGATCTTGGATAGGCTGTTGCCGAGGGCGGGGGCGGAAATGCAGATGAGATTATTTGGGTTTGTGCGTGTAGCCGCATTCCAATAAACCCGGCTACTCTGTTTGTCTATTCTGGTCTCTCAATCGATCCATCTGGCTTTGGAAAGCCGAAAGCTTCTCCAAGATTGCCAAGATGTTTTCCTTGTTGTGATTCACAGTCACAGTCAGAGTGCTAATGGCTTTACCCACCATATAAATCGGACAGCTGTTGGGCGCGATGAACCGCTGTGTCCGCCTTACAAATTCCGCGATACACCAGGGCAGTGCCTAATCCAATCAGCAACAGACCTGTTATCGTGGTTTCAAATAGGTAGACATCTTCAATGTCCTCCACGGAAAGAAGAACTGTCATTTCCTGCACTTTCTCTCATACTGCAGAAACGGTATGGCGAAAAATTGTTGTGGTTTTTAAACGGTTACTTACACCTTGAAACTCGGTAACGGGTCCATGCCTACATGGTGGCCAGGGCAGGAGTCAGGCATAGAGCGTGAGGAGGCAGCAACAAAGCCCTTTATTAAAAAGACACAGGGGGACCTCATTACGGGAACCGCTCACCTTCCTGCAGGGAGGAAGAACAACATGAAGAAAATAGAAAATACGTGAAGTCTTGTTGTTTTTTGTTTATGTATTTGGGAGCCAGGTTGATGGCAATTGCTTTGCATGTCTGTAACAATATGACATGCTGTAGCTATACATTCTACCACTGCCTAGTTACCCTCAGTGGATATATGAGTATCTCCTCATCACGGTAGAGGATTTTGCTGTCGAAGTCCCAATAAAATGATTAATTTAGCTAGCATGAACTCAAGCGTGTAGTCCACCACATTTGTTGTAATGTCAACAGCAGCTCATGTCAAGAGGGGAAAGAGGTCACAGCTTGCTCCGAAGTTGCTCCAAAGCTGTTTTGGGATTTATACTCTCAAGGAGTTGTGTTGTAAACATGCTAAATTAAGCATGAGGCTGAAAACAGTACAAATACTAAAAAAAAAATATTGTGGCTTCGTCAAAACATTTCCGTGTGGATGGGACCCAATAAAGAGGGAGACATAAGAACACAAGTGATCCTAATGTAGTGATTTATAAGACTGATGTTTCACAAATTAACAAGCGATACTTGCATATCATTTGCATATTGTATGTAATTATATGCAATTTGCATATAACTGCCTGCACCCCCACACAAATACTGTATATACACACACACACGGAACACAGTTAAACGTGCATGACAAGCGGGGGCTAATGCTAAATTAGTAATAAACCAGCATCTCCAAAAACATGGCACATATATGTAACGTTCCACAACTTAAAAACATGAAGGATTCATGACCTGGGCTGCGCTTTACTGCCACTTTTGCAGTGCTTTAGGCGGCCAACATAAAAGAATGTTTACGTGTTCCATGAGTGTTCCCAGTTTAAAAAAACAAAACAAAAAACATGTAATGAGGAATTGAACAAATTAATGATGTGAACTATGGGCTATTTCCTGTTACAACTTTGTAATTGCGTGGGCTATCGTGATTATGTAATTGCACAATTAATGCATGCAAAGTCGTGCTTACTTGATTAGTGGTAATTAGCTGATTGCAAGGAGGAGCTGCTAGGAGCACAAATACAATGAGTGAATAATACTGCTTCTGTCTGTCGAAGATCACACTAATGTGCTGTTGCATATGGAGGCAAAGAGATGACCCCTCTCTCAGCATGCGTCCAGCCTGGTCATGAGTCTGCATTCATTATCATTGACTCAAGGCAGTCAGAACATCACAATCGAAAGAAGCCTCCTCCCACTGACATCGGCTATTCTGTCTCATCCGAGGCTGTAGAAATTTCTCTTATAATCAAATTTACCTTTCATGAGGTGTCAAAATCAAAACGAAAACAGGAATAATACTGCCAGCGTGAACGCAAAGGTTAACTGTTGTGGGCAGATATAATGCACAAGCTGTCAGCAACACACACACACACAGACACACGTCAATAACCCAAACATATGGGGATATTGTGACTTGATTGTGATTGGCAGATGTCCACCTTGCTCACAAGTATGACTGAGCTGACTTCCAGGCACTATGACTGTGCTAAAACACACCGTCAGCTCAACATAATTTCCCCCCTCATGCTGATCTCTTATGGCTCAAGTTGCTACATGCTTGTCACGTCACGTTTAGTTTGCAAGGTTTGACAAGGTCTGACATTCCTGCCATCTTCTGGGTCATGAGCTGTAATCCTAGTGTAAACAAAGGTTCAGTCTCTGTTGAAGGATATACAGTGGAGGGAAAAAGTGTTTGCCCCCTTCCTGAGTTCTCTTTTTTTTGCATGCATGTCACACTTAAATTAAATATTAGTCAATGACAATACAATTAAATTCAAAATGCAGTTTTTAAATAAAACTTTTAATTATCAAGGGAGCAAAAAATCCAAGCCTACATGGCCTGTGTGACAAAAGTGATTGTCCCCCCCCTGTTAAAACATAACATAACTGAGCTTAATTGAGATCTATCAGTCTGGAAAAGGTTATAAAGCCATTTCTAAAGCTTTGGGACTCCAGCGAACCACAGTGAGAGCAATTATCTACAAATGGCCAAAACATGGAACAGTGGTGAACTGTCCCAGGAGTGGCCGGTCAACCATAATTACCCTTAGAGCACAGCGACGACTCATCCAAAAGGTCACAAAAGACCCCACAACAACATCTAAGGACGATTATTCTCTCAGATTTTTAGAGTTATTTTATTTATTTAATTTTGATGAAGTGATGGCCAATTTTAAATTAACAAATCAAGTTTATTTGTAGTTGTAAATGTAATTAAGCTGTTTTTATTCACTTTTTTGTCTCTCCTGAGGCTCTGTTTTTTTCCTACAGTATCTGTTACAACATAATGGTCAAATTAGCCGATTACATCATCTACTGATTCTAGGACAGCCAATGGCTACTTTTCTTACTGAGGAGTTAGCAACAGTGGATACATGCCACCAAATTATTGGTGTTGTATTCTGAACCAAACCAGTTGTACATTTGTATGAAAGGCCTGGTGATTTATTCAGAAAACCTCCAATGACAAGGCGACCCACTCCTGACCCAAATTAGCCATCAATACAATCAAGCATTCATGACACACACTTGTGTTTTTTGCCCTCTACTCTGCCTTTGGTGTCCCCTACCCCTCACTTCTCCACATGCACCAACCCACTTTTACCAGGGAACAATCCTGTACATCAATATTTATGATCCAAAAGTTCCCTTTGACCATTAGTGTGTTTTTGTGTGTTCTCCTCGCAGCAGTGCTTACATCAGGTAGGAGAGGATTAAAGGATGAGAGGGAAATAATGAAATCTGTTTTGTGACCTCCACAGGACAGAGAAGGGGACTGAGGCTTTATTCTGATGCCCGTTATATTATGCTAACTTTAAGAAGAGGGAACTACTGATCCCACTGTTATTAGCTGGAATCTGTAAGCTTGAATAGGCGAATAGAAAGGCCTTGAGGCCACACAGTACAGCATTTCCATTAACTTGACCAGATATGACACATAAATGGCGTGTGAAGAGAGACTGGCTATAACTACAAATGTGAGGATAGAATAGAGTCCACCAATTGTATCGAAATGAAAAATAAATTAAAGATGAAGAAATTGAGAAATGTCAAAGTCATGCATTATTCATTATTTCAAAAATAAAACATTCTGGGCTGGCAAAGAATATTTTCAGAGTAAAGCTAAAATAAACCAGTTCAGTTGAGTACTGTTACCTTTATCACCAGAAAACGATACAGTCAATTTGATTCAAGAGCAGCACATAAGGCATTAACATGTTTTCAGCACATTTGAAAAGTTTATTCAATTAAGCATTGCAGGCGTAGCCACAATGCAAGGTTTGGCTGTCTTAAACACCAACAACTTACTAATTACTAGGGCTGTCAAAGGATTTTTTAACAGATTAATCACTGTTTTTCAAATTAATTAATCATGAATTAATCATATTTATTTTACTGTATTTTATTAACAGAAAGATAAATGACAGGACACAATTATATATGTTTGTGTACAGAAACAGCAAATGAACTGAAAAACTAAAAGATACCGCACATGTCCGAAAATGGATTTGTCTATAGTCTCTTCAATAGTAGCAAAACATTTGAATTACACTCTGACGATGTTATCATGAGCAACGAGGGATTTCCAAGCACACTAAAATGATGATAAGAATATCCAGTTATGGTTTTTCTTTGTCTGTCACGATATTTAGACCACACATACATGCATAATAAATATGTTGTTGGGATGTCAGTGAATGCACCTTGTGGTCGTGTGGTGCGAATGAGGAAGTGTTGTTCTGAGAATGGACAGAGAGACGTGTTTGTAAGGTGCCGATACATACATTACGGCCCGCCATCCGTTTTTAACTGGCCCGTATCAAAGTCTAAAAATATAATTGACTATGGCCCACGCACAATATGTGCTTAACTGTTTTGTACTTCTTCGTTTAAACACTAAGTGGAGCTACTGTTTTGAACAAGGCAGTCTCCACAAGGAAAGCGATCACAGAATAAAATTGTTCAGGTTAACCAGAAATGGCGGAACCAAAGAGACCTCATGCGTGCATATGATTCCTTGAGGCTGAATCTCTGGACGACACCAGACGATGGCTCAAGTTGGGGGAAGGTGTGCCGAGTCCATGCAAAATCTGGTATAAATCACAATATCGTTAGTCTGACCAGAGGCTGTTGTTCTTGCCATCTGAAAAATATTTTTAAAATCTGTCAGTGACAGTGACAATCTGTCAGTGATAAATCTCACCACCTCAATTAAACCTGAGGTTTAATTTGGACCCTGTGTTCAGCAAGTTACTGAGACCAAAACCCACAGCTCTTAGTCTTGCAAATGAGGTAGAGCCAGGGCCGAGCCAGAACAATAGATGCTAACGAGCCAGTATCAGAGTCGTTCATACCCAATTCAGGGAGCGACACTTCCCTTTTATCGGAGGTGTTAATAGCAGGATAGGATTATACCACTACTCCGCCCAGGCTTAGTGTAAGGAACCAATAGGAGGAGGGCGTTGGCACACCAATTCCGCCCACTCTTGCTGTATTTAAGGCCTAAGCTACCAGCACTTATTAGTTCGCTGACAAAGCTCTTCGGATGAGGAGCGAAACGTCCGACACCTTCTTCACAGAAGTACAGATGACGTCTCAAGAAGCCTTTTCCTCGATTGTATTTTATTATAATTTTTTTTTTAGCTATGGTCTTTTGATCAGCTTATTTGACTTTAATAGTTGCTAGCAAGAAATTTCTTGCTCAAAATTGTTTTTTTGTCTCACTGCCATTTCTTGTTTATGCATTTTGAACATCTGCTTAGAACGTCCTTCTGAAATTTTCCTGAGAAGTGTGTATGGTGTTGGAATTGTACTGCTGTTGATGTGTTCAGGTGAGAATAAACCTATAAAAGAGCACTAGACTCTTTGTGACTCTGTGGAGATGCTACACTGTGCCTCCTCCCTCCGCCCAGAGATGTTGCTTGCCATGATGTACATGCATTAATTACGCAAAATTTGTTTACATAATTATGCTAACCACTACTACCGCTACAGTGTGGCCCTATTCCGAGTCCTTCTGATTATTTCTATTGTGGAAGGTGGTGGCTGTCATTAATTACTTGCAAGAGGAGTGATTACATAGATGAAATGACACATCATTATCACACACAGAAAGTGCGCATGTGCATATAACCGTGCGGTACACTGGCCAACCTATTTCAGTCATGCAAGGAGGGGAAGTGTTCTGAGCTTGAGCACGTATCAGAGCACTCACACTAGTCAAACATGCTAGGTGTGAAGTGGGTCAAACATGGAACAAGTGACTTTAATTACCACTGACTAAAAAGTTAGACCGTGAACGAAGTCGAGCACAGAGGTGTCGTTTACTCAGGTGCAGGAAATCAGTGCAGCGGCAGATTGTAAAGATGGCCTAAGAACTTTAACAGCACAAAGCCGTCGCTAAAAGAGCTAAGATGGCGATAACCACAACAAAGAATGATCCTGACTTGACCTCTTATTTTAATCCAACACGTTCAGACTGTAAGTGTGTGTGGTGCACCAATAACAAAGACAAATCTAAACCAAATGTCTCCCTTCTTGTCTTGGACCACCAGAAGGCCTTGTGCTGAGACATGCTCTGTTCCTGATGAGGCACAATTGTTTTGGTGCACAGGAGTTGGGAAGTGCATGTAAAATTCCTGGAACAAGACTTCCATGTCGTCACTGTACATCAAGGGGTGACAAAACAGAAAAAGGCTCAGTAAATGTATTCTTGTGGGAGACAAGGGACCATCAGATGCCTTACAAGTTATTCTCTGAATTTTCACAGTGAGACAAAACGCTCGTGTCTCTTTTGCTCGTTCTCTCTTTCTCACACTAACTCACAGACTACACGCACACGCACAGATATACGCAAATTGCCACAGAGAGCCACCGTTATTGGATGAAATTATCAGAGAATGTTGCTTCTTTCCCTCTCCTCCTCTTGCCTTGAATTCCATGGGGAGGAGCGTTATTGATGCCTACTTGACCTGCCTGTTTGGCATATTCATGAGGAGATGGAGAAGGACGCAGCATGTTCCTGCTCTCTCCTCACCTCTCTGTCTGTCTTCCTCTCACCTGCCCAGACTCTCCAGTACAAGATGAGGGTGACAGACTGGAGTCGCCCAACCCCCACAAGTCAGACTTTTGCCAGTCACATGTCAGCATTCGGCATAGCAACAGAGTGATTGACAGATGAGCAACAATGCCTATGGGTTCTTCACATGTGATGATGGTTGTATTGTTCTTCCGTGTCACATAGCAGTCGCATGTGCGTTTCACACACGTTTGCTGATGTTTCCAAAGAACATGTTTAATAAAATAACAGACATGGCTAAGGACAGGGCAGGGGTCGGCAACCCGCGGTTTGGGAGTCGCATGAGGCTCTTCAGCTTCCTTTTGGCGGCTCCCGTCGCCGAGCGCGGCGAGTTCTTTAACACCGCAGTAGGGGAAATGTGGATTTTCCAGAAGAAGGTAAAATATCCAGCTCACCGCAAGTTCATGGATGCATCTAGATTGCATTCTGACTGCTGATTGGATGAGAAAGGGAAGGAGATGTAGGCAGTGAGTCTCACTGGAGAGAAAAAAAGTCGAGGGAGTTTTGAGTTGAGTCTGAAGCAAGTTACTGCGCAGTAAAATCAAGCTATGTAATTAATGAGAGCATAGCAATATGTTTTACAACCAAAAGCGCGCTGTAGCTATGTGCTCGGAGCGCGTGACATGTTAATCGTCGAGGTGGCGACTCCAGAAAAGGCAGATCGTGTGCTGCAGGAGCTGACTGTGCATTCACCGCTTGTGATTGCTATGAGGCGGGCCGGACATCTCGGCAGCGACCGCAGAACAATACGTGCTTTCACTTTTAGGTCTCCAAATACCAGAAAAGTCTCCCAACGACGCCAGGACAAGTCCATACATTTGTCGGCAGTCGCTTCTGAGAAAATAAGTCGCCAACAGGGTTTGGAAAGTCGCCACATTTAGCGAGAAAATCGCCAAGTTGGCAACACTGCACTGCACATGAGATCGGAAGTAGGAGAAAGCCGTTCACATATGAAAAATACATGAAAGAATCGTTCATAAAAATATCAGAGCATCTATTCTCCGAATTATAAAATAAACAGGAAATTGTTCAGAAAATGAAAGAATGCCTCTTTGTGCAAATACAGTCAAGGACAGGACCAATGGAATGGTCACTGATGACAATTCTGCACAGGCCTAAACGGTATTGAGCAAACACCAATGATATGCAGAAATGTGAAGTCTGATGGGCTTATTTTATGCTAAAGTTGTGTTTTAATTTTACACAAATTTGGGAGCCACTCAAAAAGGCTTACAGAGTTCTGTGTTTAAATTATTTCAGAGTAGGCCTACACATGCATGTTGTAACAGGTAACATTTAAAAAAGATTACTTTTACGACACTATAAGCTGTGTAATGTTTTGCAACTCCAGGCTATTTTGTTTTACAAGAAGAGGAGGAAAAATGGCTCTTTTGATGTTAAAGGTTGCCGACCCCTGGAATAAGGTAATATATTGGTCAGTAGGAGAAGTAGGAAAATAAAAACCTTTAGTTCAGAGTATTGCTAGGCAGTCTTATAATGCATTGTGTTTTTTAATTTAAACCGACCAAGAAGAATGTTTATCCACTGAGTGTTCAATATATCGCCCTGCGAGTGGCTGGCGAACAGTCCAGGGTGTACCCCGATTTTCACCCAAAGTCAGCGGGGACATGCTCCAGCATACCCCCGCGACCCTAGTGAAGACAAGCGGCATACAAAATGGATGGATGGATAAGTGTTCAGTGTTTCTTATGTAACTCCTCTTGCCATCAGCTGTTCTCCTAACATGTATGATATTAAAATGACTCCTTCCCAGGTCGCTGAATGACTTTTCATCATATACATGAATATGAAACAAGCAGGCCAAAGGAGAATGTGAGGCAGGATGCAAAAATAGAGAGAATGAGTAAGAACCAGTGGGTAGAGCATAAGGAAAGATTGTGTGACATGCCTTGGCATCGTCATATGTGCAGATTGGAGGGGGAGGCGAGGGCCTGAGAGCTCAGCGTGATCCTAACTGAGGCCAGAGACCATGAGCACACTTTGCTGCTGCTTTCTGTTCATTGCACACATGAGCCTAATTAAAAGTCAGACTATCTTTGATTTAACAATTTTGGAGTTCAATGTGATTTTCTGTTTTGACCTAAGTGCAGCACGGTCACTGATCTAGGATGGCTTTGTTTGGGACGTATACCCAGCTAATCTTAAAGTTTTTGAAGATAATCAGTACAGATGGAAAAAATCTATGCAAATTCAGAATTGGCACTTGCAGTGTAAATCCAGCCTTGGCATCTTTGTTACTTGACCAAAAGTTCTCCAGTAAAAAAGAAATATTAGATCTGATTGGACAGTGTGACACATTGTAAAACAAAACCCAAACTGTCTAAATAAGACATTGGCAAGTGGCGGCCTTTGATTAATCCTTGAATTAATTTCCAATTTTAAAAAAGCCTAAAAAAATGAAACTTAACATTATTGTAATAACTACCGTCCACCAGTAGGGGAAGCTTGTAACCAGTACTGCTGGATTATGCTCATACTTTGAGGCACCGGGATGCCAGCTCACTCCTCCCCCTCCAAATCCTATTGCACAGCGTGATGTACACCGACAAAAGATCTAACCTCGCGCCACGCTGACTTAGATCGTAAAGGCTGTGATTGGTGACTGTTGTAACACGTTTGTAAAGCGGGCTTTACATGCCGATGTACGTGTTACCACGCGCACAGGCTCCGAAATTTGGGGGAAATTTGTTGGCTGGCCAGCACGTAGCGGAAGCAGGGTTATCAGAGGGGTTGCAAATGTGCCATACTTACACTCTTGCCGTTTTCCTCATTTTTGCACGTAGCCTGCTTTAGTTCCAGCTACAATAACACTGTCTTTCTTTAATTACCATTGTTCACTAGCAACAAAAGAAGCTAACAAATAGTCAACGAGTGTAATGGTTGCTCACTACTTGTTTCTCTAGAAAACACTGACCCTCGCTGCTAAGAGACGTTCTGGTGTTTCTTCATGTCAGCCACCACAAGTCAAGAAGACTGTGAAAAGGAGAAAACTTTATGGAAAATGTACTTAATAACTATAACACTTGTGTATTATAACACTTGTTTATTGACTTTAAATACAAGCTGGTGTGTTTGGAAACATTAACAACAATGAAAGACTGCAACTTGAGGCACCACTAGAAATCAAAAAGGTAAGTAGTATCCTGCCATATTTTTTATTTCACTTAATGTTTTGCTGAAAACATAACGCTAATACCTGAGTGCTGCATGTATTTACTTTCCATGAGTTTCATTTCCCCCTAACCCAAATGCCAGAGGCTATTGATGTTCCAAATATAGCACAATGATGTTTACATGACAAGATGAGGTTTATGACATGCAGAGGTGTTCGTGACTTGCAAAACTATGCCGGCATAGTTATTGGTTTCATTTAGTGACCTGATGAATCCTGGGGCACTGGTGTATTCTTGTTTCTGCGTTTTAAAAAAAGGAATTTCATATTTTGAAACCGTGAGTACAGTTAGCCACAACAGTGTCGTGTAGTAAAATCTGGAGTAGTAATCGCTGTTATTGTCAGTGAACTTGAATGCACTGAAATATTGTAACTGACCCGTTTTGTGCTCCTCTGAGAAAAAACTGAAAAAAATGCTCTTATTAAAACTGAGTCTTTTCATTCACTAAATCAGTTCACAGTACTTTTCGTTGAATGTAATGAGTTGCCCTGCCCTTGGTCAGGGACAGTGACGTTTGATTGGTCCCCATTGTCACAGAAGTTGTAAGTACTGTTGCGTACTAGGTTCATACATATATTGGATTTGTGTTTATACTGTATGAGATTAGACCTCACAAAGAGCTTCTAAAATCTTTTGAAAATAACTAAACATAAAATGGTTATTGTCTAAATAGCTTGCAACACAAGTGTGTTTATTTACTGGGAGCATCATTTTCTCGCACTGCCTTTAATTCACTTGTGCATGGAATTCACCAGAACTTCAAAGATTGTGACTGGAATTCTCTTCCACTTCTTCATGATGACATCACAGATAGCTGGTGAATAGTAGACACCTTGCACAAGTGTGTTAAATCTGGTGATATCGCTCCCACACTCTCACATTTGTTACTGGAAGTTCAACATGTTGAATAAAACTTTCAAAACACTCAACATTTTCTGAAAAGTAGTCATTTATTTTAAAGTAGACCTACATGGTGGTCATCCCAGCAGTCCGACCCTGCACACGCTTTAACTAGCGAACGCATAAATCCACTGATTGCGATAGCAACGTTAGTCAGTGAGCTACAAGGAATAGGCTGTCAATCCACCGTGCTGCACATTTCTTCTGGTGTCGTTAGTGAGGTTTAACCAAATTACTACCACAACCCCATTAGTTGGCATCCGTTACACGTGCACAATGCGCTTCTGTTTGTTGCGTTCTGTTGTTGTAACGGGTAAAATTAAGAACGTTTCAAACTTTGAAAAGTTGATCGTAAAGGTTGCTGACCCCAGGTCCATCCATCCATCCATTTTCCATGCCGCTTATCCTCACTAGGGTCGTGGGTATGCTGGAGCCTATCCCAGCTGACTTTGGGCGAGAGCGGAGTACACCCTGGATCTACAACCCAGATCTTCCCCTATCCCCTGACTGTGTGGCCAACATGCTAACCACTAGGCCACCGTGCGGCCCTGACCCCTGGTTTATACACTCAAATGTAGCATACAAAAAAGGACTGAGTAGACTCTTCTTTCTCATAAAATTGAAATCCTTTAACCTATACAGTGTGTTTTTTTTGCACATTTTCTATCCATCTGTGTTGTGTTCTTTGGTGCTGTTTGTTGGGGGAACAGCATCATTTACGGAACTGTAGCTTCATAAGGTGAACAGTATGTGTGTGTCTCTGATGGGTGGGAGAGTGGTCGCTGTGGGGGAGAGGAGGATGTCCTGCATTACACACCTCTGATGCAGGACATCCTCAACAACTGCAGACACCCTCTGCATGAGACTCTTGCAGCTCAGAGAAGCAACCACAGTACCAAGCTCTTCTCTCTGTACTCTAGAACAGACAGGCTCAGGGCACAGTAAATTTACACTCAAGAAAAATATAAACGCAACACTTTTGTTTTTGCTCCCATGTTTTATGAGATGAACTCAAAGATCTAAAACTTTTTCCACATCCACAATATCACCATTTCTCTCAAACATTGCTCACAAATCTGTCTAAATCTGTGATAGTGAGCACTTCTCCTTTGCTAAGACAATCCATCCCTCCTCACAGGTGTGCCATATCAAGATGCTGATTAGACACCATGATTAGTGCACAGGTGTGCCTTAGACTGCCCACAATAAAGTGTTGCGTTTATATTTTTGTTGAGTGTACATTGTTATACAAACTGTACACTGACTACTCTACATTTTGTAATTGTCATGAAAAGATATCAAATATTTGCAGAAATGTGTGTTATAGATGCACAGTACATACTTTTAGTGTACTAATAATGAGTGATTGTTTCTATTATCTGTAGTGCTTAATATCGGATGGCCTTTGACATCCTCTTTTCTCTTTCACTCTCATTAAGCTTGGAGCACTTGGCTTCTTTTCAGTATATCAACTTTCAGGTTTGCTGAGTTAAGAGAAAAAATAGACAAGGTTGGAGCGTCTCTCTCTTGAGGTGTTTGGCTTCTATGTGCTCAACTTTTATATATACAGTATGTATGTGGATCACTTTGAATGCCCTCTAGGAAAGATTGTTTATTTGTGCACTGAGTTGAAAGTTTATTTTCCCTCGATGGTCAAAACAGGTAACGTTATCTTCTGCCTGTGATGTGGTCAGACAATACATCATACAAAGTGATTACTCTCACGCATACCACTGTCTTTATACCTAGAGAGGTCACAGGAGGGTTACAGCATATCCCGTTTCACATTGGATGAGAGGCAAGGACAACAAGGGTTTCTGTCTGTCAAATGATTTTTTTTAAACTGCTGTTTTAATGCAGTTTTTTATGACAAACTATAGCATGAGCAAACATTCAAGGTCCAACATGTTTCAGGCATGGTAGCGCACAGGTATTTCGGGACACTTGCGATGCCAACAGTGATACTTTGTCATAACACTGCTGCCTATAATGACCCTTTAGAGATTTGTATCAGGCCTTTAGTGTCCTAATGAGTCGTTGTCGCCCTCTGCTATCTGTCGATGTGTGCACAAACAGCCCTTGTGTGTTGAAGTGGGTCTAAGGTTGCTGTGGGAGCTCCCTGTACGTGCCTTCTTATTGCCATAGCCAGGATGGATGGCAGCTCAATTGAATAAAGGGGCTCACCGCTGCACAATACAGCCGACGTGCTGAATTCACAATGAGGGTTGGATTTACACCTCCCTTCTGTGTGTCTGAATTAGCATTTCATGCCCTCTTCCTTCTATGTGCGTATGTGTGTTCATTTGCTTTCATCTCCAACTGGGACCTCACCATAAATACTACAGGCTATAAATCCCAAAACCCCAGGAGGAAATATTGGTCTTGTTACCGGACAATGGCCATGCTTTCAAGAACTATAGCTCAGATTAAGAGTTCGTGAAAGAGGACGGGTACGATGCTAATGTCAAGGATAGCAGACTCATCTGCTTATTACACTGAGTAGCAGTGGGTGTGGCTCCCCTAGAAAATGCCTGATGGAACTTGTTGGAATTGGGGGAAAAATGGAATATAAGAAGTTCACTGACATGTAAGGTTACAGGACGTGACTGCACAAAGGAACATGACAGCATGCAATACTTGAGCGAGTATTATTCTTACAACTATTATTCTTACAACTTTATTATCACAGTCGATCTCACAAAAACTAAAGCAGTTGACCCGGGTAACTACCGGATTACCCGTCTTGTCTTGTGGGTTATTCTGCCACATGGCAGGCTAGGCACTAACTTAGAACACCAACTTTCCTTTTAAAGGCAGTAACATAGTCCTTCAAGTAGTTAGGCCGCTGGACAGGACAGGGCTCAGGCTGCAGAAGATTATCCTGCACATGGTGCAGATGGATCAGGTGGCTGCACATCAGGGCAGTCCCAGTCACCTTCTGTGTGGCATAGATCCACTTCAGCAGCCTGGTCGGAAGTGGACAAAGGGGCACTCGTCTAAGGCTCCTGGTGTGCCAGCGTGAGCCATCAGCTAGGCTGAAGGTGGTTGGTCCCAGCTGTGCAGTGATCTGTCGAGGCGCTGACCAGAATGAGAGCAGCTTGTGGGGCCATGTGGGACGACGGATTCGGACCCAGTCTGACACGGCGAGTGCAGGGAGTTTCGCACGATGCTTTCGGTCGAATTGCTGCTTCATTCGGCATTGCTGCTGGGCTACTCTGTCGCCCGGGGAGGGCATCACCACTGGGGTCCCTCCTTTTAGTGGGCGCAAACGGTCCAGGGGTTCACCTGAGGGTGGTACAGGGTGGTTCTAATATGTTTGACGCCCCTCTCCTCTAAGAAGGTTGTAAAGTTGGCAGAGATGAACTGAGGGCCATTATCAGTCGTGATGGTGTCAGGCACACCCCAGCAGGCAAACAGTGAGGAGAGGAAGTCAGTGACCACGTTGGTGGTGACAGCCAAGGCAGAGGCCGCAAAGGCGGGGCCGGGGTTGGGCCCATCTTTCCGCTGGTGAGGCATGCTGCACAGTCCTTCACTAGAGCTTCCAAGTCACTGTCGATGCCCGGCCACCAGACGAGGCCCCTGCAACATTGTTTGACCTTAATGATGCCCAGGTGCCTCTCGTGTAACATGGCCAGGACCCATACCCTCAAAGTGCTGGGAATTACAATGCACAGCCCCACTGCCACACAGACGTCATTCCAGCATGAGAGGTTGCTCTTGACACAATGAAAGGGTCCAGATCTTCTGGGACTCTGGTGGGCCTGCACCTCCGGATGAATGCATGCAGCTGGGTTAATACGAGTTCCTGAGCTGACGCAGCTTGGAGAAATCATGGAATTCTGTAGCAAAACCCCAGGTTGTGACTCCTGTCTGGCAGGGAGGGATAGGGAATACAAAGCATTTAGGAGAGAAATAGCTGCGTGGAGGGGTGCATGCAGCATGAGCACCAGCTCAGGCTCTGGAAAGTAAGCCCACCACAACATTGTCCCTACCAGGCGTAAATTGTGTGGTGAAGTTATACGCTTGCAGTCGCTCGGACCGACTGTAGAGGCGCAGCGGTTTGTGACCCGAGCCAGTCCTAGCCAGTAGGACTGTGCGGGCCTGGTGGCCGTCCGTAAAGTGAAGTGCCAGCCGTAGAGGTACATATGCCATCGCTCACAGGCCCAGATGCAAGCCAGAGCCTCCCTCTCTCCCACGGAATACTTTTGCTCTGTTGCTGTCAGTGCCCTTGATGTAAACGCCACTGAGCGTTCAGCCCCTTGCTGAATTTGGGAGAGGACAGCGCCGACAGCGGAGTTGGAGGCATCACAGGTCACGAACATGTGGTACAGTAGATCAAAGTGAGCAAGCAGAGACAGAGAATCGCCAGGCAGCGGAAATCGGTGACGTAATGGTGGACCGACTCGCAGGAGCGCTGTCGGCGCTAACAGAAGAGGATTGGGTGGACGTTGACGCTCTGTGGAGCAGCGAAATGCCCAGAGAGTGTGGAAGATGCGCTGTCCCTCACTGCCCAGGCTGTGAACTAGCATGGCACGCAACCTAGCATCTCTTGCATCAGTTAGCTCGATAGCAGCTACAAAAGTCTCAAATGATGCATGCCAGCGGAACCAGGGGATCGGCGGCTCGCCAGGCAGAGCGAGGAACAATGGCAGAGGTGAGAATGGAAGCTCCATCTTTGTCGCCAATTTGTGTTGAACAAAGCACCAACTACGACCGTCTGCTCACACGACTTTATTATCACAGTCCATCTCACAAAAACGAAAGCAAAACCTTCATGACCCCACACGTCACATTTCCGCGACAGCACAACAACATAGCATATGGCCATATGCTACCCACACCTGCAACCGGTTTGCTTACAAAGCTTTCTTGCCTTTTCCACAATTACCTCACAAAAGCCTAATTGCATGCTGCAAAAAAATCCACTCATGTAAAGCATTTCGACATCTGTCTCATAGGACAGTATGGTCAGTTTATTTCTGATATTCTTCCCAGAATATGCAGAAACTGCAAATTGGCTATCATAATAAACTCTTTAGTATCGCTGAGTGTATCTCCACTCACTGAAGTGGAAGTTCTCTGCATTATCATCTCTTACAAACAACTAACCAATAGAATGAGGGGATCAATTTGTCTCAGTCTGTTTCTGGCGTGAATGGAGCCAAAAATTCCTTATCTCTTGAAAACACTGGAAGTCCCTTCTGGCTGTGGGGAAAGAGACTCCTATTATTTGCCTATGTACCAGTATTCAGTAACACAAGAATATAGCATTATAATACACCAGCTGTGTAATTTGGTATCTTGGAACTGCTGATGAGTGTGTGTTTTTATACACATTCATGTGGACACATAATGAGAACACTGCGGAGTGCAGGACAAAGGATAGGTTAATGAACTGTATGTGCATGGAGCCCATCCAAGGGATGTCTATGAGCAGAAAAAAACATACACACCGACTTCCACATTTTTAGAGCTTAAAGCTAAGGCACCACTCAGAGTCAAGTCTGGTGTTTTTGGAGGGTCTTTTCCACAACTCCCTTCTCTTTTTCCACCCTCCCTCTTTCTCTCGTCTTTGGTGGTTGCTATAGCTCAATCAGGGACACAAAAACAAAACAAGACTGTGCGTGTCATCGCCTTGGCTCACAGGTAAGTCACCTTCTTTCTTCTCGTTTGCTCTTCCACTCACTCCTCAGTGGATATTTGCTTGTGTGACGAAACCAAAGAGGTGTCACTCTGACTCCTTGCCCACTGTTTGCTTGCTCTTCTGACTTGCTCGTGCACAGACTGCTGAAGCTTCAATCTTTACTCCCCGGAGAATGCACAGGATTTGTGAGAGTGAAAGCAAAGAGAGAGTCGTGTGAAAGCTGAACAGGAAGACATTGATTAGCTGTGTGAGCTTTGATTCCGAGCACGATTTATGACAAATTGTCTGTGTTTTTGTGTACATATCAGTCTATTTGCCTGCATTATTAGTGTGTGACTTGATTATTTAGTAGATTTTTGTATATTCCCTGAATTTTCTGAGTCTCTGTTAAGAACTTGTTGGACATTAGGATGCCAAGCAAGTCAGACATGAGATTTAGTCCCATTAAAAATTAATGTCCAAAGATGAGAAATGATATTTCCATTATGCTGGATGAGCTTACCATCTATCACTGCTGTCATACTGACTCATATGTCTTTTTTTGTAATTCTTTCACTTTCATAAGACTCTTCTTTCTCAGCATCATGCTGGCTACAAGGACAACCTCACAGGGTCGCTATTGAAAATGCCACAGGAGTACAGTTCCTTGCTTATTTCATTGACTTGTGCTTGTGATGGCTGGCAGCCTATCAATGCAAAGTAATTACAATGAGGCTCTGTGGAGTTGAATAATTGATGTGCTTTTTGGAGCTGATGTATACTGAAAAAAGCTATCTGCCCACAGTCCCGTCAGTAGTTTATCACAAAGTGAGAGAGGGGAGAGTGCAACCTGACTGCCAATGCATAGCACTGTGATAATGATGCAGGTCTGGGCCTGTCAGCAGGGGGGATAGTGGGACTGAGCTCCCAAGATGGTTGCAGCTCAGCTATCAACTTCTTCCAAAAGATCAATACCTGGAAGAGAAATGGTTCAAAGCCAAAAACACAGCTAAATTTCAAACTGCCTCCTGTTTACAGCAGTGGATATGCAGCATTAGTCTTGCAGGTCATGTGATTGTGTGCTTTAAGTATAGGAAACCAATGGTTATTTAGTTGATGGCACAATACAAATCTGGACCAGTTATGTATTTTCCATGCATTATGTATTGTGTCACTATCCAGTAAAAAAAACATACATATACATTTTATATACTGTATATTTTGTATATTACAGTTAGTTCCAGAATCTACCATGATAAGTGAATTTCTGTGAAGTAGGATTTCATATATATAAATGGAATATTTTTGTTTGTAGTTAGAGCATAGAAAACCTGTTAATGGCATTCTAAATACAGTTTTCAACATTACAGGGAGTGCAGAATTATTAGGAAAGTTGTATTTTTGAGGATTAATTTTATTATAGAACAACAACCATGTTCTTATTGAACCCAAAAGATGCATTAATATCAAAGCTGAATATTTTTGGAAGTTGGAGTGGGGCTTTTTAGTTTTAGCTATTTTAGAAGGATATCTGTGTGTGCAGACGACTATTACTGTGCATAATTATTAGGCAACTTCCTTTCCTTTGGCAAAATGGGCCAGAAGAGGGACTTGACAGGTTCCGAAAAGTCAAAAATAGTGAGATATCTTGCAGAGGGATGCAGCACTCTTAAAATTGCCAAGCTTCTGAAGCGTGATCATCGAACAATCAAGGGTTTCATTCAAAATAGTCAACAGGGTTGCAAGAAGCGTGTGGAAAAACCAAGGCGCAAAATAACTGCCCATGAACTGAGAAAAGCCAAGCATGCAGCTGCCAAGATGCCGCTTGCCACCAGTTTTGCCATATTTCAGAGCTGTAACATCACTGGAGTGCCCAAAAGCACAAGGTGTGCAATACTTAGAGACATGGCCAAGGTAAAAAAGGCTGAAAAACAACCACCACTGAACAAGACACAAGCTGAAACGTCAAGACCGGGCCAAGAAATATCTCAAGACTGGTTTTATGGATTGATGAAATGAGAGTGAGTCTTGATGGCCCTGATGGATGGACCCGTGGCTGGATCGGTAAAGAGCAGAGAGCTCCAGTCCGACTCAGACGCCAGCAAGGTGGAGGTGGGGTACTGGTATGGGCTGGTATCATCAAAGATGAGCTTGTGGGGCCTTTTCGGGTTGAGGATGGAGCTCAACTCCCAGTCCTACTGCCAGTTTCTGGAAAACACCTTCTTCAAGCAGTGGTTCAGGAAGAAGTCCGTGGTTCAGGAAGAAGTCCGCATCCTTCAAGAAATAGATGATTTTCATGCAGGACAATGCTCCATCACACGCATCCAAGTACTCCATAGCGTGGCTGGCAAGGAAGGGTCTAAAACAAGAAAAACTAATGACATAGCTTCCTTGTTCACCTGATCTGAACCCCACAGAGAACCTGTGGTGCCTCATCAAATGTGAGATTTACAAGGCGGGAAAACAGTACACCTTTCTGAACAGTGTCTGGGAGGCTGTGGTTGCTGCTGCACGCAATGTTGATTGTGAACAGATCAAAACACTGACAGAATCCATGGATGGCAGGCTTTTGAGTGTCCTTGCAAAGAAAGGTGGCTATATTGGTCACTGATTCGTTTTTTATTTTGTTTTTGAATGTCAGAAATGTATAATTGTGAATGTTGAGCTGTTATATTGGTTTCCCTGGTGAAAATAAATAAGTGAAATGGGTATATATTTGTTTTTTGTAATAGTCGCCTGCACACACAGATATCCTTCTAAAATAGCTAAAACTAAAAAAGCCCCACTCCAACTTCCAAAAATATTCAGCTTTGATATTAATGAGTCTTTTGAGTTAATTAAGAACATGGTTGTTGTTCTATAATAAAATTAATCCTCAAAAATACAGCTTGCCTAATAATTCTGCACTCCCTGTATTAGAAACCTCTAGACTTGAACTATCACCCTTATAGTCACCTTTATACTCATACTACCATATTAAGAGTAAATCATTCTTTTAAGACATAAATAAGACTTGTACTTGTGTGTGTTTCTATAAATATTCCCTAGGGGAGCTGAGTGGCGGGTGGACAGGAAGCGACTTTGGGGGTTCAGAGTTGAGTTTTAGTTTGGCATGGGTTACTGCAGCAACAGTAGCCCGTGTTTTCATTACGGATTTTTTTTTAAATAACTAAAACTAATTCAAACATGCAATAAAAGCCTCTTTTTCCGTTCAACACCGAACATTACTGACGAGTGACACATGTAGAATACTACGTATCACTCAGTGTCTTTGACTGCGTCTACTGAATGCCTTATACTGTATATGTATTTTAATTAATTTAGGCATTTTTATGCTTGAAAATGGTTTGGTTAAGCAAAGCATACACAAAATTTGCTTAAATATGCATATTTTTGACGAATAATAGGCTGTATTCAATCACAAAATAGCATGATTTATGAATTAATGTTATGTTATTTTTCACAGAGCTTTTTCCCTCTGTCGCCTTTTGTTTGTACCTGTTTGTACATCATTAAAGATTTTTTGTTTGCACGCCACCGCCTCGTCTCTGCACACTGGGGGTCAAGCTTCCGACAGCTCCAGCAAAGCGTAACAATTGTCCTTGTTTGGACTATATTGATACATTTTTAATTTATCATTTTTCTTACCTGCTGAAGTAGCAACAAATATGACACAGGGAAAATCAGGGAAAAACACCTATTTGCTAATGGGACAATTTGCAACCGTTAAGCAGTTGCCTGACTTTCGAAACTGCTGCAAGCGCAATATCCCACCCTCTTCCTGTTCCAAGCATGAAAGACAAACCCCACACAACACACACGCACATACCAGCCATGTTTGTTGTCAGTTAATGGTAGTAATACGCCAGTCATCCTAAATTTTGAAAACAGACATTTTCTTTTCTCTAGTTTGTTCTTTTAAACCACGAATGGCAACATATGGTGATGATGGCAGTGGTGTTATTTTTTGGTTTAATAAAAATGCAGTACAGTCTCTTTAAGAAGAGTGTGCTACAGGTAAGGTCTCCAGGATTAATTCCAAAACATGGACTTCTCTTTGTTTAACAGCTATTCAAAAACCTAAATGCTTTGTATTCCCTATCACTTCCTGCCAGACAGGAGTCACAACCTGGGGTTTCGCTACTGTATTCCATGATTTCTTCCTCTTTTCTCGGAGGCAATTAATCTCTCTTTTTTGTAGAGTTGCCAAATGTTGGCTCAGCCTCTCGGTCAGTGTGTTGCTCTCAGTGCCTCATTCCTTCTTTTACTCTATCGTGCTGCCATGCCTGCAAGCCCCTGAGCCAAACTCCACCCTGACACACTCACATAGCATTCATTATTTACAAGCCAAAAATGGAAGAATAACAGGCTTGGGGCTAAGGAGTAACACATAAATACAGTGCAAAAACAATCTAGGGGAAAAGATAGACGCAGTGTTTTAGTTGATTTTTGATTTCGTATGAGGTCTACTTGTGAAAGATTAATCAATTGCAGTACAATTAACTCTAGCTGTACAATTTAAACTTATTTACGGTCAAAAAGGAGAGTAAACAAACTGCCATCACCACCATATGTTGCCATTTGTGGTTTAAAAGAACAAACTAGAGAAAAGAAAATGTCTGTTTTCAAAATTTAGGATGACCGGCGTATTACTACCATTAACTGACAACAAACATGGCTGGTAGGCGTGTGTGTGTTGTGTGGGGCTTGTCTTTCATGCTTGGAACAGGAAGAGGGTGGGATATAGCGCTTGAGACAATGTCTCAAATGTGGAAATTGCTTGGGATTGCTAATAATACATCAGATACATTCATTATCATAAAAATACAATACACTGTCAGTGTTGACTAGTGCAGCAGTGGTTTAAAAGAAAAAATAAGGAAAGGTAAACAAAAGAAATACTCATACCAAAAAAAAGTGTTTTGTGTTAACATTTTTGAGAGTCAACCGCTGATGACATCATAGACGGACGACGTAGCATCCGGTTTCAGTTGCCATTTTGTTTGTGACCTGCTACCAAAGATGTTTTCTGATAAAAAGAAATCAAATTAAATACAGGTGGACCACACAGTATATTAACAACACAACAAGACGCGTGCCATATTGTACACTAACCGCAGAATGACGCAAAACCCAGGCAAAATTGTGGTGGAAATGTTTTACATGAATCAAAAAACACGATAACTGGGGCGGACGCTGACCGAGGTTCGAACTGATTATCAGAACATCCAAAATACTGAGAGGAGGAGATGAATATATAAACATTGAGTAGCCGCAAAGGTAGGCATTAGCAGGTATTTTTCTGATAACCGAGTCGACACATTTCCAATGGTTCCAATGCTGTGGCCCACTTTTTGCATGTAACATTCCTTCCCGTTGTAATACTGAAACCTCAAGTCCTCTGTCCAAATTAGCTTTTATTTTAAAATCTCTGTATCATGCCACTGACATGGGAGGAGTTCAGAGAAGCCATGGATAACGACTTCCGGACGGCTTCAAAGAGAAAGGTTTGGGAACTGAGTGGGGAAGGACAGCATTAGAAGCCAAAAATGTACTACTTTGACACGGAATGAGACAACATTTTTTTCACTCTGCATCCATGGCTGACTGCAGTTAAGGTAATGTCTCATCAATGTAACATTACTGATGCCTAGTGACCAGAATACTACATATGACTTGTCTTTCAATATATTTATTTTACCTGTCAACCGCGAAACAGAGATAATTTATTAATTAATAAATTTTTGAAAAAACGTGATAGAGTAAAGGAGCAATGTTGGAACTGCGAAGTAGTGAGGGACGACTGTATTTATTTAGTGGGTTTCTTTCCAACCACGTAGTCCTTCCGCCTACCACTGGATAAAGAAGTAGGCCATTAAACATGGTGCCAAAAGTATCCTCTTTGGCTGCATGGGAAAAGGCAAAGTCATGCGTTTTAATTTCAAAAAACAATATGAAACCATTTTCAGTGAAAATTAGAAGAAAGCGCAACTTTGTTCTACAACTTTTTTTTTTTCATTATATGGCAGATTATATGACCATCATCCTTTGCTGCCCAAAAAGCTCAGCCGCTGCTTGTTCTCCAAAACACATTAACTGTCTGTGGTCGCTGGGAGCAACAGCAGGGTCTCTTCAACAAGCAACTCTCATTACAAACACTATACTGTACAAAGAAAAGTTGTTGTTTTTCTCATTTCCTTTCATCTGTTAGAGATGAAGTTTGAAGGGCTCCATCTCTCTGAAAAAAATGCCAGCCATAAGGTTATCTTCTCTTCAAGAAAAATAAGATCCTTATGACTCATTTTCTGGCTATTCCGTTGTATTTAAAGTAGGGGTGCATTAAATAAAATACAATACAATTTTTTTTTTTAAGCCATAAATAAGTTATCGGTTATCGTATCGGTATCGGTCCTAACCCCTTGTGGACTATAATAGCTTGCATTCAGGCAGGAAGCTTTAATAAATTTACATTTTTTAAATTTGTTTTCCTGCTGGAAGTAAATCAAGCACAGTGACGTGATAGGGTCATGTGTTAAGACCAGACTGAGAAAATTCAATTTGTTCCAGAAAGTCCTCTAACCTAAACGGATGCTAACCAAAATCACTTCTTCCCACATAGTTTTACAATTATGCATTGGCATGCAGAGAACAATTTGAAATGCATATAAATACATATAACTGATGAATGAAATGGATAAATGAACATTTAAAGTTACTTTTACCTTCAATGAAGACGTGATTGACGACTGTCGCCAAAGACACACTGTGGCAGCGAGATCAACCACCACCACCGTCCTGTTTTGACATGAGTTGCTTCTTGAATTCACGTGTTTTTCCCCTCAATACTGTAACCCAAAGTGGAGCCCAAGAAAGCTACAAGTGCCAGCATATTGATAAAGAAGGTGAGAAACACTATTGAATTCAATAAATAAAACAGGAAGATGGTGTCCGTGTGGTGTCTCGCTGCCACATCGTGTCTTTGGGAACAGCATTCTTCAATAAAGGTGAACGTAATCTTAAATGCTCATTTACCCTTTCGTTTGTAATTTAAATGCATTTAGTATGCATTGTTTTATGACTGTAAAACTATAATTATAAATCTATAAATCCGTCGAGGAAAAGGCTTCTTGAGACGTCATCTGTACTTCTGTGTAGAAGGTGTCGGACGTTTCGCTCCTCATCCGAAGAGCTTCGTCAGCAAACTAATAAGTGCTGGTAGCTTAGGCCTTAAATACAGTAAGAGTGGGCGGAATTGGTGTGCCAACACCCTCCTCCTATTGGTTCGTTACACTAAGCCTGCATTCCTCATCTTTACAGTGGTATAATCCTATCCTGTTATTCACACCTACGATAAAAGGGAAGTGTCGCTCCCTGAATTGGGTATGAACGACTCTGATACTGGCTTGTTAGCATCTATTGTTCTGGCTCGGCCCTGCCTTCACCTCATTTGCAAGACTAAGAGCTGTGGGTTTTGGTCTCAGTAACCTGCTGAACACAGGGTCCAAATTGAACCTCAAACCACCATTCCGATTCAATGATGGGTTCTGTTGTTTGACAAAAATAGCTTCCTTTACTCCTCTTTCAAACCATCTGTTTTCTTTGGCCAAAATCTTTACCTCGCTGTCCTGAAAAGAGTGATTGGTAGCTTTCAGGTGTAGATGTACTGCTGATTGAGGACCACTAGCATTGTCCCTGCGATGTTGATAAAGCCTTTTTTGGAGCATTTGCTTAGTTTCCCCAATGTAGTGCTCTTTGCATTCCTCATCTTTACAGTGGATGGAATAGACCACATTGCTCTGTTTCTGGTTTGGAGCCTTGTCTTTAGGATGCACTAATTTTTGTCTCAGGGTATTTACTGGTTTGAAATAGGTAGGAATTTTGTGTTGCCATAAGATCCTCTGGAGTTTTTCGGAGACCCCCGCTACATAAGGGACTACCACTCCTCTCCTTTTAGCTTCTGTGGGCTTTTGGGTTTCTTTCCCTACTCTCTTCTTTTGACATTTGTTAAAAGCCCACCGTGGGTACCCACAGGTTGAGAGCGCTCTCTGGACATGTTGTGTCTCCTTTTTCTTTCCCTCAGCACTAGTTGGTATTTGTTCCGCTCTATGTTGGAGGGTCCTAATAACCCCTAGTTTATGTTGTAGTGGATGGTTTGATTCAAAAAGCAGGTATTGGTCAGTGTGTGTGGCCTTTCTAAAGACCTCTGTAAGTAGCTGTCTGTCCTTTCCTATAATTACCTTGCAGTCTAAGAAGGCTAGTTGGTTTTCTTTAGTGTCCTCGCGAGTAAATTTGATATTGGTGTCCACCGCATTGATGTGATCTGTGAAAGACTGAATTTCTTGTTTTTTGATTATGACAAAGGTGTCATCCACGTATCTAAACCAGTGCCTTGGTTTTGTCCCTGAGAAGGATGTGAGAGCCTGTTTCTCCATCTCTTCCATGTACAGATTCGCCACTATGGGTGAGACTGGTGAGCCCATAGCACAACCATGAATTTGTCTGTAGAATTTCCCTCTAAACTGAAAATATGTGGTGTTAAGGCAAATTTCCAGTAATTGGCAGATGTGGTCAGCACTAAGTTTTGTTCTCCGATGCAGAGTTGAGTCCTCGAGCAGTCTCTTCCTCACCACCGAGACTGCTGCTGAGGTGGGGACAGATGTGAAAAGTGAAGTCACATCATAAGACACCAAAGTTTCCTCTGGCTCCAATCTGAGGTCTTTGATGCTCGCCACAAACCCTTTTGTGTTCTCTATATGATGATCAGTGTTGCCTACCAATGGGGATAAGACTGTTTTTACATATTTCGCTACATTGTACGTGGTAGAGTCAATGCTACAGACAATGGGTCTGAGGGGAAACCCTTCCTTGTGGATTTTTGGAAGGCCATAGATACATGGTGTAGCCTCCCCAGGGTATAACCTATGATACATCTGTCTGTCAATTAGTTCTTCCTTCTCTAACTTTTGGAGACAGTGTATGATTTCTTTCTTATACCTGCTGGATGGGTCCCTTTTAAGTTGCTCATATGTGTTGGCATCACTAATTAGACTTGTTATTTTTTCTTCGTAGTCCAATGTGTTGAGAACCACTGTGCATCTGCCCTTATCAGCTGGTAAGATGGTGATGCTCTCATCTTTCTGCAGAGCCGCTAATGCTTTCCTCTCACCTAACGTGATATTGGACGGTGGTGGTTTGGCACTACTGAGAAGGGCCGATATTCTCAGACGAAGGTCCCCTGCCTCTGTTCTAGAAAGGTTATTGTTCCTGATGGCCGATTCAGCTGCTGTGATATAGTCTACTGTGGGTATCGTTTTAGGAGTCACTGAGAAGTTGAGACCCTTGGTTAATACTGCCTTCTCTGTCTCCGAGAGGCTTCTGTCTGACAGATTTTTGATCCAATTTTCTTTAGTATTGGTCTGATTCCCCCCATCCTTAGTGTTTACGACAAGCTGTGGTCGATTTTCCAATAGAAGTTTCTGGAATTTTCCTTTATGCCTTTCTTTGGTTTTGCTATGGTGCTTCATATAACCTGATTTGGTAAATTCACAAACCTCCTGATAGGTTTCGTGCGTAAGCTTGGTTTGCAATCTCTGATAGAAGGTTTCTACTTCAGACTGTTTATTTTTTATCTCTATGTTAAGTCTCCTAATTCTCAAATTCTGTATTTTTCTGATGTAGTTTTGTTGCATTTTCCTTGCCAAGTGTCCTTGCTCAAGGGACGCTTGCCTCATGCATTTGGGGATTAACCTACTCTGCCTGCATCTAAGATTGAATCTGAGGTGGTTCCTTAAATCTGCTAATTTAAGAGTGGCCTTTTCTAAGCTACGTACCAGCAGAAGGATGTCTCTCCCAAAGTTGGTCGCAATGCGTCTGTGTAGGCTCTCAGTCGTACAGGAGTTGTCCATCGAGGAAAAGGCTTCTTGAGACGTCATCTGTACTTCTGTGTAGAAGGTGTCGGACGTTTCGCTCCTCATCCGAAGAGCTTCGTCAGCAAACTAATAAGTGCTGGTAGCTTAGGCCTTAAATACAGTAAGAGTGGGCGGAATTGGTGTGCCAACACCCTCCTCCTATTGGTTCGTTACACTAAGCCTGCATTCCTCATCTTTACTGTAAAGATGAGGAATGCAGGCTTAGTGTAATGAACCAATTAGTTTGCTGACGAAGCTCTTCGGATGAGGAGCGAAACGTCCGACACCTTCTACACAGAAGTACAGATGACGTCTCAAGAAGCCTTTTCCTCGATGGACAACTCCTGTACGACTGAGAGCCTACACAGACGTCTATAAATCCGTGTTTTGCGTTAAAATTTTTGAGAGTCAACCGCTGATGACATCAGAGGCGGGCGACGTAACATCCTGTTCCAGTTGCCATTTTGTTGGCGAGCTACTAGGATGCTAACAAGGAAGGATGATTTCTGATTAAAAAAAATATTAAAATACAGATGGATGTTAAGTATAGTATAGTATATTAAGTACAGTATATTAATAACACGACAAGACGTGCGCCATATTGTACACTAACCGGAGAATGCCGCAAAACAGAGGCATTTTTTTACGTTAACCAAGAAACACGCTAACCGGGGTGGACGCTAACGAGATTCCACTGTAGAAAGAAAGTCCAGTTTGGACACGTTTTTGAGGTTAGATAAATAATCTTCCATTTTGGCAGTCAGATGCATTCATTCATTCATTCAACTTGTTGCTGAGTGCTGATCCTCACTTTGTGTATTAAAATAAGTCATTTTTTTACTCCGCTGATGCTGGCTTTTCCTGGTGAGGTACTGTGGCGCCTCAAGGTATGACATTTGTCTGTATTTTGTAAGACCAAAAACAAGAGAAACCCCCCTAAAATAGAAATACAATTTTCAAAAAAGACTCATCCACAATCCTTATGTGAAATACGAATACAAGTCGTTCTCTTTTCTGTGCATTCTAAAGATATAAAGACAGATGAAAAAAAAGAGGCAGTTAATTCATGCACGTAATGAGCAAATTTCCCAAAAAAGTTCAGTTGTCAACAGTCCACAATAGAAATTCTTGCAATTTTTCAACTAGTCTTAAAAGTTTGATTTTTTTAGTGTACATTGCACAGGATGGAAGTCACGGTGTATAATGAATGTTTCTGCAAACATTATATTAGCGACACGCTGCGAAACAGAAACAGGCATGTGCCATCCCACTCAGTACACTCACAGTGCAGTGCACTCAGATGGTAGGCTCAGCTTGTGCACTCAGCAGAGAGAAAAGACTCACTGCAGCCTCATCTCTGGTTTCTGCCCTGTATTTGAAAATGGAAATGTGCAAATGATGTGATTTTTACTTACGAAAACAGCACAGTTCAATGGACAAATATTAATATTTATTTTGTTATTATTCTTTTTTTTTCCCATGACAAATGAGGCTTTGCCCAGACCACACGTCACTCACTGTTACTATCGCACAGTTTTCAATTAGTCTGAGGTCATAATGAGCAAAATGCCAATAAAAAATCCCAAATGTCAAATAATCTTAAATTTAAGCACGAGGACCTGCTCGCTTCACCTTTCAACCCTTCTTTGCATATTGAAATACAGTATGTCAGCACTACTATTCTTTAATAGCCATATATTGTGATGTATCAAATAAAAAGATCACCGAAACACACAGTCACAAGTAACAATTCTCCTCTTGAAAAGTTTCAAAATAAAGTTACATTAAGATATTATAGTCTCTTCTTGTGACATAAAGGTGTCATTTGCAGGACAAAATGATTCTGGAGGCACTTCACTTTTCCTTTAATTTAATGCTCCAGTGATGGGGGTCAATTTCACACATGTCCACCATTGAATGCGCGGTTGCTTTTTCTTATCACCCTGGAAACTTTATCATTACAGCTGATGATATTGGATGGGTGCACTGTACTGAACTTGTATCTATGAAGAGGTTTCAAGGACAGAAAATGTAAATGCTGATGTTGATGTGCAGCAATGAAGTCTATTTTAGTTGCACTTATTGTTTGAAACTCGCCCGAAAACACATTTTCTACCAGTGTGTCAAGTATTCCCAACAGAAACCCTAATAGTATAATAACTCTTATGCTGAGATGATTCAAATTCCCTGTTGCACTTGAAAGGTGGCTCAAAAGTAACTATTTAATAATTCATTCTACTGCTGTTCAGGAGCCTATCCCAGCTAACTCTGGGTGAGAGGTGGGGTACATCCTGGACTGGTTGTCAGTCACAGGACACACTAAATAAAATGTGTGGATCAGTGTGTGTGTGTGTGCGAGTGTGTGTCAGTATTGTGTGCAAGTTTTAGATGTAGCCGCAGAACCTGCGATAAGCTGACCAGATGTGAGTAGCGGCTAAAGCAGAAGTAGTCGACTTTGCCGAGGGCTGAAGCCTTTGAGGAAGTGACTCCATCTAATCTTCTCACTCAAGGCACAGAGGGCAGGTTTCAATCAAAGCAAATAGCCCTTTGGATAATTCCCTGTAACCTTAGGGGACTTTGGATCCATAGAGTCCAGTCATCTGTACTAAACATCACACAATATAATTGTGTTTACATTTGCAGGGAAAGCCAGATGGTTTCATTTTATGACGAGAAAGTCAATGTTACAAAGGAGTATTAAGGCCACAAAGAAAGTAAAATTATGTGAAAAAAGTTGGAATATTGTGAGTAATAATTTGAGGAAAAAGGTTTGGTTTTTTTTACGTTGTAATTTTAAAAAATGTAATAAAGTCATAATTTTAACAGATGAATGTCTAATGCAGGGGTCACCAACGTGGTGCCCGCGGGCCCACGACCATATGAGGTGCCCACAAGCCTGCTTTTCATTCAGGTTTTCAGTTAATAATGAAATAACAGTAGAAAGAAATGCATTCTGAAATACAAAATGTGGGTTGTGGACACCAGCATTTTGTTAATGTTCTGGTAAAACAAGCATATTCGCTTTGTTTGGGTTTAAAATAAGCTCTGAAAATAAATGTTACAAAAACGAGTAGCTATTGGCCATTTTCATTTTGTAAAAGTAGCTCTCACAAGGAAAAACGTTGGTGACCCCTGGTCTAATGTCTCTTTCTCCAAAACACGTAGACGGAAGTCCTGGGAAGACGGCCATAACGGTTGCTTCGTCCTTCGAGCGGAAGCATGGATGAATCCTGTCGGACAGGACATCTTTGTGTATGACGAGAGGGAAACGAAGACTCAAACCGGACCCATTAAGGCACAGCTAGCGGCTTGGAAGGACTTCAACACTACTTTGTCTACCACCTTGTGGGGCCAAAACAGGCATGCCATGTAGGTGTTGGAGGGACGAACGATGGGCGTTATGATACACAAACACAAAACAAGCTGACAAGAAGCTCTGTTGGCACAAACATCCATGGAAAACATTTTGAACAGTGTCAGGAGCTAAGGAACCCCCTTACAAAAAGGGGCGGGGCTGTAAAGTGGAACTCTTGGGCAGACCTACCATCACCTCAGCTGGTGCAGCAAGATGCACCTTAGGAGCTGATCGCAACTCAAGCAGACTCAAGCAAACAGTCAACCCAGTTCCCATCAGAGAGAGCAGCACGCGACACCACTTTTAGCAATCCGTGAAAGCATTCACACAAGCCGTGGGCCGTGGTAGACTGTAGTGCTTTGCACCTGCACACTCAAGGACTTTGCCATTCCCGACCAGAGCTCTGACACGAATCGGCTACTAATATGTCGTCAAGACTGACGAACACAGAAGAGTCCATCAGCCTTTGTGCGTGTGCTGCCCTGGCATGAGCAGTAACTCAAAAAGCCCGAACAAAGTCATTGCTGTTTTGGTCACGTCCTCTGTGCACACGGGGACCTGTTAATAATCACGGACCAGGGCCACCTAGCCTTGACGCCAAATCGGTGGTGAAAGAAACAAGGGCCTTTGTCACGCCGCCTCAGGGTAAACACTCGAGCAACTGCCTGTTGCGCATCCGCCGCCGCCGGCTGTAGTGGGTCCACTGCTTTGCACCACCAATTGTCTCGTAGAACTCCATCAGGTTGCTCAGCAAAGCCACAGTAAACGCCTCAAAACCGCGTCTCTCTGCCATAACTCTTGGAGCTTTGCAGACGCGGTGACAAAGCTGCAAAGGCTGTGAGCTGGGGTGACATTGCTGAAGATAAGTCACAGTCTTACTGTTTGGAACATGTTCAGCGTGGCAGTTTGAAGAAACACGCAGGAGAAGCTGGGCTTGAAACACTGCACACTAACCACACGCCCAAACCTGCAGGCCTACTGGGTGAGAGGCATGTGTCCTAGTGTCCGCTGCATTCATACAATACGAAGTCCTCTTCTGGAGAAGCAAAGAACCTCTGTATCCTGTTTGCAAACTCAAATTTCACCATTTTAAAACCACTGTAAGTAGAGAAGACTAGCCTTACACACATCCTCATCACTGTAACCATGACAGCATAAGTCATAAAATGGCAAAGTTGAGGACGAAAGATATGACATAACATAGTAAATATTAAGTAGTTTCTTGATGACTTGTGGGACCGGTATATCTTGTTACAAACCTCATATCATTTCCAAGTACAACCAAGAAATAAGAGACTATGTATTCATTTTTTTCTACAACGCCCCAAAACAAATACAACTCGTTCAAGGACACTATATATTACCAGTGTTGATACTGGTGTTTATCTCTCTCAGCAATCTTATTTTTCCGCTGCCCTGCACCACTGTGTGCAGCCCTGAGCGCGCGTGTGTGTGTGTGTGTGCGTGTGTGTGTGCAGGCGATATTGTGTACACACAATGCATGCAAACTTGTAAACTATTGCACTGTGGACAGTTTGGGCTGCTTGTATTCAATATGAGCAAGAATACCACTGCTTTAAACCACCTGGGTAAACAGGTTATTGCCATATCAATCACGCGTAGTGACATATAGTGGTTGACGGCACAGACTATATTGACCAACACCCTGACAGAGATTAATGCTGCTCCTCATGCACACACTCACTGCCTCTTTTTAACCATCCTCCTCACTTTTTTCCTCTTCCAAACCTGTTTTTACCTCTTTGCGTTTCATTTCTAACCTTTTAACGTTATTTAAAATTAAACACAAATGTATGTCAAGTTTTTATGTGTTGTTGACCGGAAAGTACGTACATGGCAAGAGCTCTGCTGACGCTACTAGAGTTTTTAACTGTTTTGGAGCTTTCCTGACTATACTTTGCTGACACCCTCAACTTGAACTTGGACGGGCGAGAGGTACAGATTCCTTGAAATAAACGAGTTATAAGTGCTGACAGCTGCTAGCAAGCCTAGCTAACCGACACACTTCTGAATTTCAACGCAGTTGCCTCGCAATAATGCCAAACAAAAAGCGAATTGCCACTAAAAAAGCCACTATCAGAAACAGAGCCATGTGCGACATCGAATGAGTAGGATTTGATATTATATGGCACCTTGAAGAATGTAAATCCGTGTCCACAGTTAGAAATAGGGCCACAGAAGGTTTGGAATTTATATTGTGCCTTGAAGGAGTTGGCGGGGTCACTTAAGTAAAGAGTTTTGCTTCTCAAAACAATATGCGTTCACCGTTTTCCACAAAAAAAAGTCAGTTTCTTCATAATTGTCCTCGCTGAAGTGTGGACCGTTTCATCCTTGTCGCTTTGGTTCCATCTTAACATCTTAATAACTTCCAGAGAGTGCGATGAACGCAAACTCAAGGCTAACTAGCAAAACACTGTGGAGAACGTCCAAGACAGCGGGCATGGGCAATCACAGGTTAGCAAGATAAAGAAAGAGCCAATCAACGAGCTTGTCTTCGACTTGCGCAACCCTTTTCCGCTTGGTCTTAGTGCTTGGCACGTATCAATTTCTATTTAATATAGCATAACAATAAAGCGCAGCAATAAATAATTAATAAATGGTCATTCATTGGCCCATTTTTGGCCGGCCCACCAGGGAAACCTCCCCTCCTCCCGATGGCTAATCCACCCCTGCTGACCAGCCAATTGCAGATGTTAACCCTGCACAACTGCACACTGTTTGTTTCGTGTCAGGTGAAGTTTGTCAAGTACAGACAGTTTTTTCCACATGAATACCGTGCCATGCTGTATGCCATTTCTCTCTATGAAATGGATAAAACCACAAAACTAGCTTCAAGTGAGATGAGCAGTCTTCTATACAGCTACCGTTACCTCGTCAGTAAGCTCCTCCAATTCTTGTTTGTTGAGCTCAGCTTTCTGTAGTAGTCGAAAAAAGTAGATTATTTTTGTTTACCCATCCCACAAAGCAGCCTATAAAAATGATCAGTGGCGGTTCTAGCTTCAGCGAGGCACTCTGCGAGACAGCCCCCAATAGCTTATATTCCAAAATTTAACAAACACGTTCCTGTTTTCATCTGTTTTTGGAATCATTTTCGTGTCTGTTTTTGAAAGTTTTTAAACATTCTTCCTTTGGATTTATGTCTTTGTTTTGTAATATAATGATTTTTTTTATCCAGACAGAAGACGCAAACTTTCAATGTATTGCAATTGTATGTCATCTTTACAGACTTCAAGTATCATTTCAGTATCTCATTTTCCATAATCAAAAAATTGTCACCCAACATAAAGTGATGACATATACCTCAGTAGCTTTATCTTTGGCCTGTTTCTCTTCTTCTTTCCTCTTTTTTCTAAATTGCGCACCCGATGGCTTCGACTGTCTTTTTCCCATGTTCACATACACAATGTTATTTTTAAACAATTTGTTTGGATTTTTACTTTTTAATTACCCAAAGGGCTAAACTCACACCCCTCACTACTCGGTTTTAACCACTTCCTGTCAGCAGAATGGGGGTGCCAGTATCCTGCCCGTAGTAAGCGCCCATCGGACACACATCCTGACCTGATGAGCAAATAATCACTGAGCACAAATAAATATGAATCCGTTTTTGCACTCATCCTTGCGGCGCCCCCTAGAAAATGCCACCCTGGGCAGTTGGTAAACGTACGTGATTGAACGATTTTGCTGGTTTTCCTTATCACTGTAAATATGAATTTATAGAGCATGGAGGAAAGGGAAAAGCATATTTTAATCATAAATTAATCCCCCCTAGTAAGTGAGGAGCACGATGAGTAAATCAAGTGAAAGCAAGTGTTAAATGCATCAGAGTAGGGCTCATATATTATAGATGGCCTGTGGCATTGCATGACCAGTCACACACTTACACTTACAAGCCATAAAAACACACTTGCAACTGAAGGCCTTATATAAAATGCTACATACCATCTTAGAGACAATCTAACCAACAACCCTCTCAAACTGGAAACACTTGAAATTGGCAAGACACTGTCATATTGAGGCTAAAGTCTTTTAAACAGCGTATTTATGTGGGATTGATGGGCTGTTTATACAAACACTGTTTAACATTGTCTCTTTGTAGTACTGTGTCGCAGAAATTAATGACAATAATTGTGCCAAGTAAAGCAGTCTCACCATTTAGCCTTCTATCTCATGGAACAGGAAAAAGTTTTATTTTTTTCTTGTTAAATCCTATCTCACCTCCTTTGACTGGCTGCTCCTTAATTAGAATGTGAAATGAACTGATTTTCATGAAATAGCTGAAGGGTTCTCGATACACAAAAACAATAACAGGATGAATGACACATCCTGCAGTCAATCAAACAAGCATAAAATGACAGTGTGAAAGTGTGCTCAGGGATGTTTTTAACCTCTATTTACCCTGATTTTATTGTCTTGTTATTATTGAAAATCTAGCAACACACTTGCTGGACTTCCAGCTGGGAATACAAGCACAATCTTTGAATGTAATCCTTAATAAAACATACAATTTGTTACCTGCCACATTCAAGGGCAAATAAGACACACTAAAGACAGTGGGGGAGAAAAAAACTCCAGCATCTTGTTTTTTTCAAGTGCATCTAGACAAGCATGTGTCACCTTGGATATACACACAAGAGCAATTTTATTTTGCCTGTCAGTGAGAAGATACATAAAGGGTGTGAGTTGAGACCACAAAGTGTTACAGTGATACATACTGTATGCTACATGCAGTTTGAGCTTAGGCTGTCTCAGTAATCCCTTTTTGCACTATCCCCTGGCTTCATGTGTGTGCAACTTTTACATTCATAACTGTGTTATGAATTTAAAAATATTTTTTCCCGTGTAATAATTCAACTCTGTTTCAATTTTAACAGCAAATTTTCTTGCTGCCATTTGCATACGTATTTTAGACATACAGACAGCAACATAGCACCAATTATGATCTGCTATTTTCATACCACAAAGAATGTTCAGACTATAATAAGTACCACTACAATTTGTTTAATGGGTTTCAGCTCTGATGGGAACTTAAAGGCATTTTATTCCAAAACTTCAAAAAGGCTACCACCGACGTTATTGTGCCGTGGGGACCTCTAAAATTAAAATCCTTGAGATTGTACAAACCAGACTTCGACCACATTTTTGGGGAAAAAATATGCAGATAAAGCTAAAAAACGTTATCATAAGAGATGGCGATCCAACTCTTGAAAGCTGAGTCCTGTGAGCACCAAAGAGTTTGCTTTTTCTTTTTCTTTTTGCTTTTTTCCCCCTAAGGTTACTCCAAACAAAGGGCCAGCCTTGACTGTAAATGTACTTGGCCCTGGAAAGGTTTGTTTCAATTCCTTTCGATAAGAAAAAATGTTTTAAAGTGCGGCTGTTGCCCAGTGACGCAGAACATATTTTGTTGCACCTTGCTGGTTACTCTCAATATTTTCAAAATACCTATGAACCCTTCCTTATGATTGCCTCTAATTAATCTCTATGGAATTCCACATCCATATACACAGGGATTAAAGCAAAATTGGTATGCAAATACGCATGTGTGCATACCCTTGGTCTTAAACCTTGTCCCACTTTAACCCACTTTTAACTTTAGCCCCCACCACCCATGCATATTTAACAAAAGGGTCAATAGATCCAAGAAGGCAGTCAGCGTCTGAACAAGTCAAATGCAAACAAGCAACCCATTCTTTGTTAGAATGACAATGCATTTACATTTTTGGCTCCTACCACTGGCTCCCTTTGGTGCACGAACCCTGAACTTAGCTGTGACCTTTTGGTCAAATTGTTTGACTAGGAAAGATCTGCTTTTTGTCTGGGCGGAACATGCACTCACTATTATGGGACTGTATGACAAGGACAACCCAAACAATTAGACTAATTACACACAAATACTTGTTTAATATTCTGTAAGTGAAGTAAGGGAAGGCGTACATAAAATATATATAGTGGGTGTGGTACAAAAATGACATCTCTAACATAGCTGGCTTATTTGAGAGGTGATTTTGTCAAAATATGCCTTTGTGCTTAACGGATGTTACCAGAGATTCCCGCCATATTTCTGTAAAACTGCTGTACATCCTCACTCCACACACGTGTTGTCTACTTTATCATCAACCAAAATGCAACAGGCTAGTGTGACAGAATGAGGTTTAGGCCGCACAGAAATGGAGTGAGGCAGATTTCCAACCTCCAATTTTCATCTCTTTACGAACATTACCTTTGCTGACTCTCGGAACGCTCACACATGCACACTCCGACAGACATAAACGTAGGTCTGTGTTTGCCAGATCCCAAGTACAGAGCACTGTCTGTTTGCACAAAGCACCCTGTTAAAGTGTCTGATTAGAGCTCTGTTTGAACAGAACAAGGCTAGCATCCTATCAGCACACAACAGGGGCCAGCCAATCATCACCAGTGGCTCATCGGCTGTGGGTCTGTGCATCTAGCTGGCTAGAAACATGACATCATGGTTGGTCACACAAGGACGAACAAAAAGACGTGATGGCTGACGGAATAAAAAACACAGTGAGTGAGGCAGGGGGATACGCCCACACAGCCAGCAGTTTGACGCCCACACTTAGATGTGAGTGGGATCCACATAAATTGAACTGATTCGATGGACAATGACCTTCCCATTGTGGAGCAGGTGCAGGTCACTGTGACTAACAGCTGGCAAGCAGGAAGCTCACATTGCTGTTTATATCATACAGATATAGTCTCTTAGTCCTGCACAGAAGTATATTTTGATCCACCTGAAACAATACAGAATGTACACCTAAATAAAACCATTGCACATAACAATAACTTCTTGGAATTGGTCGATGGCAAAGGTGAAGTTTGACTTGAAGCTGCTGTTATATTACTAATAGCGAGCACTAAATATATATATATATATATATATATATATATATTTGTGTATACAGTCATTCTTCACTTATTGCAGTTAATTGGTTCCAGACCTGACCGCGATAAGTGAATGAATTAAGTTAAGTAGCATTCCTTATTTCTAAATCAAATATTTTTGTAGTTAGAGCATAGAAAACCTGTTTATGACCTTTTAAATATGGTTTTTAAACATTATTAGAGCCCTGTCGACCTGAAGGGACACCCCTATAGTCACTTTTACACTCCATAGTAGACATAATAATAAAGAATAACATATGTTAGACATAAATCATACATAACATCAGCTTACACATTAGCATTGACTTGTTTTCCTTGTTTTCTTTCTGGTCAGCATACTTCCAGAGGTGGCTATTGTCTTATCAATGTAACATTACTGACACCTATTGACCAGTGTAGAATACTACTGTTATCCCGCTGTTTTTGGTAAAGAAGAGACTCACTTCAGTCACTTTATTAACGTGCAGAGAACACACATGCAGTGAACATTTACACAGGAGCTGCTGTCGGCCACAACTCATGGCACTCACTCGCACTCTCCACACTTTTAACCAGCGTCTTTACTGCTTACACTCAGCTAAACACAGTCAACTCTAGCTAGCTGACATTGCACATGTCACTTCCCAGGCCCTGCTCCTTAAAAGTGCACACGTCACAGATATTAAACTACATATCACGTCTTCTGAATGCCTTATAATTGTATTTTCTTTAATTTAGCTATTTCTATGCTTGAAAATGCTACATTTAAGCCAATAATATGTTAAATTAAATTAAATGTGCATATATACAGTATATATAATATGCAGTCGACCACGAGATAGCCATCATTTATTACTTTATTTCAAAAACCGTGATAGAGTGAAGCCGCAAAATTTGAAACACGATGTGGTGAGGAACGACGAGACATTATTTCATACGGCCATTGTGGAGTGAAAATGGGTATTCAATTCGGTCATCAAATTTAAAAAATGAGCAGTAGTAGCACGAATGAGATTGCCTTTACCCCAGCTTTCACACTAGCAATGCACTTTGTTCATCGTAGATGCGTGTGAGAATGTAAACATCTGAACAAGTATTACATTTAAGCTGTCTTATTTCATTGCAATGCCTCATTAGATCTGCGAGAGAGTAATGCAGGCCATTGCCCACTGATATTTCACAGTACAAGGAGCAGTCTTGTTTTCATTATGCACTTGGTGTAAAACGGGAAAAAACAAACAAAGACAGATTACGAGATTTAGTGGAGACCAATTTTGAGAACAAATGGTTGGTGATGATAGATAGATGTTTGGTCAGTCATCAGTTGCATGCTATGTTTGTCATTACATTGGGCAAGAGTTGCCGTTAATGTAAAAGTTCACGGAAGTTTGCCCTGTCAGTGCTCTAAGGGTAATTTGGTGTGTGAGGTATTTAAAAAGCTTCAGATGTGTGCATTGGGAGGACTAATCTGGACGTGTGGGGTTGGAATGACTTCTCCTTGACTGATTCCCACCCCCCACCCCCAAGTATCTCTGACTGTTGTCTAGACCAGAGCTGAGTGTTCCCTAAACTCCTAAGTGCAGGAGAGACAGACAGTCTGTCTGTGGCAGAGGACGTTGACTGGCTCTAAGGAATGACCCTTCACTGTTAGACAGGCCCTTTCTTAACCCCTCAACATGACTCTTACCCCCGTGGCCCTCTCGCCTCTACAAACACATCCATATCCATAGCAGGTCGCCTCGCTGTCCACTGCTCTGCTCTTTATTCCTTGTCACACTTTCATCCCAATTTTTGGTCTTCCACAGTTTTGCTTCTTCCGCAGGAATATAAACGTCAGACCATACATTTTTTTCCTGCAAACGCGATAAATCTTCAGTCTCAATATGAGATTATTTTTTCAACGTGTGTGACTGGCACTCAAACATGCCATTTCAGTGCTTCTTCAAGGTAAATGACTTAAATTTACTCAGGGGGTGAAGAACTGCTTTAAAGGCTAACAGAATAGCTGCTTTATAATGCGGGGAGAGGGACGTGGGCAAACGGATAAGGGGAGAGTAATCACAATGCTTTGTTCTTGGATATTTACTGTAGGCTTCAGACTTAGCCTAATGGGACTGACCATAAGCAACAATTATACTAACAATTATGGCCATAATTATGTTTTAATAGGTCTGCACATGAAATTGTCGAGCGGCTGCCGTGATTTGTCCATTGTCATTAGCATGCACCAGCCATTGACCTCAGAACAAGAATGAAAATTAGTCTTAACAAAAGGTCACTTGACATACAGTGTGAACCTGAGTTTGACTTTAAGCTCGTGCAGGCGCAGGGTAGATGGACTGGCGGCCGAACAGAATGTGATTTCATTATTTTCAGGTTAATCAAAACTTTTGAAGCAAACCACATACTGTAACACACCTTTTTCTCTAGTCAAGAATTTATTATTTGAAGCATATATTACCTCTACACAAAGTGGAAAAGGAAAACAATAGGGAGTTTGTCCCCGCCTTAACAGCTTTCAGTGGGAATACTTTCTACGAGATGTGAAGTTTGTGTGAGTCTATGGATATTCTTCTACCATGGATTGTTCATCTGAACTAGTGAACCAAACACAGTCAAAGAATGATAAACAGGTTGTTGTCACTCTCAGTGCATCATCTATTCACAGTATTCAAGTTCCTGCCACAAATCCTTAAATCAGTGATGGAAATTGTTCACAATATCAAAAGTAAGTAGGAGATTCTCTTCAAAGACTTAAAATGAATTAAGCATTCAACTTTCCAACATTTAAATGACTCCAGTGTTGTTTGTTGATTTGAAAAATTCCCCCACCTCACCTTGGGATTGTGTTGGTGCTGTACACTTTAATATTGTGTGATCTGAGTTTTCAGATCCATTCAGGAACAAAGAGCACCTATTGACCTGGAATAATGTGAGTAGCAGTGCATTTTTGATGCTGAAGGGAAAAAAAATAAATGAAATAAAGTCCCTTTTTCTTCAGTTTAGCTTATTTGTCATCCCGTGTATTCATCTTCGGTATGTAGTCAAAAGCAATGCGATAGCAGATTATTAGCTGAAACATATTTGAGCCTGAAATCAAAGTGCTTTTGAAAAAGCAGGTAAACTAGGTCATGTGCGATAACATTTACTCTGACCCATTTACAGTAGCATTGACTATTTAATAGAGCTCCTCGTCCCAAACAGTAACCTATTCAAATATTTATTATGCCATTGGTATGGACCCATTTCCTCATCTCCATCTATTTCCCAGTACAGTATGGTTTGGTTTTCTTGTGTTAGCATCCTTTAATGTCTAAGTGCCCAGAAGGTCAAGATATATCGCTTTGAATGTGGATCAATGTACGCCGCGAGTGGCCATTCTAGTTCAGCCATGTTGCCACACCCACAGCTGCTGCCTGCGGTCAGCGCTAGAGCGGGCAGCAATGAACTGCGGCTGCATGGGACCAGAATGAGAATATAGGTCATCCAGCCCCACAGATGAAAGATGCATAGCACGGCCTGCCGAGGTGGAAGCAGGGTGTAGATAAAGTAAATATAGAGATGCTTCCAACTCCTCAGCATGGGCAGTTTAGACGACCACAGGGAAGGAGGAGAAAAAGGGCATTTGCAGGGGGGGATGAAAGTAGAGGGGGTCTACAGAGTTCTACAGAGAACACAGGACATTTAGTGTTGCCAAGTGTATGAAATCTACTATATTCTCAGCAGACAGCCATCGTGAGAGCAGCTGCATCTCACACACAATGTGATCCTCTGTCCGCTCGTGCTTGGTATCACCGATCACAGAACCAGTGTTGAGCTCACAACGCGACTTTCGTTTTGTTTGTCTTTAGAAGCTGACCTTTTGTGTCGCCTTCAGCTATCAAGTCACTTGTGGTTTTAATGCCAGCGGCATTGCAACACATACACACATGCTCATGCAAAAGCTTAACTTGTTTTTCCATATTGTATAGGTTTTAATCATTTACTATTAATCCACTAAAGCGGTTTAGTGGGGTTTGCTTTGAACAAATGTCGCCACACTATAACTGTGATGCATCGCATCTCTTTTCTTCTTCCACTCTCCCACTCATCCACCCATCCATCCATTCAATTCACCAATCATTCAACTACCCACCATCCATTATTACACCCACTGAACCATCCATTTCTGAATTTATCCAATGAATCCACAAATCCACCTGCCCCATCTATCTATCTACTGTACGTACTAGTGGTGTAATGGTATACCATAATCAGGGTTCGGTATGTACTTCATGCGTTTTAAGGTCATAGTTTGGTTGATTTTTGGTACCGTAAGGGAACAAAATGCAAAACATAAAACTGCTTAACTTTTGTGTAAACCACCTGAATGGTTTTTTAAATGAAACATCAAAAACAGTAAATTCCGGCAGGTAATTATCCATTAAATAAAATTCTCAAAAAAATGTGCAGTAATAGCATAGAGAAAATTTGAAGGATGCGGGGGACCACGTTGAGCATTAAAGATGTAAAAAACAGTCCACTGTAGGTCAAAACTGTATTATAAGCTGTTTAAGCTTTGTTTTCTAGGTGACAAAGCAAATTAGTGTGATATATAATAATATATTTAATGAATAATTAATTGATTTTATTTTTTTAATATAAAAACAGGGCGAAAATAGGGGCTGCACTTTGGACAGCTGGGGTCAACAGTAGTGTTTCTTTTTAGGAACATGCGAGTACAGTGACAGAAGTGGCAGAAATACAGTTCCAGCTGACAGCCCCGTTCTCCATTTCGACTGAACAATGCTGGCACACTGCTTTCGTCTTATCCACTTGTCCTGGTCCGTTTATGTATTTCACCAGGAAAGGTCAAGTGTTCACAAACAGGAGACTTTAACGACGGAAGAGGGTCTGGCTCTGGCTTCTCCTTGACTCCCACGAGCCAAAGGATGGGCTGCACTGTTTTCATCTGCCTGCATCTCTCTTCTCTCTTGAATACATATATTGTTGCACCCCACACTTGCGTAGACAGCTATTTAGACAATAATGGCTTTACAATAAATCTGTCTGCTGCTTTACTGGACAATGAGTACTCTAAGTTACAATATATCCAAGTTTCATTTCTGCACTATTGTCTCTTGAGAAGATACAGTATAATAAAAGGTTTGCTGAAATGTGACTTGTATGCTCAGTTTTGTGAGATACTGTACCTACCTATCTAGCCAAAAGAGAGACCATTTTCCCTCTGAGGATCAGTAAAGTAAAATAAAATCAAAATATATCCATCTAGCCCCCACACACCGCCCTCGCCTAAAAATGTAGTCTTCCTTCCATCCATCCACATAACTTCCTGAGCTTGTCCTCATGGCTGCAGGCAGACAGTCTCAATGGCAGAGCAGTGCAAAAGTAAAAAACGATTTATGTTTGTAGTATTTCCACACGAGGAGATCAAATTACTGTTTGTCAACTGTGGCTATAATGTGTTTAAGAACTGTGGATGAAAATGAAATAAAATCAATCTCAAGGGCAACTGCTCAAGTGTGAGACGCCTTGGTAAAAATCAATCTGAAGAGAACGCCAATAAGAAAACTGAATAGTTATAGCCTGCTTCCCTCATGGCATGAATCTATTGCTAATATAGCTCCCCTCTGCAGCAGAGACGCTGAGTCACAATTGTTCCCACACCCCAACAACGTGACCTCTTTGGGTTGCAGACAGGTGTCTGCCCCTCCCCAAAAACACCCCAAGCTGGTGTGTCTCACACACACATACACAAATACAAACACACAGGCTGCTTCCAGGTTACTGGGTCACTGACATGCACAGGTCAAACTGTCATGTCAGGCTTTATTAAAAGCCTGGGAGTCTGGGACATTTAATTAGCGTAACACACGTGAGGTAAGTGCTGTAGTCTGGAGGGTACTGGGGTAAACAGGGGTCTAATAATGTGTCTGTGAATGGAGCAAGGTCGGGTCACAGCCATGCTTGGTTATTGCTGACATAGACCAGTGACATGCTGCTCAGGCTTTTCCAAACTAGAGGTCTTGTGACCCAGTAGAGATTGATTTCAAATCAGGTAAGACTGAGGCAGTCAGGTAAAAACTGCATTTTGAAATACACTGTATTTGGTACCTGTGGGAACTAGATATATATTAAGTCTGTCAAAAATAGCGCATTAACGGCAGTAACTAATTTATTTAATTAATTACATTAAAATGAACGCATGCACATCATGTCAAGCCACACCTCTCTGTTATCCATCCCCACACACGAAGTCTGCCGCCCTTTAAGAACTTTAATCTGACCTAAACACATCAACAGCAGTGCAATCCCAACATCATATATGTATCACCAACTTACAAACGCGTCCTGGGAATGACACTTCCTCATTGTCACTAGATGACAGCGAGGTGCATTCACTGACACTTAGAAAATCACACCGTCTTTATTATGTGTCCATGTGTGGTCTAAATAAAGAGAAAGACAAAGAAAAACAGTATGTGGATATTTTTATCTCTCACTAACGTAACTGTGGAAGTACAATTTGCTGCATTAAGTATGTTTGAAAATCCCAGAAAATGCATCTACACGCAAAACGTGAATTCAACTAATGTTATCTGGTGTCTTTGATCGAAACCCTTTTTGGCTCATAATAGCACTGTTTCAAGCGTGATTCAAATGTTCTGCTATTATTAAAGAGACTAGTGTTAGGCAAACACATTTTCAGACGGGTAGTATATATTAGGTGCTGTCAATCGATTAAAATCTTTCGTCCATAGTTAACTCATAATTAATCACATTTAATCGCAGATGAAAAAAGGATTTTATATATAATAAGTAGGGATGTAAATCTCTTTGTGGTAAACAATTTGATACGCAACTACAACGATAACTACATCACATTGGCAAGCCCAAACATATTATTAGGGTCTGCTGGGAATGACTGGCAGAGAAGGAGTTTCAACTCACACCTCCGGGAGAACTTAGACCATGTTCCAAGGGAGGCGGCGGACATTGAATCCGAATGGGCCATGTTGCGTGTCTCCATTGTCGAGGCAGCTGATCGGAGTTGTGTTGGGTTGGGTGCCTGTCGTGGCTCTAATCCCAGAACCCGTTGGTGGGTACCAGTGGTGAAGGATGCTGTCAAGCTGAAGAAGGAGTCCTATTGGGCCTTTTTGGCTCATGGGACTCTGGAAGCAGCTGACCGGTATGGGCAGGCCAAGCGGTCTGCGGCTCTGGCAGTCAGAAGACATGGAGAATGACTTCCGGACAGCTTCAAAGAGATTCTAGGCCACCATATGGCGTCTCAGGAGGGTGGAAGCAGTGCACAGTCAACACCGTGTATGGTGGGGATGGTGTGCTGCTGACCTCGACTCGAGATGTTGTGGATCGGTGGAAAGAATACTTCAAAGACCTCCTCAATCACACTGACATGTCTTCCTACGAGGAAGCAGAGACTGGGGACTCCACGGCGGGCTGTGTTATGTCTGGGGCTGAGGTTGCTGAGGTTGTCAAAAAGCTCCTCGGTGGCAGGACCCCAGGAACCCCAGGATGAGATCCGCCCGGAGTTCCTTAAGGCACTGGATGCTGTGGGCGTGCTGTGGGCTTGGTTGACAGGACTCTGCAGAATTGCCTGGTCATCGGGGGCAGAACCTCTGGAATGGCAGACTGGGGTGGTGGTCCCCCTTTTTAAGAAGGAGACCAGAGGGTGTGTTCCAACTATCATGGGAACACACTCCTTAGCCTCCCTGGTAAGGTCTATTCAGGGATAGTTGAATCTCGGATTCAGGAAGAGCAGTGTGGTTTTCGTCCTGGTCGTGGAACTGTGGACTAGCTCTACACTGTCAGCAGGGTTCTTAAGGGTGCATGGGAGTTTGTCCAACCAGTCTAAATGTGTTTTGTGGACTTGAAGCCTTCGACCGTGTTCCTTGAGGAATTCTTGAGGAGTAGTCCGGGAGTATGGTGGACCAACTAATTCAGGCTGTTCGTTCCCTGTATGACCGGTGTCAGAGTTTGGTTCAAATTGCCGGCAATAAGTTGGACCCGTTCCCAGTATATTTATTGACATAATTTCTTGGTACCAGTCCAGGGTGTACACCGCCTGTCGCTCGAGGTCAGCTGGAATAGGCTCCAGCATACCCCTGCCACCCTAATGAGAAGAAGCGGTATAGAAAATGGAAGGATGCATAATTTCTAGGCGCAGCCAGCATGTTGAGGGGTTTCGGTTTGGTGGCTGCAGGATTGAGTCTTTGCTTTTTGCAGATGATGTGGTCCTGCTGGCTTCATCGATCCGTGACCTTCAACTCTCACTGGATCGGTTTGCAGCCGAATGTGAAGCGGCTGGGATGAGAATCACCACCTCCAAGTCCGAGTCCATGATTTCCCCGAAAAGGGTGGAGTGCCATCTCCGGGTCGGGGATACCAAGTGAAGGACTTTAGGTACCTCGGGGGCTTGTTCACAAGTGAGGAAAGGATGGAACGTGAGATCGACAGGCGAATTGGTGCGGCGTCTGCAGTGATGCCATCACTACATCGGTTCGTTGTGGTCAAGAGAGGGCTGAGGCAAAAGGCAAAGCTCTCAATTTACCAGTCGATCTACGTTCCTACCCTCACTTATGGTCATGAGCTTTGGGTAGAGACCAAAGATCACGGGTACAAGCAGCAGAAATGATTTTCCTCCGTAGGGTGGTTGGGCTCTCCCTTAGAGATAAGGTGAGCACTGTCATCCGGGGGAGACTCGGAGTAGAACAGCTACTCCTCCACATTGAGAGGAGCCAGATGAGGTGGCTTAGGCATCTGGTCAGGATGCCTCCCGGACGCCTCCCTGGGGACGTATTCAGGGCAAGTACGACTGGTAGAAGGCCTCAGGGAAAGGACACGTTGGAGAGACTGTGTCTTCCCCTAACTGGCCTAGGAATGCCTTGGGATCTGCCGAGAGGAGCTGGACGACGCGACCGGGGAGAGGGAAGTCTGGGCCTCCTTGCTTAGGCTGCTGCCCCTGCGACCCGATCTCGGATGAGCGGTAGAAGATGGATGGATGGATGGATGGATAATCTGTTATTCACTGTTCAGTTGTGCTAATTTAAACGTTCTCAGTAGATATTTAAATTATGGCGTTTTTATTCACTTTTTTGTCTCTTCTACAAGGTTTAGCTTTTTTCCTACAGCATTTACATTATCATATGCAACTGTATGCAAATTAGATTATGACATCATCTAGTGACTTCTAAGACAGCCAAAAGCTACTTTTCTTACTGAAAAGTTTCCAACAGTGGACCAGCGAAATGCAACAAAATGTTTACCTGTAGAGCAGTAAGGAGTACAAGCATATTCAAGGGTCCAATTGTGTGCCAAGTACAAAACATGTTGGCAGGTCTGAATATATTGTATATTTATACAAATAGTAATACAATTATTCATTCATTCATTTTATATACCGCTTATCGTGTACCTATTTCAGCTGACTTTGGCCAAGAGGAATGGTTCACCCTGGACTGATCACCAATCAATCACTGTGCACATACAGACAAACAAACATTCACACTCACATTCACATCTAAAGACAATTTAGAGTCTCCAATTCGCTTATTAGCATGTTTTTGGATGTGAGACGATACCAACGAAAGCACCTGGAGAACATGCAAACTCCACACAGTGCCTGGCTGAGATATTTGTACAGAAAAATTGTAATCACTCTCTGCTGAGGTTGTATATTTCAGTGAAATCTAGTTACAGTTAAATCTAGTCATCCAAAGCAACACCTTGGTGCACTTTTGTTGCTGCATCCTCCACACTAATGATGTTGTCCAAGTGGCTGTATTATTGCAGTTGATGTGTCTTAGACTGTAACACATGGCTCTCCAGAGACAACTTTGTCTTTTGAAGTAGCTGCCAGCCAGCGAGTTGGATGAGTGATCAGCTGTTTTCTGAAACGGGGACAAGAGGCTATCAGGGATTTTAGCTCCACAACCACAAGCAGATGGTGTTGTGTATATACACACACAATCACATGCAGTGCATACAAGAAATTGGTATCGACATGAAGTACAAAAGATTGCAGATTGAGTTCAACACAATAAGCATTCACACAAACCAAAAAGCAGAAAACAAAAAACAGATGAAGAGACATGCAGTGTTTACCTAATGGTGCTTAACAACCAGCATGATTCGTTATGGACCCGCCAGATACTCCAGATACAGTACAGCAGGGTGTGGCGCGCAATGCTCACAGTTTACTCTGCCATGCTGTTGCACGTCTCTGCCAGTCCCAGCTGCTCTGCTGTCACACACCGTTACGTGCAGCCACATACCACACTAGTTACTCCACAGTGACACCTGATTTATACACCCATGCTGGCACATGACACAAACGCACACAGACCCGTATACTTTATGCATAAGCAATTGTACTTTTTCTTAACTGGGCCAAGGCGAGATTCAGTTGCACATGTATTATTCACTGCTTTCTCTATAATGTGTCCCTTACATCACAACAGGATACAAAGCAAGCAGCATTGCAGATATACTGTAGGACATGGTCACAATATTAGGTGTATCTATGTATGTGACGAAATCACATATTCCGTCTTTAAAAGGATAATAATGCTAAAATGCTTGTTTGCAATGGTGCACAAGTGCATTACATCATACTGAAAACTACACAGCACTAGGAATTCTGGACAGTAAGCTTTGACAAGCAGGTGTACTCCTGATCTTTGTGAGGCTATCAGACATTACATCACATCAGAGGTGCTGCTGGCCACAAGCTAAAGCTGACTTAGCCAGCTGGACATCTGTGACCCATTAAACAGCTGATTAGCCTGGTGTGCTTTGTGCATGTTTCGCTGCCATATCAGGTGGTGGAAAATGACTGGAATATTAAAAAGAATTTCCTTTTTAAAATACAAATCTGTCAATGCATAAATGGGATTTTGATGCAGACAGTCAGTCAGTACTGTTAGCGGGTCTGAGCATAATAGTTAGAAGAGTGATGCATGGGCTGTGGAAGAACTAATTAAATTTAGTGTAGATGTAGATCACATTATATTGTTACAGTCTGGTTACATGGAGCCTCGGGGGTCGGTGACCCACCACATCCATTAGATGGAGCAGTGGTGATGAAAGTTTACTTGGCACCATCTTTACAATGCCCACCTACAGACTGGAGTGGAACAGTCCGGTTTTTCACTCTTAACAAATTTGGTGGAGGTCTGCTTTTTCCTGATTACCTTTCTAGTTTAATCTGTATTTACCTGTTAGCTGTAGGAGAATTACTGCTTTATTTACAGTAATTGTATCAAGTTTTCAATGACGTGAAAATTAAAACCATCAACCAAGAAAGAAGCTGTGGCATAGATTTCTGTTGAGCTGGCAAAACTGTTTATGATGCTCTTGGCGTTTCCCCAAGATGTGGTTTAGATTATTAATCTAATGTAATTAATATATAATTAATTGTTATATTTAATAGATTCATATATATTATTATATTTAATAGATTAATATATTTTTTTTAAAGTTGATTGAAAAAAATAATTGTTCTCACTATAATTGCAATTAAAAAACACAAAATGATAAAAGAATGTATTTCAGACAAATGAATAGAGAAAGGGGGATAATGGTTGGGAGTAATCAAACTGAAGGGTAGCTTTTGGAGTGGGGGGATTCTTTTGATTTCAGGAAATGAAAGCTGTCTATATCCCAATGGAAAAAAATCCATACAATGTACTAATGGGTGCACAACAGCAGCGGTCTACATTTGTTCTGTCAAACTGAGTTGCAGAGCTGTGACTCCACAACTTTTCCATTTGGAAGCTGAATAATGTGTCCACATGCAATGGAATTAGATCAAACAAAGGAAGTGTTCACCATTACTGTACAGCTGGAGTTGACACCCCTTTCCATGACTGCAGCGTGGTACAATACTGCTGATATTGTGTGAGGAGGGAATTGACTCGGCTTTCAGCCATAATTAACACATTGGATAGGCTGTATTTTCAGGCGTGGTGGCTTGAACTAGTTTGCACCATTTTTAGATTAAACTTGACCTTAAATTTCATGGTTTATTGTATGCTCCCCACTGATAGAGGTTTACAGAGCAGCAGCATCAAAGAGAATGACTCTTTAGATAAACAACCACAATCCAGGATAGGCTGGACTATTTTGGGGAATTGTTGGTACACGTTTATTGAAAACTGTTTTTCACTCTGCTGAATCTCATTTAAATGTTTCCTCTGGATGGTCTCCTATGGGAAAATGGTGTAATTTATGCTTCTTGATTTGAAGCTGTCTGCTCCAGTTTTGAACATAGCACACTGTAGGGGGGTGACTTTGTGTGAATATGCATGCGTATTTGTATGTGCATGTGTGCTCGTGTGTGCGTGTTTACTGTCTGAAGGTGTCTTAATGCCTGCGGCAAACTGACACGCTCAGCAGATGGGAGGGAGAACGATCTCCTGTTTGTTGACAGTGCACTTAAATGCACGTTTGTGTATACGCATGTGTGTGAGAGCAAGTGTATGTTTATGCATAAAACCTGACATAAGAAACTGGCTTTGGTGAGTTGTAAATAAATAATAAAGAGCTCATCCTGCTACATGAGTATGAGTGTGTAAGAAAACTGCATATGCATGGGCTTTGGACTTATTCAATACTATGGGAAGGATTTTAGAGCAGCTTTTATGAGCATGGGCTGTTAAAAAGTTTTTTAAAAAGTGTTGAAAAGAAAGTTTTTCAAGTTTTGTAGAAGAACAAATACAAGTACACTCAGGTGAACAATATTAGACATGTAAAAGTCATTCTTCTACAGTTTTTGGACCAAAGTATCAGAAGATACATATTCCATCTGTCCAGCCATCCGTTTTACATCTCTCCAGGTTGAAGACATCCAGAGTACCAGATCTACTATCTCCTAGTTGAGCTACTCTGAACACCTGACCAGGTAGATAAGCCCTGACTGTCAGATACCTTTGAGGTGCACTTAATGAGTGATCATGAGCAAGCAGACCCATCTCTTAGGTCCAACACCAGTGACCTCTTCCTTTTAGGTGACCTACCGGACGAATGGTCAAAAATGACCACAGACACATTTTTAAATCTTGTAGAAAGTCTTCCCAGAAGAGTGGAAGCTACAAGGAGGGTACAAAGTGCATTTGTTGGTGTAATGGCTAGGTGTCCCAGTACTTTTGTCTGTATAGTGGATGCTGCTGGGACACAGAGTGTCGGGCAAAAACAGAGATGGAGAGAATCATAGGGGAGCAGAAAGAAATGACGTCTGTCATAAATGTTTCATAAAGCTCTCAGGACTGTGAAGGATTCATCAAATCCGCAGGGAGAATTCTGGCCATTCTTACCACTCCATCCCCATTTTTAAACACACACGCACGCGCACACACGCACACACATGCAGTCAGACACAAGATGATTTTATAAGGGCATAGATACAATCAGCAGCAGGCTATCATCTGCCATTTCATTTACTAAGTCTATTAGCCCCCATTGCCCATCATTTGGACCTTTTGGTGATGGTTATCGCACTGAAAGTCATCATTTTTAAATTTATGTGGCCTCTTCCTGGACATTACAATACAACCTTCATGTGTTCATTAATCGCTGACATGCTTGCTTGGCTTTTCCTGGTAGACAAATCACTCTGGGTCACTCTTTAAATAACAAATTCTGACCTGACAGGTCACATGATTTGTTTATTAGATGGTGGCAGTTTCACTAATGCACATACAGACTGATTGGAAAAGGGAAGGTAATCCAAAGTGATTGGACCATTTAAGTTCTCCAATATCTGTTAAGAGGCAAAAGGGGGGGTAGGCCTGTCACGATAACAAATTTTGCTGGACGATAATTGTCCTACAAATTATTGTCGATAATCAAAGTTATTGACAACATTTTTTGAGACAATTTTTTTCA